>NC_141333.1:27150272-27642772 GCF_037954235.1 Aulostomus chinensis | reverse complement strand
AATTTTAACTGCCACAGGAACAGTACAGTGGTACAAAATGACAATAAATGGTTCAAAATGTGTATGTGTGTGTGTGTGTGTGTGTGTGTGTGTTTAGTGTTCTAATTTCAGCCATTCCTTATAAAATAAAAAGCACTGCAGTGACACATTTGTCTTTTCTGTAGCATCTGCACATCAGATTTCAACAAACAGTCAAGTGAAGGGGCTATGTGAAATGATCTGCATACACAAAGGAAGTTGCCTCTTTTATACCACTGATAGCAAACACGTTGTCAAGACCAGGCTGCAAAACTAAAATCACACACTTCTTTAGCTAGAGAGGTGATGACTCTCCACCAATACTTAGGCTGATGCATACAGACTAAATGGCCAGGAAAAAGAACAATAAGACTGAATGAGGGACAATCTGCATCCTGACAGACAGGGACCACCAGTACAGCATGCATAAATATATCTGTATGACTGGGCCAAACAAGCGTAAGGATCAAGAAATTTACAACAATAAAAATAGCTCTTAAAACATTGTCGTCAGAATAAAATGTCTCTTACGTAAGAGCAAATAGGTTTATATTGAAGTCAGATGTAAAACCTCATGTGTTGGTGGGGAATGGGGTGGGTAGTGGGATATTGTTGGTGTTTGAGTGTATTGAACAAACTGAGCACTGACTTATTTTCTTCCCATAAGAGTTGGTTTACCTTGTGGTTGAGAGCATATGCTGGTCACATTTGTCAAGGCTTGTTTGTTAGTTTCACGCATGTTAATATTTTATACTCCAAGATAGCAGTTATTATTGTTATTAAGTTGCTCTCTTGACTCTCCTATTTTTTTCTTCTTGCATACAATTCCCAAACAAAACTGAATACATGTGTCTGCAATCATGAAGCTTTTCTTGAAGCAGCTGTCAATCATGATATCACATCCCTTTATTGTCAAAATTTTAGTGCAAATAGTTTGGCCCAAGTTCTATAGGTACATCATCCAATCACAAAAGGATGATGGAGAATTTCATTGTCCAAACATCTCTATCTACAAACTGTAGACTGGGTGCTGCACCACCTTCACATTAAAAATCCAACTAATCCTGTGCCATCAAAATCATGCTAACATCAAACATTTAGGGGATTGGCTATTGACATCTGTGAACCAATTTATGGAGACATAAGAAGTGTAGTTTCCTGTCAAGGATGGCACATTTTAAAGGGTAAACATCAGGTGAAACAGGTCCACATGGCAGAAGAGAAAAGAGCTTATATATACATGGGGTATAAATGGTGAGGAAATAACCAATCAGCTTTTCTCTGTCTCTTACGCCTTTTTTTATTTTTTTTTCTTCTTCATGAAGCACCTGGTTGAAAATGCCGAATTAGCATATCAGCCTCACATGAGTCATGAGTCTCAAGGGAACTTCCAAACATTACTATTTACCTCTCCATTTGTTACATGTTTTTAGAATCTTTGTTGTGACCCATCCTGCAAGAGACCAAAAATGACAGAATTCTCTGGGTGTATATCAATAATTGTTTTGTGACTGTCATCTGAATTTTCCAAAATTCACATCCATAGAGATTTATTCTGTTCTCTGGTCTTGCAAAAGAGATGTGGATCTTGATGATATTCTCTGAATTAATAAAACTTGATTAATTATGTCGGTAATGAGTGACAATGTAGGGACATATTAAATAGCATACATTGATGTGATGTTATACATGGATATGGCAAAACATTATTGACTGTAACTTGTACAAAGAGAGATAGAAAGCTGTAGAATTAGAGAATATTACTGACAGACCACATTCCAGTGTCACACTGTAATCTGATTCAGAACTGCTCATTGACAAAAATAAACTGATGAAATGGTAATACATCAAAATTACAGTACATCCCGGAGACCACAGCTGCTATGGAACAGGGAAAAGTGCAGCGCCACTTAAGCTCATGCTGATACCTGTGATTTCATTACAAACAGATAGACTAATGAAAAGGTTACAATAGGCATTTATTCCTGGGTCAAAAGACTCTAGAAAGGTTCCCTAAGATTTTATTTGATTTCTTTCTGCAGTGATGGAAACATGACATCAGGATGGAAACACACGTTTTAGCCCTTTCCAGCATAATACTAAAACTGGAGTGTTAAACCAGAAACACTGTGGTGACATGCTTATTTTTACACCAGCCACACAGCAGTTCTGTAAAAAATGCATGCTAACTAGCTGCTAGCTACAGTTCCCACTAAGAGTGAACACCTCCTGATTGAAGTTAGAAAAACGCACATCTAACAATCAAAGCTTTAAACTAATGTGCTGATACTAACTGGAGAGGCAACCTAATTGACTAGCGATTGGAAATTAAGCCAATCACTTAGCAGATTTACCCAGATTCGAGGTGCCTTAATCATTTTATGTACAGGTTTATTGATGTTTTCTGTTTGTGCATGCAACTATGTGAAAATCCTTTTTACTGGCTGCACAACAAGGAAACATATTTTTCTTTCAACTAATTTTTTCTCCTCATCAAACAGACATAAATACAAATGAACGTCAAATTTTAAGTGTGAGATTTGTCTTCTATATTCTCAATATTTGTATCAAAATACTACTTATCCATTTTTACTTTGTGGCAAATCAAGAATCTCACCATTTAACTAACAAAATATATGTCAGTGGGTTTACATATTTAGAATAATTTTAACCACGGGGGGCTGGAGCCTATCCTAACAACCACTTACATGGGAAGAATTTCAAGAAAGGTTAAATTTTTATGAGAAAATACATTTAAAATCCAAAGCAAAATTGTGAGTTTAATTTAAGAACATACATAAGTATGACTAGTCAGTTTTATTTGTATAGCACCAAATCACAGCAAACGTTACCCCATGACACTTTATAAGTAGAGCAGGTCTAGTACCACACCCCTTCAATGAATTTACACCCAACAATTCTCCATGAGCAAGCACATCCTGCAACAGTGGCGATGAAAACCTTCCTTTTAACAGGCAGGAACCTCGAGCAGATCCAGGCTCAGTGGAAATGGCCATTTGCGTTGACCGGTTGGGAAGAAAGAGAGCAGGAGAGCAGGGCAGAGACAAAGACAGATAACAGAGGAAGACAGATATACAGAAGGAAAGAGAGGGGCAGAGATAAAGGGGGGGGGGGGTGATGCACAGACAGGGACTTAAGTCTATACATGCCTAAGTCTTTATATCTTAACGGATTGTACAGACAGGCCATATCATAGAATGTGCACTAGATCATGGCTTTGTTCATTTGAACTGTTTTAGAATTCAGTAGTTTCCTGTATTCTGAGCCAGTCCTAATACATTTTATTATATCTTTAATTGTGTCACTGTTGTAAAAGGAAACAAATACAAAATAACATTGCAGTCCCAATTATGTTTTCACTAGTTTAGAAATCAGTTTCATATTTCTGATTTGTTTTCTATGTTTCACTCACTACTCTTACTTCACTTCACTCTCCTCCCCTCATACTCTGTCTACTTTTGATGACCTGGGAGGCAGTGGACAATGAAAGACAAAAGATGAAATGGGTATAGATTTTTCTCACTCAGCCGACTATCCCTGAGATGATTAAGTAGTTCATCAGGCAGAAATATAGAATTCTTCCCAGCATGCTCATCGACCTGCCCTATAGATACATTAAAACGTCGGCAGGAAATCGTTGCAGCACGCACTGCACTGCGCACTGACTGTGAGCCTCTCCAGTTCGATTGATCTCATTGCATCTTTGTGGGCCTGTGTGTCAAGTATGGGTGTCCCAAGAGACTCTAGCTTTGCGCAACACTCATAAATTGTCACATACAGTACACATCTAAACATGACTGGTGTGGAGAGTCACTTTCCACATTTGGAACTAGCTTGCTTGCAGTCAATCTGGCCTTGTGTTTTATGAACAGTTTAGTTGTTTAAAATGAAGTGCTTTAACTAAATTGCTACTTTCTGTTCAAACTCAAGAATCCAGAGCAATAATCTGATGTGGTGTGTTCATATGCTCTTAATGATATACCGAGAAAAACCTGAAAATGATTCAGACAATAGTTCTGACAATAGTCAGAACTGCCTGCAAGTACATGATGTAAAACATATAAATTTCTGTGGTTACGTTAGAAATTTCAAGTCAGATTTCCAACATGGCATCTGTGATGGTATTTTAGCATCTCATTATGTGTTCGCTGTTAGGTTTGAAACAAAGTGTCTGTCCGACTTGAAGTCATGTTGACATGTCGTGTCAGAAGATGGTGAAATGTTTTTATAGCAAGTAAATGCTCTTGAACTCAGCATCAGTCCTTCTCTGCTATTACCAGCACCTTTGTCTCTACTCTAAAAATGTGTTTTATTGCTGCTGCCTGCCACATTGACATGTCATCAGAATCTGATTTTTTATTCATCCTGTGCATTTCTGATAAAGTATCTGCACATTCTTATAATTAAAAAAAAATATTCAGATGGGCGGCACAGTGGTGCAGTGGTTAGCGCTGTCGCCTCACAGCAAGAAGGTTCGGGGTTCGAGTCCCGGCTTTGGCTCTCTTTCTGTGTGGAGTTTGCATGTTCTCCCTGTGCCTGTGTGGGTTCTCTCCGGGTACTCTGGCCTCTTCCCACTGTCCAAAGACATGCAATTGGGGACTAGGCTGACTGGATACTCTAAATTGACTGTAGGTATGAATGTGAGTGTGAATGGTTGTCTGTCTCTATGTGATGGACTGGCAACCTGTCCAGGGTGTACCCCGCCTCTCGCCCATAGCCACTGGGATAGGCTCCAGCCACCCCGTGACCCTTAACAGGAATAAGCGGAAGACAATGGATGGATGGATAGATGGATTTTATTCAGATTGATATGTATACATACATTGATTGAAAAGGACATTTTGGATGAAAAGTATGTGCTCATTGGATTTCTTGTAATCTGATAAAGGCCTCCATCCACCATATTTGAAGACGGAACCTATCCTGCGGGCTATGTCTTCGATTCCTGGGGAAACTGGCATGTCGCGTGGTTGACCAGTAATAATTGTGATTATTTGTGATAGCTGTATGACACAATTGGGTGTGTAAGTCAACAATTTCCCACTAGGGATTAATAAAGAATTGATTACTGAAACACTGAAGGCAGCTACATTTGTGGAGTCTGATGCAAAATGGTCCAGTGTAAAAGTTATCAAAGATACAGATTTTAAGTCAAGTCAAGTCAATTTTATTTGTATCGCACTAAATCACAACAAAAGTTATCTCATGACACTTCACAAGTAGAGCAGGTCTAGTACCACACTCCTTCAATGAATTTACACCCAACAATTCTTAATGAGCAAGCACATCCTGCAACAGTGGCAACAGAAACCTTTCCTTTTAACAGGCAGGAACCTCGTGCGGAACCAAGCTCAGTGGGAACAGCCTTCTGCTTTGACCAGTTGAAGGGAAAGAGAGCAGGAGAGCGGGGCAGAGACAAAGACCGATAACAAAGGAAAACAGATATACAGAAGGAAAGAGGGACAGAGATGAAGAGGGAGGGAAGGAGAAGAGACTGATGAACAGACAGGGACGTGAGCAAGTTATGTTAAGGGTGGCAGCTTTAGCCTCTTCAGGTCTGTAACCTCCCCCAGCAGCACCTACTTAGAGGTCTCATCTCAGCTCAGTCTGTGTTAGAAAGTGGTACTATCCTCCTCACACTGGGAAGCACACTGGTGTCATAGGTACATTGAGAGACATGTACTCTGGAGCCTTTTCCCTGGATACAGCTTTATTAGGTAACCCTTTATAAAATGTGGAGTCTCCCTGCTTTTATTTCACCACAACCAGATGGGTTCAGCAAATTTTCACAACACATACTCTGGACAGAGGAATACATATTAAATGTGTAAACCTTTGTTTACTTTGTGTGTCATTAATATGAGTATTGAACCAAAAATGGCTGCGCGCAAGTTACTTTTATCATGCAGTAACTCAGTCACATAATTATCCCTTGAAGGCGGGAACTTACATATTGGCACTTTAAAGGACCATCCATCCATCCATTGTCTACCGCCATTCATCCATCCATTGTCTTCTGCTTATCATGTTAGGGGTCACGGGGGAGCTGGAGCCTGTTCCAATAGCCTTCGGGCGAGAGGCGGAGTCAGGGCCAACATAACCATTCACACTCACAGCCACGCCTATGGTCAATTTAGAGTATCCAATTAACCTAGTCTCCTCTTCCATGTCTTTGGACTGTGGGAGGAAGCTGGAGTACCTGGAGAGAACCCTCGCAGGCACAGGGAGAAGGCACATGCAAACTCCACATAGAAAGACCCCGTGCTCAAGCCGGGCCTCGAACCTGGAACCTTCTTGCTATGAGACGACAGTGCGAACCACTGCACCACCATGCCGCCCACTTTAAAGGACCAGCTCTCCTATTTCATTGTCCGGAAATGGATAATGACAATAAAGGGTATTCTATTCTATTCTATTCTATTACTAATTGTCAGAGAATTTTCCCAACTCTGCTGCATACACAACCAAACTAAACTTGAAACCCGGAATAAAATACAGACTAGTGGCATAAATGTTCAGCTAACCATCAACAGCCTTTTAATTTTGATGTAGATTCTAACCAGAGTTGATCAGGTGTCTGATGCTAAGCACTCCAAACAAAGGTTAAAAAAAAACAAACAAACTTGGACACAAGACTAGCTTTTTCTTCAAGAACATCATCAAAGGAACATTTTGAACAGGAACAATATCACAACTAAAGTGATGACTTTTTTATACTCTCAGCTTCAAAAATGTTGATTTGATGAATAGGCAGATACCTGGACCATGTTTGTGAGACCTCAGATTGAGGAACTTATTTTTGTTATAAAACATTTAATGAAGAAGGATTGACAAATTCAGGAGACATACTGTTTGGGGTGACATGCCCCTAATTTTTTCTTCTATATATATGGTAGGTATTTTATCCTTAAAATGTTTTGTGATTGTGGACCCAGATCACTGTTCTCAGTCTGATTTAAAAACAGACAAACTAAAATCTCTCATAAGTGATACTTTTGGAATGAGGTTTTTCATCATTTGTAGTCACATGTTGTCAGCTTGTTCACTTACTGTCACTCTAATAGACTTAAAAAAAGTCCACATATCAATGTGAAACCATATTCATCAGCCTACATGTTCTGTCTCTCTAAACTTCACAAACTAGTGCCAGTCTTGTCATCAAAGCAATTAATTTGTATTATTTCCACAATTGCAGAAAATTGCATTGTGAGGACAGGGAAACTGACACATATGAGAGCAGCTGCAATTAAATTACAAATGTGCAAATTGTGACTTTAATGTAAGTTACGGCTGTTGCTGGATTACAGTTCTGCATGCAGGAACCTTGACACGGCCTCATTATGTGCCTGGAATAATAAATCTCAGTCCTGCTCTTGGAGCTCTAAATGATTCAGGCCCACCACTGCCATTCCCCTGTGGAAAGTAGTTTTTCCTCTGAGTACTGTATATTGCCACTGTGCAGTACAGATATCCTCTGTAATATCTGTATTCTGCATTGTAAAACTGTGCTTTGTCTCTACGTTGACACATTCAGTGTCACTCCATTTAGGCTAATCTGCATGAGCGCTACAGTCGCTGTATCAGAAATCAGCTGACACTGACATTTTCAGTTGCTCTCCTGACAGTGGAAGTAACCTGGCATTTAGAAAAAATAATGCAGCCTGTTTCAGGACTTCTGACACAGGAAACAGGCAGGAGAAAATGGAACTTGGAAACAAATTGTTCAGGGAGTCAAACCCTGTTGCATTTCGATTCAAATTAACATGTTCTCATTTATTAATTAAGAAGGATATGTTAATTGTTCTAATGACAAACTGCCAACTAATAGACAGGTTTAATTTCTATGCAATATCATCTAAGAGGTGTGTGTATCAGCGAGGCAGAACTTCTAAGTTTCAACAACATAGCCTCCATGATTTGATAACTGTGAAATTCCTGAGACAGTTAACAGCCAAAAAATGGATGGGAAATTATTAATATTCTGAGGGGATCACATATCTTTTCAAAGGACTGAAGGAGATTATGATCCAGGCAATTGAAGATTTGGGTTCTTAAAGTGCAGTGTCTGAGTCTGCCCTCATTTTGCAAAACTTTGATCTCATTTGTAAATACCTCTTACACATTACCAAAGAACATAATTCTATGCAAATAATGATGAGTGTATAAACACAAGACTTCTTCTTCCGATAGCTGTGTATCTGGCTACTGGACTCATGAAAAATCCAATTTTGGTCTGGAAGAATATTGGAACATTTACCAAGATCTCATTTACTGATCCAAGCTTCTAAAGCTTCCAGGGCAGCCATGTCCTCACTGTTCCTGCTCTTGATTGCTCTTCTACATGTCTCATGTCTTGTACAGTCTGGTTCGAGAAGCTGTGAAACAAATATGCCGTCATAAAGTAGCCTCCAATCTGCTGAGCCATCCAAGTTAACTGCTCTCTGGATTGTTGCCATCATTTGTACTTTGATTGAATTAATTTAATGACATACCACTGTCATGCTCCTAATATTGACAACAACAAAGAAGGACTGACAGACTTAGCCACTTAACACCAGAGAAATCTGGTTAAATTGAGTTAAAGACATGTATACAAACCATGTTATTTTGCTCACTTTGGGGTGGATTCCTTCAGGAATTATTTATACTAATATTTAGGGGTGCAACGAAATATTCAACTCACGAAACGATAGGAAATACGAAACAGGGCTCACAATACAAAATACTCATGATATGAAATAAAGATTAAAGAAAATCAAAAATCAGAAATGCAAAAATCAAATATTCTTTATTTTCTTCCTTAATATGCAGACATAAAAGTTTTTGCTGTTTGTTGTGTACCCACATAATTTGCACGTTTTTGTTTCATCCACAATCATCTCACCGTTGCTTTGTCTTTTACATGGGAAGCCAAAATAAGTCCACACATCCAATTTGTTTGATGAAGGAGCATCTGCTACTTGTTCGACCTGTCTTCCTCCATTTAGAAACAATTGTTTTGTTCCTTCTTCTTCTACGGTGTTGCTAAAGTGTTCTTCTTCTTGCAATATGTGTATACAGTAGGAGAGAGGGTCAAAAATCATCAGTGTTATTGGTGCGCAGCGCCGCTTTGCATTTATTTTTACATTGAATTTTATTGCGTGCGTCTTTGAATTTTATTTCATTTTTTATTTTGCAAAATTTCGTGACGCGAAATTTCGTAACACCCCTACTAATATTTAACATGTCTAACTGACATGCAAATAGAAGAAAAAGGAACAGAATAAGTAACTTAGAAAATGAAAAGGTATTGTAGTATAGCGTCAACTTTAATACAATACAAAATGTGTATATATGAAAGTGATTGACCAAACTGAGACTGTCAAAACATTCTGCCTTCCATTACTGTGCACCCAATACAGGTGGTTTCAATATATCTCAGGCATACTGTGGGGATTCCTCCCCCATAAACTCCCTGCCTTCCTGCTGCATGAGGAGTGGGCGTGGCTCCGGCAGCTGCACACCTGGGAGGAATCACGTCATCATCCACCTACAAAACCGGCTCGTGCAGGCTTCACCCTTGCCAGTGGATTCCACGTCTTTTATGGTTTGTTGGCCCTCTAAGAAGCTTCTAACTACTTACGCTAAGCAAGCTTGAGCTCCTTCTTGGAGTATTCTGGCCTAGGCCATTGTAATAATGTTGCTGTTGCCCATGTGTTCATTGGCTCTCTGCTTGTCCTCTCTCTTCGCAGTGCCTCCACGAGCCCACACCACACCGGCCATCCTCACAACCCATCACCTTCCAGTATCCACCTTGTTTAATAAATCCATTTCTATTGCACCCTCAACCTGCCTCCGATTTTAGCTCTTGGATCCTCCACTACAACCCCCGGTTTCATACCATCACACATACAATGGAGAGAACTGAATATCTTCTGAGCTACACTGATTTGCCCTATTAATATATGTCCAGTTGTCCTGCAGCTTCTTCTGATCGATGAGCTCAGTCTGGTTTACTGTGGAATGAACAGCCTTAGTACTTTTTCTGTGTTGTTGGATGACTGCATAGTTTACTGTACTGCTATGCTTTTAGTTAATACTGATGACGCTTCTTTGCTGTGTTGATTTTAAATTAGTTATAGGAGGGTTGAAAAGGAAAGAAGCAGAGATTAAGCTTTCTTTTGTTCATTTGGCAATTTGAGACACAACATCTTGACACACACACACACGCACACAGTCCAACAGTTACTTTTGCTGTTGCCATGGAAGCATCTTCAGCCCACGCTCTGACTATCTGAGGAGCCCCCTGGATCACCAGCATTACTAGTCTACCTCGCCATCTCATCTTGTCTTGACCACAGTGAAATTTTCAGAAAAAAAGGAACTGATCACTGTGTGCCATTTAAGCGAGTCAGTTATCTGTTTTACAAGTCACAGTGCCTCTTGTGAAAATCATACAGGCCTTTACAACAGAGGTCAGAGCTCAGGCTAAAATACTACCCCACAAATTAAACACAGATCCCTTAGCAAAAATTAAGAACAGGCAATTGATTCCTTTCTTAATATCTTTTCTTTGTAATTCTCTTATAAAGTTCTTTTTTTGTAATCTATTCTCACCTTTATAATTACTCATTCATTTTCCATCTGTTTTGCTGTGTGCAGCCAACACTTCAGTCATTCTGTATATCTTCCCTTCCTGCTGCTTCTCCTTCATCCATCCTACGACCTCCAAGATGGCAAATGACAACCCAGTCTCATGTCAAAATGTGAAAAGGCTACGTTTGTCCACAGAGCAAAACGTATCAGTTCTATGATAAAGGCCTAAATATCGTGAAATGTGTACGTTTTTTTTCCCCCTATTCTTTTCTATTGGAACACTGGTAGGTCATGTGAATCTTTCATGTGGGCCACTCAAAAACAAAAACATGCCAGCCACTCCTGCCATTTTCAGAGGAAAGTGCCTTATTCCAATATAGTTTTGATTTAAAAAAGCATTCTGATGACATTTCTAGCGAGAAATATACATTTTATTTTCATAATATTTGCTCAGTTCTTGTGTATAATCTTTGGTTTGTTTGTTATTACGATGAATCTTTCACCTCGCAGAAGAGTCATTACAGTGTCATGTTTCTGCTGTTGCTATGGTGGTTGCTAAGGACGCCATTACGGACGAGCATCATTCCAAGATAGGTTTGATTAAAAAAAGCATTTTAAGGACATTTCTAGCGAGAGACATACATTTTACTTTCATAATATTTGCTCAATTCTTGTATGTAATCTTTGGTCTGTTCGTTTTTACGATGAATCTTTCACCTCTAAAAAGAGAGACTTTACAGTGTCACGTTTTCTGCAGTTTTCTGCAACCATGGAAACCTAAATGGCGTTTATGTTATTGTATTTTGTCGTTACATTGCGTCGTTATCTGAGTTGATAATATATTTGTGTGATTGTTGACTCAAAAATAATATAAAACATATTGCCCCAGGAATTACCATCAAAATATAAAATAGCTACGCTTGTTTGTTGTTGTTTGTGTGATTGCTTACTATAGCTGTTCAATAAAAATAATATGAAAGTGTGCCAGGAATTCCATATCAGCTTCCGTGGAAGTCGGCCACCCGTTCTTCTGTGAGAAAATCCGGAAGTTATCGCTCACTCCGAGAAAAAAAAACAAAAAACATTTTTAATACTTTATCTTTGATTAATAAGACAGTCAACAAATTCATTTCATTTCTGGATGTTTATTCTACCTACAAAGTACATTTGTAAACTTTATAGATCTAACAATCAGCATTAAAAATACAAACAATGATTCAAACTAATGGGCGCATAGTATAATGCCCCAGAGTAGCATGTGCTGGGAATTTCAGCCATCTAGGTGCTAAGGGGCCCAAGCACAGTCCCGGGAATCCACTAACCTTAAGGGGCTCCTCAAAGTCTGGCCCTGCTTCCCTGGTTTCATTTGAGCTGAAGCCACCAAAAGTCACACCAATGATTGATGTCAATGAGAGGACTGATTCTGAAATTTTCAGCCATCTAGAAGTTACAGAGCTGAAACACAAGACCCCAAAGCCCCTTCAATGTTTGTTGCCAGAGATACAGTAGTAATGACAGTGCACCTCCTTTATGAAAAAAAAAACAACAACTGCTGCAGTCTTTGGGGCTTGTGCTTTGGGGCATTATATTATGTGTGTAAAGTTTGGTGTACGTAGCCCAAGTAGAAACATCAGAACCCAGATTTGATCCTCAATTCTGCTCCAAAAGGCTCTAAGAATGCAAAAGTCACAGACCCTGATTTTGCCCAGTTTCACAAGGGGATAGTTTTTTTCTCTTTGAACCTAGGAAGTTGAAATTTTAGTATGTTGTTCTGTCCTCCATAAGGATCGCATCTGTGGTGGTTTGACCCCCCAAATCCTTTCTGCTGTCCATAAAGGCCGTGGCAAAGTCCAGTTAAGTCTATCAATTAAGCATCATAACTTGGCCAAAGTTGCTCCAAATGAGATGAGATTTCTGGGATGAGTTCACACCTCTTCCAGAAACCAACATTTGAAATTTTGAAGCCCCACCTCCTTCCTGAAGCTACTTCCTGTTTGGGAGGGGGTTATAGAATTATTCCACCAGATTATGATTTTATAAATTTTAGAGGCCTCACAGTTCAAGTTTCAGGTCTGTATCTACTGTAGAGGCCAAATGATAGCAAAAGAGCAACAGGGTCAAAGGGTCAATAGGCCTCATGTCTCAGCCAGGCCTCAAAGGGTTAAGTGAGCCTTTTGTAGCTCCTTTGAAAAAAAGGCCTGAAACCAGTCTTGTTCAGGACAAACATGAAGAAGGATCTTTGGAACATTTTCACATCTTTAAGACCGCCTTGACTCCTTTTTATAGCAGGTGTCACTGAACAGCACAAAGCCTGCTATTTCAGCCCATCAGGCCTCATTTCCTGATAAATGATTATTGTTTGAAACAAAGCTTAATATCAATTATTTATTTTTATTGTAATCATTTTGAACACTTGATAAGAGAAACACAATAAAAGCATTTGAAAAGGAAGGATCAGAGTGTTGTTGTACTACAATACTATTGTACAGCATCAGAGACATTCAGTTATTGATTGCTTGAATGATTGATTTACCCCAGAAGAGGAACAGCTTTGTTGGAGCAGTAAAAATACACATATCAAAACAAAAAAAAATACATTTAAAAAGAAATTACATGACACTACCAGCTCAATTTATGAAGAACAGTTAGGATAAATTTAACTTGCCAAATTGTTTGGATTTCTTTAATTATATCCTTGATTAACCCAGACATCAGTGTGGTTTGTTCCTCTCAATAATAAATCTGTAAATATAGAGTGAAATGATAGAACTAAAAGGCCACCTCTGAGTGCAGGAGTTCGCCTCTGTGATGGATGTGACGTCAGCAGACCACGCCCATTAGTTTTAATCATTGTTTATATTCTTAATGCTGATTGGTAGATCTGTAATGGTGACAAATGTACTTTGTAGGTTGAATAAACATCCAGAAATTAAACTGATTTATCAAATTTATTAATCAACAATCACACAAATATATTATCAACTCAGATAACGACGCAATGTAACGACAAAATACAACAACATAAACGCCATTTAGGTTTCCGTGGTTTGAACCATAACAACTGCAGAAAACATGACACTGTAACGACTCTTCCGCGAGGTGTAAGATTCATCGTAATATCGAACACATCAAAGATTATACACAAGAACTGAGTGAATATTATGAAAATAAAATGTATATTTCTCGCTAGAAATGTCATCAGAATGCTTTATTAAATTAAAACTCTCTTGGAATAAGGCACTTTCCTCCGAAAATGACAGGAGCGGCCGCCATGTTTTTGTTTTGAGCCGGCATGAAAGAGTCACATGACCAACCAGCGTTCCAATAGAAAAGAACAGGGAAAAAAAACTTACACATTTCACAATTTTAGTTTAATTTTTAGGCCTTTGTTGTAGAACTGATATTTTTGCACTGTGGACAAATGTAGCCTTTTCATGTTTTGACATGAGACTGGGTTGCAAATAGGGGGAAGGCTGGTGTACCCTCATGTTCCTGTGTGGCTGGAGACAGCAACTTAAGAAGTCTCCTCCATTTTGCTGTAATCATACCATGATATAGTTGTGAGGGGACGCATATTATATAGCAACCTTCTGAGAGAAATGGAGACAGCCGTCTCTGACTGAGTCACCACATGGAAACTGATTACACCTAAAGATGCCAAGAAACCCCACAGAGGGGGTGACATGACCGATGACGTCGAGCCACATAACCAGCATTCTATTTTTAACTTCACATTCACACACACTGAAAAGAGCTTTGTTGGTCCACACAGGTTTCACAGCAACAACTCAAGAGAAAAGTCATATGATATTCCACCATCCCTTTTATATATATATATATATATATATATATATATATATATATATTTTCTTTTGGGGAAATTCATGCATAACCATAAACCACACCTTGCACAGACATCCGGTGCTACGATAAACTTCATCAGCTGCTACAGAAACCAAATAACAAATCAGCCTTTCTACAACTTTGTATTGGACATCAAAATGTCAGCATGGGTGAGAGGAAATTTTCACATACTTTAGCTAACAGCAATTTGGAGGTTACTCAAAACCTGTAAAACATATTGATTTTTTTAACTTATTAATAACTGTGAAAATTAAAACCATGCAACTGTTTTACCCTACCAGTTCTGAGGCTCCAGTTTGGGAAGTGGGGTGACAAAATGCCCCACTATCAATAGCTCTATGAATAAAATCATTATTAGCACTCTATCCTCTTCCATTTATTGTTCAATTTGCCTGACTGTGTCTTTAAACTGTCCACAACAAACCATCTTGAAGGATTTGTGATTCATCCAAAATGAGCCCACAGTGCATTAAAATGCTTTGGTGTAAACAGTTACTGCAGATGCTTGCTAAATAAATCACCAGTGTTCATGAATAAAGACATCTATTTTTCATTCATGATAGATGAAATCTGGAAAATTTCAGAAGTTTTTCAAAGCAATCGGTCTTTGTGAAAATAAATTACAGGCAAGGTCATTAGAAAGTACACAAAGGAAGATGCTTCAACTGATATACAGACATGTAGATATACTGATGAGTACCAAAAAAAAAGCACTAAGAAAGTGGTGTTTGCACATTTATAAATACATTATTTCCTGCAGTATATTTTTTAACATAACTACAGCTACTTTATGAGTGACTCAAATAATATTGCATCACATCTTTCATGAAAACTCAGCAGATCTACTTTGGCAGGCATGTTGCATCTGTGAATAATTGTTGCCCAACACTTCTTGACCTCCCTCATCATAATTTCAAGCTTGTTAAAGGCGTCCTCCTTGAGGAACTGAAGAAGGAAGTCAAAATTCATGAATGTCTGCTCACTCTCCTCTTTCATTTCAATCTACTCTTGCATATCAATCCACACAAAGACAGATTACTGCAGTTGCCAGTAAAAAGCGTCGTTATTAGGTTTCTCCTAACTGGATATGCATATCATTTTGGACAAAAGAAAAGCCAATACATGATGATGTCTCATTATTGCAATAATCCCTTCATGCAGGAAGAAGTTTGGTCCATGTATGGGTACTTCAACTACTGGACATGACTGCAAACTTAACCCAAGCAAAATTATCCAACTGCCTAACCTAAAGTATAATTTCAAGTGTCAATTTCCAATTTCTTTTAAGGCAGTTCTGTTGTTGGTGGATTGTTGGTCTTTTGTATCAGCAGGCTTTAAAATTACAACCCAACTGAGAGCTCCATCTGATTATTCTGCCTCAAGCACACCAAGAGTTAAGTTTATAAGTGATCAGGTACTGATTTCATAATTTGTTTGGTTCAGCCTTTCCCAGACACGTTCATATCAGAGTCTGTGCTCCCCAGCCCCATTCCCCAAATGGTTTTTCACACAGGTCCTCATGAAAACCACACCTCAGAATAAAGATAGAAAAATAAACATTTCCCCTTATTTTGCAAAACACATCACAATATCAGTCGAAATCCTCCCAAATGATATGGGTATTCTTTTCAAAATGAGTATACTGCTGTAATATTAGTCATGTACTGTATATGCCATGATCTGTACATTAATGTTTTTGTCAGTGTGCTCTGCTGTCATTGGATTTTAATGGCACAATGCATGCAGTAGGAATAATACAACATCCTCAATGCATTCAGTGATTTAAATTACATGACACTGTCTTTTTGTAAATCCTGGTGATTTCTCAACATGTTTTGAATAGTATGATGTACCAGTGAAAACATCTCTGAATTTAAACTTTTCTTTGTCTGGCAGGGGAAAAGGCTGCAATTTACTTCAGCATCAATCATTTTTGATGCTGTCATTGGTGGCACTGCTGAAAAGTACGGGATTGTACTGAGAGGTGTTTTGATTCTTTTGTCCATCAAATTGGGTTGACAAAATATTGACTGCAGGGGTGTTGTACACTGTTTTAATTGTATCTAGAAATAAAAATTGGAAAATAACATACAAGTTATAAATAATGCTCAGGGTGTTTTCACAACTATAAAGGGAAAAAAGTCAAATGTATCGAGTTTGAAATTCAGAAGAAAAAGAGAAAAAGATGAGGGAAAATAGGGATCAGGTGAAAGGAGCAACAAATTAAGAGAGGAGAAAGAAAGAGAGGGTGCCATCATCTTTAATTTATCCAACCTCCTGCACGCATGCGCACACACACAAACGCACACATACCCACATAAAAACATGCACACACACTCTTCTTAGTGACTCAGTCACCAAGGCAACAGAGCAGAGGGTAAATCGCTGTGGTGATTGCCCTCGGACGTGTCATGCATGGGAATGCTTTGTCCCCCTGCCATCATGATGTGGTATACTCCTTTGCACACAGACACACACACACACACACACACACACACACACACACACACACACACACACACACACACAAGCATGCATTTACACACATGCACGCAAGCACACAAACATACAGCAAGGACAACCATCAGTATTACAGACCATGAACAACTCCCAGAACCACTCCAGAACACAATAACTTCAGTTTGTGATGTCATGACAAATGTCACACATGACATTTTGTATGTGTTTACTTCAATGTAAAAGTCAGTACTCCATGTGCTTGACAGAATGGTGTTTGTTTAATATTCATGCCGCCCCCAGCCTGGCTCCTGTCAGACTGAAATGTGGAGTGTGTGGTTTTGTTTTTTAGCTGAAAAGTAATATTTTCTATTCAAACACTAATTCTCTTAAAAACTGTACCAGACAGTTTGACACACTGGAGGAGGGTGTTTGAAGTTTCAAGAGTTAATAACTCCAAATCCTTAGGGTGGCAGTAAATGAAATGTCTTCGTAGAATTTTGGAAGAGTGTCTATTTCAGTTAAACTGTTAGAATGTGCTAGTGGACTAATGATAGACTTCCACTGCTTTATTGGTTACTTCAGTGATACATGGAAAAAATGATGAATACTGACAGCTCACTTTAAAGACACACACACACACACACACACACACACACACACACACACACACACACACACACACACGTTGAAATAGAAAGTACACTTGTTCAGGTTATAGTTGACAGAATGAACATAAAGACAAAGATTATGTCCCATATCAAAGAGATTTTCTTTTTTTTTTTGTCAAAGCTCTGTAATGGTAATTACATGCACCAATGAGTAATTAGTTATTATAGTACCTACTTAACGATACATCATTACAAAATATTTGTGAACCCCAGTTTCCATAATTGTTTAATGAATTGATGTGAAGGGCAAAACCCTTTGACATATATTATGACATACTTTGTAACAATCAAATAATTTTGTGAGCTGACTGGCTAAACTATGGCAGTCTATATTTATTAAACTATGTTTATTCATAATATGTTATGTTATAATGTTCATGTTTATTATATAGTCTAATTTGATTAAGGAATTATCATCAACTCTGTCAAAGATTAAATTAAACAAAAAAACATTTGTGTGTGTTTTTATTTTATTTTTTTTAATACCTGACTGTTTATCACTGAAGTTTGAAAATTCTTTGCATAATATTCTTTCAAAAAAGAAGAAAGGGGTGGGAAGAGCACAAGCAAAGAAAAGGAGAGGGATGTAAAACAGAGCTCACTCAAAGGAGAGAAAACAGAAATCAGCAATAGAAGGAGGATAAGGCAAGAAAAGAGGTGAGGTGAAGGAAAGGATCAGGGCAAAGGGTGAGACAGCACAATTATGAGAGCAAAGAGAGACAGAGACAAGCCAAAAGACCGAGTAAAGGAAGAAAAATGAAGGTGGGCTCTTGTTTTAAAGGCTTTAGACAGGCAGACTGCAGGCATCAGGGGGATTGGTGTTTAAATCCCCTGTGATGAACAGCACTCAACCTGCAATGAAGTACTGTAGAGTATGCCATGTACACGAAGTTATTAGCTTGATCCTTGTCAAGAGAGTGTTGTGTCACGAATACTTATGATCACACTGAGTAGAAACAAGGACTAGATATGTGTATTTGAGCTCCTAAAAATGCATGTACATTCTGTAAGGACATTTATTTCATGTGTCATGACCCTTTCTCACTGTAATACCAAGACCTGCACCTCTGTGGAAACACAAGCAGGCTGAGGCAGCCAGATACTGTATGTATTTGCTCACTACAGTACTGTTGTAATGTCATGAATCAGCGACAACAGAAAAAAAAAGTTGGTCAATACACATTGACACATATTAAACTATTTTATAACTTTTGTAAACTAGGGATTTTCAATTATTCAAAGGCTTTTTAGATCCTGCAGTCTAAATGCAGGACTGAATTGTTTGTCCCATGACCACTGGTCTCCGATGCATCAACTATAATATTCAAATCAAGTGAGAAAATCAATCTTAACAAGATGTCATTGGCTTGTAATGATCACAATGATCTCACACTATCAAGAAAAAATATATGTTTTAAGATTTATTAGATTACTCTTTGAAAAAGGATCCCTTTAGCTTACTTAGGACTACTATTTAAGCAAATCTACTGTACTTGTTGCTACTTTGCTTATTACATCACATTGTATCACGTTTTGGGGGATTTTTTTTTAACCATCACTGGTAAGAAAAAACAATAATTGGCAAATCTATTTGTTACATCAGCAAGGGGAATAAATTACAGACTGAAACTGAAATGTTACAAAGAGCATTTCAGATGTCCGAGTTACAAGGTGAAATGAGACATTGTGTGATTTTACAATAACAGCATGCGGAAATTAAAAATCCCCCATGCTGATAATCCTAACATAGCTACCATGCCTAAGGTGAGACAGTGTAAACAATACAGCCCCCTCTTGCTGTTGCAGCTGCCTTTGCCTTAAACAAAATACTGCAGGATTTTTTTTTCCTTCAAGTGTTGGAATGTAGCAGTTGTACTGCTGTGATAAGCCATTTTTTTAAAGTGCAGGGTTGCTAAAATTACCTTACTCCCACACAGGCAAACGTGGGGAAGGTTTTAAGGTTTAGTTTGGTACAGTATGTGTGGTTCCAGCTATTTTTGCAACAAGCTATTACCATCATCGACATCATTATGCTGAACATGATGCTTCCTCCTGTCCCCCATAATACACCCTCTAAATTTGAGGTTGAGTATAAATATTTAGACAAAAAGAGGTGAACACAGTGAGATGCAGATTATTGTAAAAGTAAACAGGTAACATTAAGCTGACATGTGTCCTGTCACAAGCCTGTCACTTCCAGTTCTTTTTCATCAAGAACATCAACATATCCAAAATGATTTCCCAAAATGCTGTTGTGCTGTAGTTGCTAAGTGCAGATGCCATAGATATAAAGAATTACAAAATATGTAAATCCTGTAATTCAGGCCCAACATACATGGATTTGTGTTCCCATAAAAAAAAATAAAAAAATCCATCTAAAAGTGCACACTGACCTGGCTAAAACACAGTGTCAGTGGACTCTAATTTCACAAGAAATCCTAGAATATCAGAATAAATGTCTGTATGGTAAACTGTACACCAACCTAACCTGAATCAAACAACTGTATAGGAAAATATATGCTGTGTACATGGTCCATCAGAAACAAACAAATAAGGGCCTTCTGTAACTAAAACGTCCCACTGAGGCCAACTGTGCTGGGTTCCATTTCTAGGTTTTATTCTGTCCCACATTTAAATTGGAGAACCAGCACATATTTCTCCCATGATTGGTTAATTTAATAATTTTCTTGTCATTTTGGTTGCTGCTATATGGATAAGAAATGGTTAAGAAAGTTATGCAGTTTATTTAATGTTGTACTGTAACCAGCCTACGTATCGTGTTGATACTGTTTCTTTGTGTTTTTGAACTACACTACCTCTCATTTTCCATGGTACAAACTAGGGCCAGACCGATTATGCGGCCGATTATAGCCATTAGAGCATAATCGGTCATCAGCCAAAAGTCAGCTGATTGACGTTGTTTTTAACATGTAATTTTCAGCAATAAAATGCCATTAATATGGTGTTTTTCTTAGAAATGATGTCCTTGTGTATCTAGTAGAGGGCGCTCCGACTCCTTCCATATTGCTCTCCACAGCAACCCCAAAGAGTGAGAGTGAAGTAGTGTACGGTCAGTTTGCCTCAATTGTAAGTTTACAATAACTAGTTTGTGAAATAAAAAATGACTTAATAAGTGTCACATTTCCCATGACATGCCGTGTTGTGTCTGTCAGGCTTCACTGACATTAACAGTCAAGCGTGACATGGTATGTTAGTGAGCTAAAGAGAATTAGGATAACCTTGCTACCTTTCTAAACTGTTTAACCGAGTCAGTCATATCACCATGAATGATGTAATGATAACGTTACTGTACCTCAAAGTATTATTACACTCACTCAGGGAGCTACATGCTACCAGACTAGATAAGACTGGAGCAACTGGCCAATTTATGGCATTGAGGAGGAAAAAGCATTTCTGGTCGAAGTTATAACTTCATGGAGGACAGAAAATGTAAACGCACATTGAGAGGACATCCAAGAGCCATATTTCAAATCATATTTTACCAGATATTTTTATGATGCTGTTTATCCACCTGCCTATTACCTGCAGATGTACACTTACTATCATCTTAATTCGATTGTGTAATGTAATGCACACCAATAACAGCCCCACCATGAATTCTACTTCCATAAATATATTACTTTGTAAATGTTGACACTGTCAGAGAGACTTCGTTATGTTTACTGAGATGATAGTGGATCTTTTTAATAAGTGTTTGAAACTATATTTAAGCCATCAAAAGCTGGTATTTTGTCTTTTTTTATGGGGAATATGTAAAAAAAAAATGTAACCTATATAACCTATATATCGGTTCTTGGAATTTTTTATTCCTTAATACCGAAATTTGTATCGGCCCCCCAAAAAAATCCATGTTGGTCGGGACATAGTACAAACTCCCTGACTGATTTATACCAGATGCGTTTTTTTCTAACTTCCTGCTATGTTTGATTTACTGGACATTGAGAAATCCGAGAGGTGAGCTCCTGGGACACTCCAAACAATCACATAGAATCAGAATCATTGTTAAAATCCAAAGCACATCACAGACTTTCTCAATGGGATCAGCAGTCATATTGAGTCAGCATCAATTTATTTTCATGCTTTTGTTTTTTGTTTTTTTGGTGTTTGCTGGTGTTTTGTGTGTGTTTATCAAAATTATTCTAAAGTTCCATCATATAAAAGCCAAAATCAAATCACCCAAAGGCCCTACTTTGCTGTAATCAATTAATATTTTTTTTTAAAGAAGATGACAGAGAAAGATCCCTCAAACAAAGAGTTGCTTTGATTTCCTCTAGTGGTGGAATGATGGTAGGGACTCATCTGCCTTGTCACTTCTTGTTAAACCTCTGCTTATTCAGGTGGCTGAGGATCAATTAATTATCACTTAGGAGTCATTAGTTTGCACACAAACTCTCCTGCAAGAAGGAAAACAATCATCACTTTTACTGCTTCATTAGCTGACTAAAAGTGCTGATGCTTTTTTCTCTGACAGTTCAGCACAGTCAGAAAATATCAGTTGAGGACATAAACCATCTGTCAATAGACAAAGGGATGTTGTCAATATGAGTAGTTACAAGAACAATTTATGTATCCAGAAACTATCAGAAGTGCTTCAACAATCTATTCACTACTAATATCAATTTCACAGTTAAATTCTTTCTTAAAAATGGAAGTATGTGTTACTGCATGTATGTATTTAAGAGTGACCTCTTGTCACTGCTATTCTGTGAGGGAATCTTGGCAGCAGTCATAGCTTGTAATAGCCTCCTCAACACATCGTCAGCCTGTAATTAAATAACATAATTCCCCCTCCCTCTCTTTTCTACTCCCTGTTAACCAAATGTCTGGATCAGAGATGTGCCTCTACAACAGACGGATGCATTTCAAGGCGGAAAGCTGACAAAGACCGGCATTTGGAATTATGTGTTGTGAGCGATTGAAGTTCAGCCCCTGCTGAAAACACAGCACAGTAGTATAATTTGAAGCTGAACAAAATAGAGAATGTAGGAAACATCACTTAAAGACTTAGAATTTTCTATAGGATCATATTAACCTATTTGCTGAATTTCACTACATCTTTGGTGTGTTACTAACTTCTCAAAAGCATCTGTGCTTCCCCACTTTCCAGATGCCTGGCCGATACTGCTGCTAGAGGAGACTACAGACCTGAAGAGGGTCAAGATGCCACCCTTAGTATCGGTATTAGTATTGGTACTAGTAGTATTTTTATCAGTATTCTCAATACTGTATGAGCATTAACATCAGTATTCTATTTCAACGTTACCAGTGACCTCCTACTGGCGTCAGATGAGGGACTCATCTCTGTGCTGGTCTAGTTATACCTTAGTGCAGCTTTTGATACCATTGACCATCACATCCTATAACAGAGGGCAGCATGGTGGTGCAGTGGTTAGCACTGTCACCTCACAGCAAGAAGGTTTGAGCCCCGGGATCCCTGTGCCTGCGTGGGTTCTCTGCGGGTACTCCAGCTTCCTTCCACAGTCCAAAGACAAGATAGAGGGGACTAGGTTAATCTGATACTCTGAATTGACCATAGGCATGGCTGTGATTGTGAATGGTTGTCTGTCTGTATGTGTTGGCCCTGTAATGGACTGGTGACCCATCAAGTGTGTACCACACCTCTCGCCCGAAGGCAGCTGGGATAGACTCCAGCATTCATTCTAACATTCAAAGCCCTTAGCAATCTGGCACCTTCACATCTGACAGAGCTCATAGTCCACTATTTTACGGCTAGAACCCTTCGCTAACTGGATCCATGGTTACTTGTTGTCCCTGGTGTCTCTAAAAGTAAAATAAAAGCTATCAGGTTCCTCTCCTGTGGAACCATCTCCCAGTTTCAGTCCAGGATGCAGACACCCTCTCTTCATTTAAGATCAGACATAAGACCCTCCTTTTTCAGAAATCTTATAGTTATATAAACATAGATAGATAGACTGCCAGGGGATCTCCCATGGTGCACTGGGCTTCTCTCCTCCTCTCTGTCATCTCTGTCCTCCTGTTCTCATACGTGTTATTAACTCATCTTCTTCTCCAGAGCCTTAGTGCTTCCCCACTTCCCACAGCCCTGACTGACGCTGCTGCTGGAGGAGGCTACAGACCTGAAGAGGCTCAAGCTGCCACCCTCATAGTCAGTATACGTATTAGTACTAGTAGTATTTAAGGTAAGATGAAATAAGATAAACCTTTATTCCTCCTGAAATTGGCACTGTAACAGCAGCAGAAACGGAGAAGTAGCAGCAGAAAAAGTACAAGAGCAATAAATAGCATAAACTATAATAAACTACAATAAAACTATAATACACTATAATAAAACTGCAATCAACTACATTAAATACTAGTACAGTAAGTGTTGGCTATTGTACAGTATGAGTATTGCACAGCAAGTGTTCAATATTGCACACAAAGATTGTCCAGGGTCTGGGTGGGTGGTTACAGGGAGCAGCGCTTGTTGTACAGTCTGACAGCTGCAGGTAGGAAGGACCTGCGGAACCACTCCTTCACACACTTAAGGTGCAGGAGCCTGTCACTGAAGGAGCTCTCCAGTGCTTGGTAGTTGTTATTGTTTGGTGTCTTTCTCTTTCCACCTGTTCATGTCCCCATCTGTCTGTCATTCTCTCCTCCTTTCTCCCTTTTTATCTCTGTCCCTCTCTTTCCTTCTGTATATCTGTCATTTTCCATTATCTGTCTTTGTCTCTGCCCTGCTCAACTTTTCTCTTTCTCCCCCAACCAGTAAAAGCAGATGGCCGTTCCCAAGGAGTCTTCATCTGCTCAACTTTTCTGCTTGGTAAAAGGAAGGTTTTCTGTTGCCGGATGTGCTTGCTCACGGAGAATTGTTGGGTGTAAATTCATTGAAGGAGTGTGGTGCTGGATCTATTCTACTTGTAAAGTGTCATGAGATAACTTTTGTTGTGATTTTGTGCGATGCAAATAAAACTGACTTGATTTGAAGTGATATTCTTACGATGATTTCTTTATCATTTTCTTCCTGTTCATTTTCAAACTTTTTTGAAAAACTGTGGAAATACTTGCATGAGTCACACATTTGTGTGGAATTACAGTAGTTACCAATCCACAGGACGCACAAGGGACACTCATTCAGCAGAAAAAGCATATTTCTAATAGCTGCATGTTGGAAATTCAACTCTCCTTAGATTGTCATTCTTCTGGTCTTTAAATGCACTTTAGCTATCACACAGTGACAAGTTTGTTAAAGTGGTCATTTATCAGTGAGGAACCATTTACCGTCAATCCATTAAAGTCAAAGAGGATAATAAGTGAGCGTGTGTATGGGGGAACCGCAAAGGAGACTTTATACTATAATACACATTTGTAACATTTTTTTTCCAAGCAAGAAGGGTTAACTTAGGAATTTAGTACAGTCATTGAAGCAGGAGCAGAGCTTCAACAAACAGTGAAGCTGTTGAAGGCAAAAAGACCATTTCTAGTTTTGTAGGGAGCTGTCTGTTCATTCAAGATCATCTGATGAATATCTGTCCAAAAAATCAAAACATCAACATGGAGTGGGCTTATTCATGCTCATGAAATTACTCATGTACAACAGTAACAAAAAATGTCCAATGAGGCAAACTAATTTTCGAGAAGGCTGTGTAATGGCTACAGTTACATTATCAGTGAAAGGATGATTTTTCACCATGTCCACCAGTTCCAATAGCAAAAGAAAGCTCAAAGAGTTTCAGACTACTGAGATTAGATTCAGTTCTTGACTCATACAATGGGAATGCTTCCTATTGCCTATTTGAGTCACCAAACTGTCACATTTGCTTTTCAGGTTTGGATGAGAGGGCGCACCTCTCTCATGTCATATTGACATAATGAATAAACAAGTGGCTATCCTTGTGTCTCCTTCATTGTTTTCCATTTTTACAATCCAGACAGCAGAGCCACACAACCGCAACCTTTGGATACAGAATGAGGGAGAACAGGAGGGATGATTGAGTTGTATCTGCAGTCAAAACCTTTCTCAACCCCTGTAGCTGACATAATAAAGGAACAAAAAGAGAAAGTAATTTGGCTTCTTTGACTCCAGGCAATCCATCTGTATTTTCTAAAGGCTTTAGATTTGAGAAAGGAGGAAAAAGGATAAGAAGGGGTAAAGGGTCTGTTCAGACTAATTGCCAAAGCAGCAGATCGATATCTGAGCTCAAAGGAAAGACCACAGCTCAGTGACGAATACCGCCAATAGTTTAAATGTTCCCTTGGGTTGGAATTTTTCCCTCTAACCAGTGAAATTGAATGGTTGTAGTCTCCAGATGGGTTGTGGTCCATCTAGGATACTGAATATACTGATAGCTATCAGGCTCCTCTCCTGTAGAACCATCTCCCAGTTTTGGTCCAGGAGGCAGACACCCTCTCTACGTTAAAGAGCTTAAGACTTAAGACCTTCCTTTTTGATCAGGTTTATACTAAGGGCTGCTTAGGCTGGCCCTTAGATATGCTGCTATAGGCTCAGACTGCCAGGGGATCTCCCATAGTGCACCGGGCTTCTCTCTCCTCCCGTCTTTCCTGTCTGCCCTCCTGTATGTTTTTTACATAAATTATACTCATATGTGTATCCTCTTCTCTGGAACCTTCAGGCTCCCCACATCCCAGATCCTGGGTGCTGCTGGAGGGGGCTACAGACCTGAAGAGGCTCAAGCTGCCAACTGTAGCTCCACCTGTTCACATCCCAATCTGTCCATCAGTCTCTTCCCTTTCTCTCTCTCTCTTCATCTCTGTCCCTCTCTTTCCTTCTGTATATCTGTCTTCCTCCATTATCTGTCTTTGTCTCTGCCCTGCTCTCCTGCTCTCTTTCCCCCCAACCGGTCAAAGCAGAAGGCCGTCCCCATTGAGCCTGGATCTGCTCAACGTTCCTGCCTGTTAAAAGGAAGGTTTTCATCGCCGCTGTTGCAGGATGTGCTTGCTCATGAAGAATTGCTGGGTGTAAATTCAAGGAGTGTGGAACCTGCTGTACCTGTAAAGTGTCATGAGATAACTTTTATTGTGATTTGTTGACTTGAATATTTCAGAGAGGAACAAGTATCTTGGAGAATTAAAAAAAAAACAGCATTGAAGTTTAGAGAGTAAAATCAACTAAACATGCTCCAGGTTTGCTTGAAAACAACAATAAGAAAAATTCTTTTTGGTCATAGCACTGAAAATGTTGGTGAGAAACAGCCAAAAACATGGTCTCCATTTTAGTTGCCAAGCAATCATTGACAAATGTAATTTGGTGTTTCAGTGCTTTGAAAACTTAACAGTTTCTCTCAGTTCTATTGTTTGATTAAGGGTTTTCTGTTGTGTTTGAGACATGCTCCATGGCTGCTCGATCTAACAATCAAACACCAACATTTGTGATAACATTTATCATGAAAAGCATTAGGGGCCCTATTTAAAGTTTAGTGCAAGCTGGTTTTTGGTCAAGTACAAGCGTTCCTGCTAGTTTCAAGTCAGAGCATATGATGTTTTCACATCAACTGATCTTGCCCTTTAACTAGCAAATGAAGTTCTGCTCCACCTGCACCGATACGTGCTTAAGTATGTTAATGAGGCATGGTCTGGCACAACCACGGTGCATTGATATTTTGGAACAACAGAAAACATTCGCAGCATGGACCAAGTCTGGTCTTTGGTCAATGGTGTTATGTGTGAGGTGCTATTTAAAGGACACATTAATCAAACGAGAAGATGTGAAGCACCCAAATATGGTTGTATTGATGCCCGACAAAATGGAAACATTAGGTGCCAACTCCTCCCAGTCCGCCTTCCCCTCCAGTGGGTTCAGTGGATGCCTGCTGCTCTCTTATATAAACATAAGACATGCACTGTCACCTTGTGCACAAGATGGTCTGTATCTTCAGTTGAGAAGCGCTCATTTCTCCTGAGTTGAAATGCATGTGCCACTTACATAGCAACATGCCTCGTCCTGGCGAACCCGAGCTTTAAATAAATTGACACATGGAAATCTGATTGGTTTGAGTGATGTCCCGCCCAAAACATACCTACGTATAATGAGGTGACTAATGCCTGCCTCTTTGCACCGTGCGTTATGGTTTGCACTTTGATTACGTGCTCTGGTTACATGCCTTCTAAATACCAAAGTGATGCTGAACATGCCCCAATCATGCACACATCCAGCCAACTGTCTGGTGGCATTGTCTTGCCTTAAAATGCATGCTAATTTAAAGAAAAGAGACATTGAAGTACAGAGAACTACAACAAATTTACCCATCTGCAGGTCATCTTGAGCATCTTATAGTATATTTCGAACTGCATTTGCATCACTTCTGTCAGCTTTACTTCCTGTAAGCGGAGTTGGTCTTCCCAGGCAGGTAATGTTACCTCTCTCTGTTGTTTCGCTGTTATGTTACAACTTGCAAATGTGAATGTACATTAACTAAACACACTCAAATTCATATTATTTACAGTGTTACATTTTTGAGCTGCAATTTTATTTATTTCTATCTGTTAATGTCTCCTCAGCAGCGGTTAGCACTTAGCATAACTTAGGTTAGCATAGTGTTCACAGGAGTGGAGAGGGCTTACCATGGCAAAAACTTTCTCATTTCACAGCTAAACAGTACACTAAAGAGGTTTCTGAAAACATTTTAGTAACAGAATACAGTTTCTTATTTGATTAGTGGTGTTTATTTTGTCATTTGGAGTTTCATGAACAGGCCGCCAAACTCCATCGGAAAAAAACAAAAAACAAACAACCTTTAACATAAAGCTGACTGGTGATTTTGAGTCAAGTTTAGACTCAGTTGGCTCTGATTTGGACTCTTCTGTTGTGGTTAGTTCAAAGTACAAATGTTTTTTAATCTATACATATTGCACTTTAATGATTTACATTTTGATACATACACTTCTGGAGGATTTTCTTGAAGTTAATTATTGATCTAATTTTGTTGCTGATTTAGCTCTGGTTTGAAATGAGAATGGTTGTAGTGTACACTGTTGTGCTTCAATGTGTAGAGAGCACGAAAGTGAATGTTAATAAAAGTCTTATCTGTTTAATATTCAATGTCATTTGAGTATTTTGAGTTCTGTACCTTCTGGGACATTATTGCTAAGAAAGAAGAATATTTAGACTAAATTGCATTGATTAAATTCAGATCAATTCAAGGCTTAATATAGGATTGTTATTACTCAATTATATATCATTGATCTACACCATTGATTTATTTTTATTAGCACTGTTTACACATTAAGAGGTTTATCTTTGTCAGATCAATTCAATATTTTTGTTTAGGTTTAAATTAATTCTGTACTGTTTTTTGTTCAAATCTACTCATATTAAATAGATAATTATTAAGGCTCTCATTTAATTAACATTTACTCAATGCCAAACATTGTAAAATTTAATTAATAATATTGCTTGTAATCTGTTGCCTCATTTTTATTTAGTAGATATGTTGTATCTTTTCTTACAGTGTAATTTTCATAACAGAGGTCTCAACAGTCCTCTGTGTCAACTAAAAATGTCACTACTGATGGGAATAAATTCATTCATTTTTCTATGATTCTCTGTGGCAATATACCGTATATCTGAGAGGAAGGATAACACTTTGATGAGAATGGTGTTTGTGTGGACAGCTGGAACTAGTCAGTTTTCAAACTATGCTCCAAAATAAGCTTAGCTCAAGGATTCTTCACACCACACTTCTAATTTCAATAGTACAGACAGGAATCAAAAGAGAATAAATCAAATAGTAGTTATCAAATGTGTTAAACATCATTATATTTTCTTTTAGTGTTGACAGTAATCCCATTGCAGTATGCAGCAGGCCCCACCTGAAATGCCATAGAATTTTTGTTTTTGTTTTATTTTGTTTTGTTTTGTTTGTTTGTTTTTTGGGGGGTGTTTTTGTAAAACCAGCTTTGTTTATATCCTGTTTTTACCATTCTGAGAGCAAGGAAGGTGGGTGATTTGCCTCCCTTTCTCTCATTCTGGAGTAAGGAAAGATATGGCTGGGCAATGGCGGCAGCAGATAGGTGAGAGGTGGGCTGCAGACTAATTGCCCAGTGCATGGCAGGGTGATAAAGCGACAGGCTAAGTAGAGTGAAGACTATGGCAGTGAAAGACCCTGCTCATAGCAAAACCATAAAAGCTAATTACTGTCAGACAAAAAGCCACCCCTGCCATTGTGCCATTTGGAAAAGAGCAGGGAGAAAAACAGTGTGAGAGTGAGGGAGAGTGAGAGATGAACAAGTGGAAAAACCTGCAGCAATAAAGACTTAACCAGTAACAATTAGTCTCTAGTGCTGCTAATGAGAAAGCTGAGATAAAACTGGGGGACTAAATTTAAATGTAGGTGGTTCCATAGCTTGTCTCCAGGGCTCAATACTCAGCCTTGCCAATAACAGCTAAATCATCTGAGCTTCAAAGGTATTCTACAGAACGGGAGGGAGGGAGGCATATACCTCCTCTTGGTCTGTGAGGATAATAAAGTCTTGAGCCTTGGTGGCCTGCAGCACTGAATGAGGTACCTGCCGCAGGGTGGAGAGAGACCCTTTGGGGAGACAGGTACAGTGCAGTAAAGTAGGAAAAATAAACGGCTGTGGGATATATTACATGTAATACCACTCATGTACCACTGTAGATATATATCAATGAGACTATAGTGTAGCATGAGAAAACATGCAAGATGGATTACAAGTATGGCCTTGACTGGCCTTGGCTGTAGAAATAAAACACACAGACTTATGGCAGGAAGATTGGGTGCTTAACTGGAAATCTGACTCAACCGGCATAGATTTGGCACATGACCTTTCGACAATATTTGGCAGATTAGAATGAAAAGCCAAATAAAGCCTTTTTTGGTCTTCACCCCCACATGTTATGGTACGTTTATTGTTGTGAACCGAAGCAGCTGTTAGAAGACACACCTCCATCTCTGTTCAGTGGAATATATGTGGTGTGGCTGTGACAACCTGGCACTCTGGTGGTGGCTGTTGATGCTGCTTCAAACACTAAAACTATTGTGTGATATGAAACCCATCAGAAAAATGGAAATGATCACAAAACTCAAGCTTCCTTCCCTCTCTTCATCTGCAACATAATAAAATAATTAGTAACCACATTTTTTTCTAGAAACTGTCTCATAAAAATAAGCTCCAAGTTTGAAAAATATGTTAGAGAAATATTTCAAAATTGGATAAAATTATAAATAAATAAAACATCAATTTGTGCATATATAAAGTACATATTTTCATAGGTTAAAAATCTGTTTGTTATCAAAGCCACATATGGATGTTCTTGCCCCAGCTTGCAAGGGTAGATGACAAAAGGGGCTTTGGATCTATTTGTCAGCTGAATAAGTAGCCTACTTAACCATGGCTATCAATCTTTAGAACAGAAGTGCAACTGCGAGCAGATGGCCATGTCTACCATTGGATGCATTTCTGTCCATGAACTCACAGATGCCAAGGTTGTACAAGAATGAGAATGTGTTGTGTGAAAAATATTCTCCAAGTCTTGTTTGACAATTTTGGCATGGAAACCAGAAGCGACAAAAAGGACATTGTAAAATAAATGCGGTCAAAAGTGGGTATAAACATCAACAAAGGAAAGGAAGGGGTGTGAACACGCTGGTGCACAGAGACTCTCAGACAGCAAACTTTTTGATAGTGAAATCCTTAAGGGAAGCAGCAAAGCCAGCAGCCATTGCCTGTAATGAGGGGGCAATGAGGTTTGGAGCTGCTCATTACCAACACCTAGAGCTCACAGTCACCAAGGCAGGAAGGACTCTTGGAAGGATCGCGGCATGTGGTCAAGGCACTGGAAGGAACAAACTGAGGCCAGGAATAGATGTCACTTTGTGGGTTAAAACTGACAGCAGGTTATTAACATATACAGTATATATATATATATATATATATATATATATATATATATATATATATATATATATATCTGTGTTTAACACTGTCGTTGTTAATCTTGGCCTGAAGCTGCTGTTTGTGTAGGAAATTAAGGAGTCCATCATGAAACACTGAAAAAATAAATCAAACAGCAGAGACTTTAATTGCAGGTTTTACAAATTGTTTTAGTGCTGGGATTTGTGGGGAGTATGGAAAGAAAGATAGCACTGGTTGGCTCTGATATCTGGCTAAAATGAAATTAAATGCTGTGATAGAATTTTCGATGTATATATCAGACACCTGGAGGCAGCAAACACATATTGAGTTTGTCTGCAGGTAAATGGTAAATGGACTCAATTTTATATAGCGCTTTTCTACCTTAGCGGCACTCAAAGCGCTTTCCAGTGTCATCTCATTCACCCATTCACACACTGATGGTGGAGGCTGCCATGCAAGGCGCCAACCTACTTCATCAGGAGCAATTATGGTTTCAGTATCTTTCTCAAGGACACGGTCAGCGGGGTCGAGGATCGAACCAACGACCCTTTGGTTGCTACATGGCCACTCTACCCCTGAGCCATGCCGCCCATGAACAACTAGGGTATCAGCTTTGTACAGTATGAAAAAATATGTAATTACATGAATACTGTTCCCAATCTGTTCCCGCAACACTCAACATCAACTACACCAAAAATGTTGTTTGCAGGATTTGCATAATTTCAAATACTTTATAAAAGTTAATTCAGTGACTTACCAAAACTTCTTTGTGTTTCTCATAAAAAGGAATGTGTAATATTGATTATGTCTATTGGCTGTTGAAACACACCACTAGTGTCTATTGGACGATGACCATTCTGGCATTAACTGACTAATCATGACCACATCAAGAGTTGTGCAGTGGCTTGTCAGACTATGTGTAAATGTTGACTTATATGCAATTTCTAAGAATTTCATTAAGGCAGAGTAGACTACACTGTATATTGATGGAATGAGTTGAACCTACAATAGCTTATAATCAGACAGACAGACAGACAGACAGACTACTTTATTAATCCCTTTTGGACGTTCCGCCAGGGAAATTGCACAATCACTTCGACTGACTCTTTTAGCTCTTTCAATATGTGCCATTGGAACTCAGGACAAAAAAAATGGCTTCATTTGTTGTAGACCCATCTTAAAATTATGCTCTAAATGACAGAACACATTGTTGTCATAACTGTGATGCAGAATTTATTTTATTGTGTCTAAAATCTGTTTTAAATCCATTTTTAAATTTAAATATGTGGTGCGTGGTTAAAAAAGTATCAAATTAAATCAAAATGTTGAAAGACAAGATTCACCACATTACAACACTAAATGAAGGGAGTCAAACTTTTGCATGATTGTTTTTTTTTCCATCCATCTATCCATCCATTTTCTTATTCCTGTTAAGGGGCACAGCTGAAGCCTATCCCAGTGGCTTTCGGGTGAGAGGCGAGCACACCCTGGACAGGTCGCCAGTCCAGAACCTTCTTGCTTTGAGGCAACAGTGCTAACCACTGCACCAGCGTGCCGCCCATTTTTTTTTCTTTTACACAGCATGTCAATACAGTAATGCACATGGATTTAAAATATTTTTGTCTTAGTATGTTTCACTATTTCATAGTGCAGCAAAGCATTACATGATGAATTCATTGAATGGACTGAGCAGTTATTGGGTTTGAAAACATGAACTATCTAATAACCTGTCACCCTCATTTTATCTGGTGCTCTGTTTTTTCTGTGTCCTGTTTTCCTGACAAGCCCTGAGGTAATAGATATTTGTTAAATCTCCCAACACCGTTCCAATTACACACACACACACACACACACACACACACACACACACACACACACACACACACACACACACACACACACACACACACACACACACACACACACACACACACACATGAAAACACATACTTCCTTGTACCAGAGGACTGGCGTCCACAAACCATTGACTAATTGACTCTTGACTGAGAGATCACAGAGCGGGATCTCACTAATTACCTGAGGCTGCAGTTATACTAAAGACATCACATGAACACACACTTGGGTTGCACTGACATTTGGATTCATCATCACAAACAGCTAGAGAGTTTGGGTGTATTGACAGAGAGAGCTGGCTGCAATTCCACAACTTCTTAATTAACTGTCATAACAGTGGTAGGGCCAGCCAGCAGAGATACAGATGCACCATGGAGGCAACTGGTTCCTGGTGACCCAATTGTTGACATCAAGCAGGTTCCACCAACCATTGCACTCCAAATCAGGTGTTTACAGATAATGATATTTTTGGAGCTATATCAATGAATTGTGTAATATTTCATCAGTCTAAGTAAAGAGTGACCAAATATTTTGACAAGTGATTTTTGTTGTTGTTGTTGCTTCCATGCTTGTTTCAGAATATTTAATATCAGCATTTATTTCTCTTTAGTAATTTTTGACAGAAAATGAAGACTTTGGGTTTTGTAACATTAGACAAATGTTGCAGTTTGTCACCTTGGGCTCTGGGAAGTTGTGATGCATTTTCAATTTTTTTTGCACACCTTTTGATTCAGTCCCTTGTGAATAAAGTAAAGTGCCAGTAGACTAAAGCATTTATTAAAGCAGTGGGAAAGGCACATTTATTTACATACCATCAGAAACTCACTGTTTTACAAAGAAATAAATGACAAATGTGTATACCTTTATCTCTGGAATGGGTCATACCACCAAATCAGCTGACTTCAGAGCTTTCAAAGGTTTGTACAGTGCATAACATGGGCCAAAAGTTTTTACTGTTTTATTGAAAAAAATAACAAAAAAAAACAAATTCAGTTAGTTCTGTGAGAAACTGCACAACAAGAAAGTAAGCAGAAATATGTTTATGATTTGAGTTTTTGGGGTTTTTTTTGGAGGGGGATTTGGGGGGGGGGGGGGCTTTGTTTCAGCCCTGGCAGCAGCTTTCTTGAATCGGCTGAAGAGACTGTGACCAGTCCATGGTTCAAATGAAAGCCTACGTGTTTCCCAGAATCCTGGTTTCAAATCAAGTCTGATTTTGCAATTGGTTTGATGTGGCTGCTGAAATTCAGGTTTTGTCCAGGTTAACACCAACATTTCTAGCTTAATTTGTACTCTTCTAGGACATGTAGTGAAGGAGAGCACATGCTTTAAGTCTCTCTTAATCTTCAAAAACAATGATGTCAGTTTCTGTATCCAGCAGCTAATATTCGTTTAAAGGCTCCTTGAAACTGATGTAAGAGGGCAATTTTTTTCCACATATTTGCATATTTGTGGTGAAATCTTAAAGCAAGGACAGAGTTATGAGGGATATTGGCTGGTTAGTTGGCACACTCACATGCTGTAAATGCAAATGTCGAAAAAAAATGTAGCTGGTAACCATATTCCATAAAAATACTGTCTCAAACAGCTTGCCATGAAAATAGACTGCATGCCTGACTGTATGTTTGTGAATGCACACTGGGCACCATTAGCATGAAATGATTCACATCATGAGATCAAAATACTTCTCTCACAGAGACTCAGGAGGAGAGAGGAATAATGACTGATTTCAAAGAATCTGACTGAAAAGGAAGAAGCTAAGAAGCTATTTTTAAAATATAACAGTCATGCACACAGAGAAACTCACACATACACAGTCAGAGGTTTGTAATATTGTACCCTTCCACAGATTCAATTATGTGTTTTTCATCTGGGAATTACGGCATATAAATTCACAGCTGTTACCATGGCTGAAAGAGCACACATAAAACAAGAAAATCCAAGCGTGAACACACAGCAACACAAGCACAGAATGCTTCATGCACCTAACAGAATGTGGATGACACATTCTTAAATACTCTGTCCAAATCACTTCAGTTTAAATATTTGCATAGGGAGCTGTTCAAGTTTTGTACAACCTGGGACTTTTTTTGTAACACTTATCATTCAAATAGTAATCATTTTGCATTTATCAATGTTGCTAGTTTCAAGTTTCAAGCCTTAAGTATTGTGACTAAACCTAACCAGAATTTAACAATACGTTGACATGTAAAAGGGTGCTAAAAAGATGTGGTTATTGGCTTTGAATTAAATATACTTACATGTCACATTAGAGGGTTGGAGCAAATAACTCATAACCTGTCATGTGGCATTTTAATAGCATAACCTGATGAAATACTGCCATTGAGAAATGCCCAAGAAAACACCACATAATGCAGCTAACTGATGTGATGTGAAAGTTTATGAACACCAAATGTGATCCAGCACATTATAATATTGCCTTCTCCCTCATCGTAGTCATGCTAAAACAATGTGCCAAAGAGACAGTAATCAAGAGTATGGAGTAAGGCATTCTTCCTTAAAAAAACATGTATTCATCCCCAAGGAAGGATAATACAAAATATGGCTATGGCCACATTTCTCTAGCTCACTCCCTTCTATGTCTACAAGTGGGCATATAGTATATTCATGCTGATAGACATACATGTATAAGCGGCCTCTTACACACACACACACACACACACACACACACACACACACACACACACACACACACACACACACAAAACAGATTTCATACACTGTCTGAAGCTAATTTGCCCCCAACCAAGAGCTTTCACACTAGGGTAGTTTCCTAAATCTGGCTCCCAGTGAGAGCGTGCATGTCCTTGTTTGTGTGTGTGTGTGTGTAGCAGCCTCTCAGGGTGTCTGCGCTTTAGCCATGGTGTTGTCCCTGTGGATGAGAGTAAGGAGTCTTTTCTTTGCTGCTGCTGGCTTGAGTCCTCATTTGACTGCCTGGGACAAATGGATTAGAGAAAGGTACAATCTGAAGTGATGGCATGCCATCTCTCTCCTGCACCACATGAGACTCGTCTTAGCAACAGTGCAGCAGCGCATGGTTATATAAGGCCTTCATACAAGAAAAATACTGTCTGCCTGGGGAAATTGTTCTGTTGCAATTATTGATGTTTCCATTTATATTTAAATGTTTCAGTGTACATGGTTTTTATATTTGCATGGAAACAGAAAACAGCATGTGACCATAGTCACATTTAACGCTATGTATTATCAATCAGTCTACAGCAGGGAAATGACTTCTACAGTCAAGAAATGACTGCTGTGACATTTGTCAGCAATTGACAGTCATTTGCCAGAATGAGGGGTTCTGTGGCCCACTATCTTCCTCTTCCTCCCTCACCCATCACTCCATCTTTTGTCATATGCCCTGCTGGCAGCCTGTCCTTACCAAGGTCTGTCCCATCATTAATCATTATTCTCTCTTCCAGTTCCTTCTTTATGCACACATTTCCACATATGTAGACATCAGACAGCATTGTGTGCATATTATTTACATTCATTTCCTGTAGACTGAAACTAACTTAACTAAATTTGCTTGAACTGCAAAGGTTGGTTTATACTTCTACCTTAAAAAAAACAAAATAAAACTATTCAGACTGCCGCAGTTGAACATTTATACTCCTTGAATGCTCTGCTGGGGTCATGCTGCAATGTCACAAGTTGGCAGTGAGGCTTTTATTACACTGTGTCAAGTTTCTTCGTTGACTTCCAATAATGATGGCTAAAGGTCAATAGTCGGGGGGAGTTTGAGGTCATGACAGATGAAGAGTAGTTTCATTTAATTAAATAAATATATCAATGAAAATAGCAGTCTGCCAAGCAAACAGCATCCCTGTGCTCCACTGTTATTGGCTTGTAATTATATTACAAAAAAAAACATTTGTAACAAAACCTGTTCCCTTTTTATGCAATGTGATTCACTGCAGACAAAGTCTAATTCACAAAACCCTGCAATGATAATCTCACAGTCTCCAGAGATGTGGTGGTCACTGAAGAACATATTAAAATAACAGGGGCCTTCCAGATGTTGGGGACTGACAGCAGAGAAAGAATCAGGCATCAGGGTTCTACAAAGACTTGTATTTTAAACAACAAAACCCAGCTAAATAATAGCAATGACAATCATAAACTCCAGTTTATTTTCAGTTTTTTGGACTAAAAACATTTACCTAATATTCATTTTTTTGGGTGAAATATCCCTTTAAAGTCAAATTCCCCGCTTGTTTTAAAGAATGATTCTGCATCTCACTAGTGACCTTGTGATCTGAAAATTTGTTGTTTTGGTTTTTTTTTGGTGTTGTTTATTTTCCTCATTCCATCTGCCAATATTGGGACTGTATTCTTGGTGCACCTGCACATTTATATTTTTGCCTAATGAATGATTGCAATCAGATGCAAAACAAGAAAAAACTGAATTCAGTTGTAAAATGTTGTCAGTGTTTGCTAAGTAATCCTCTGCTGATTGGTCTGCAGATCATTTGCCTCCATCCTCAAGTACCCCCACCCAACCCCAGCACCGACTGTTCACACTTCTACCCTCAGACCAGAGGTACAGAAGTGTGAAAGGCATGACTTTCTGACTAAGTAATCTTTCTTTCCCACTGCCATCAGACTCTTAAACAGCTGACAAGAGTATATGATCATGTACTAACATATGTTTACATTTTTACATGTGTGATTGTACATTCATTGTTGACTCTGGCACATACAGCTAATGTTGCACACTATGTTGTACAAATATGTTCATAGTTTGTTTGCAGCTATGTTTTATCCAGTTAGGGTTAGGGTTAGGGTTCCCTGTAAATTTTGTACATCTATTGTATTTTTCAATTTTTTTTTTAAATTGCCTTTATTGTGTTGTATTATTTTTCTGTTTTATACTTAGATTTTATACTGTCAGGCATTTATTGTGGATAGCAAAGAAAGAATTTCATCCATACACGAAAACATGTTTCCTTACTGTTTATATAACAATGAAAATTTTAACTGAAGCTGAAACTAATATCCTTAGTATAATGTCCTTTGAGAATCAGACCTGAAGGCTGGGCAGGTAGCACGTGCAAGTGATGCATCTCGCTACAGCGGCAATACACTATTGTTAGTCAGTCCCTCTAGAAAAACATGATTAAGTGATTGTATAATTCAACGCATAATCAGCCAAAGTCTGCACATTAATGCAAGGGCTTCATTTTTTCAAAGATACCGCACTTTCACCGCATAAATCGTCAATTTCCATACAAAATGTGCGAAATATGTGGGGCTTGCATAATTTCACATTCCCAGCATTTTCATTGCAAAAAAGTCACATATATCTTCAAAGAAAGTTGAAAAATGTTGCATTTACTTCACACGAGAGCCGCCATTTTCCTCCTGTTGCCTTGAGAACGTTGTGAAGTGAGGTCATTGGAAAGCTTCAAACCCAGCAAAGAAGACCTGGTATGTGTTTATTTGGGTCTGACATAAAACAAGATGAGAACTACTTTATTCCCCATACTTCCTGTGATGTAGTATGCTTGCATCTCATAGGAAGTTACTAGGAATGACTCTTTACATAAATGTTGTAGCCTTGTGAGAACAGTGTTGGGAGAATCACTTTTTTTTTTCTTATTCATCAAACTGCAGTTTTTGCAAATACCTGCAATTTCATCACATATAATGTTTTCAATATCCTACATATCCTATCAGATTTTTTTCAGAAAGCGCACTGCATATGGTTAGTGAATCTTTGAGTCTGTCAGAACTAGCAATGGCCCTTTTATTGCTTTATATCAAATTGTAGATGACTCTAACCTGACAAGAACCAAAAGATGAATGAGAAATCTCCTGTGCTAACAGGAGTCATAACAGTTGTGGCATGAATGAAATTGTTTCCTGCGTAATAGAATCACATTATGTTTGGCAAGTCAGTACCCAAGTCACTCACCCATTAACAGGTGTCATTTGTTAATAGTGTGCATTGCATTCTTAAATAACAGGTAAACAGCACATTACTAAGAGGATGTGACTTTCCCATCAGATAGCACAAGTTAGGATTTTTCTCAATGTAGTAGAACATCAAAATGCTGGTAACATGTTTGTTCCTGCATTCTGCAAGCCAACTATTGGTCACTGAGTGTTACTGTTGCACCATGGAATTAGCTCTCGCAATTATTGAATGGCCTTAAATGATAGAATGTATCACAGTCAAACAAAAATTCAAGATGCAAACCCACTCACTCACATTCATGTACTGATGCAGAAGGCATCAAGGGCAGAAAGGGGTTCAGTGTGTTGCTTGCAGACACAGTGACAAATTCTCTGCAGAAACCAAGGATCAAACCAGGAACCTCACCTTGACAAGACATATACAAAGGTATGGTTCACTTGCTGTTGCAACATGATTTAACATCCATCCATCCATCTATCCATTTTCTAGGTCGCTTATCCCTTAAGGGTCGCAGGGGGGGCTGGAGCCTATTCCAGCTGACTTCGGGTGAGAGGTGGGTTACACCCTGGACAGATCGCCAGTCAATCGCAAGGCTCACACATATAGACAAACAACCATTCACACTCACAGCCACGTGTAATTCTAACCCAAACAATACCAATTGCTGCCTAACCTTATCCTTAAGCCCCCCTCCAACATGACAGCGCATGCACACACACGCCGCCACACACATAAACACACACACACACACACACACACACACACACACACACACACACACACACACACACACTCACACACTCATGTTCATATGTCACTCACAGAACTTTTCATGGGTAGAATTATTCAAAGCTGTCTGACTGTTGCTGCTGAGTTCACACACATTGTCCTTCACACATCAAAATCCTGAATCTTGTTCATTTGTAGGTCTTCAAAAAAAAAGGCATTGTAAAGTAAAGTTCCGGCATTGGTGTAATGTATTTGTGACTCACTATTTTTGTAATTTGGGAAAAATTTGTAAATGTTAGTGACAAAGGAAATGAGAGATGGACCTGGTTAAGACAGTTCATTGGCCCAGCCCAGTCAGTTTGACTTTGTTTCGAAGTTTCTGATCCTGCAGAATTTTCATCATCCAACGCAAGGATAATGCTTTCCAAGCTTCATCTGCATGCTGCATTTCATTCGCGAACCTCTAAAGCAAGGCTGAGTGAAGCAGAGTGCATAATTGGATCCTTAGTGCATGCAAGAGGTGACTAGAGGGAATAAAATCACCCTGGATACATCCCTAAGCACAGCTCCCTTCCCTTGGGGGGAGGTCTGAGGGGAACACACTAGATTGTTCCTTCTGTTTTTGTGTGTTTGTTTGTGTGTGTGGCTTTAGACTCAAAAAACATCTGTGGGAGCCTAATGAAGATGACAAACAGTAACCTTAAAGTGTCACTGGCATTAACCAGAAAATAATAACTAAGTGATTGACATGTGGTGCAAAAAGTAATAAAAGTTCATATACATTGGTGACATTATTGATGTTGCCTCCAGAAAATTATCATTAGAAAACTTAACATTTTGGTTCACCCATCTTTGTACTGAGATATGTGAGATATGTGAGGTTGTATCTGATGTAGTGAAGCAGCAGGCAATACAAGTTTAAAATTTGTCATCTCACATGAGTCTGGCAAAGTTTGCATAGTGCTGCACACCAGCTCCTGAAAATGTGAGGACTTTTCTATTGTGCTGGAGTCTGATCAATAGCTTGCAGGACAGCAATGACAGCAGTGAATTTCTTAGTTTGTGCAAGTGAAGTGTGTTTGAATGTGCCATTACAGCAGCTTTTCATGACTTCAAGGCAAGTTATCAACTCTCAAGGAACCAAAAGAGCCCCACCCCCACCCCTGAATTGACAATTAAAAAGGAAAGACATTTCTGCTCATCTCTTCCTTAACTTTGAAATAGTCTCTCTTTAATGTGTCTGACATTCTGGAAACCTGAGACAAGGCCTCAGCCAAGGGTGATGAGCTTTTATATGCTGATATCAGATGATATGAATATCAGGTAAAGACATCCTCGACTCAGTGTGAGCCCTGCACTTGCACTCTCCCTGTCATGCCCTGCCAGTCTTCATTTTTGGATGAGGTTTCTCTGACAGCAGAGAATTGAAATAGACGGCCCAGTGAGATTCAAGACATTTCAGCATGTACTCTCATGGAGAAATACGGAAGTGTCTCACAAAATGGGTCTAACCTGGAAATTTAAACCTATAGAATGAACTGATGGATAGATAAAACAAGACAAGAAATGCAGATTTGCCAGTCATTTCCTGATAATGAGATTTTCTGTAATAGTAAGATATTGATAAAATAATTTTTTTATTAAATATTTAAATGCATTTTAAGAGTAATTATTTGACAGTTAGGCAAGGAGATAATATATATATATATATATATATATATATATCCTGGTGGTGTGGTGAGTCAATTTCTCACTCATTCCTGTTGTATAGCTTGATGTCATCCATGTTGTGCAGGTGGCTGAGTGCTGCCCCACTTCACAGTCGGTATTGGCCTTGTGGCGTGTACCCCGACTCATGCCCGAAGGCTGCTGGGATAGGCTCCAGCCCCCCCGCAACCCTTAACGGGATAAACGGCAGAAAATGGATGGATGGATATTTCAATTGTATGTGTTTTTTTCTGAGACATTTTAATCACATTTTTTCTCCTGCTTTGCAGATTTAGAGTTGGAGATCTGCTGTCTTAGCAGTCACTACATTTACAGGAATTGGCAACACTTTGAATTTGTGTCAAAGGAAGGTCAGTAAAGCTGATACCATATAGAGGTCCTTGGTTTTAGCTGGTGGCTTTTCTACATTGTCATGCTTGCTGAGCAGTTTGGATTAATTCAAATTTGTAGTATTCTCCTAGCAAAGCTTTTATTGCACCTAAAATATGGAGTATGTTGGTGTTGTATTGAGTAAATTGTTGCTATTATCAAATGATTTGCTTTGTTCAATTGCAGCCTCTCTGAAAGCCACTTAAATACCATCAATTTAGAATCACAAAATAACCATAAGTCTCAGCCACCCTTATGATGTCAAAGGAGGTAGTGTTACAAATCATAGCTGGATTTGCAAATGAAGCTGAGGATAACAGCACATAGTTACATCTAAAACTAAACCATAATAAACAAACAAAATAAACCCAAGCAATCCAGTTGAAGATACATTTATGTTTGTTCAGACTCATATTATATACAGCGAGAAAGTAATAAATTCTGTCCCTGAGGGTGTTACTGAGATAACGGCCAGAGAAGGGTTGCTGCATAATTTTATGACATCACACTGAAAGGGGACCTTGCACCTTTTCAATCTAAAATGTTGCCTCATCACAGTGTATGGTACTTGTTTTATTTTTTCTGAGGTGTCTAAAAAGGTTTGACAGCTACCAACCTATATCAAGATGAGTTAATATTTCACCATGAACTCACACTCAATCACTGAAGCAAGAAAGGCCTTTACTTCTGAACAAACCATTAACATATGTTTACACAAATTAAACATGAGACCTATTTATACAAATTAAGGCAACTCAATCACTCCTGGTCAAACATTACATGGTTTGGGGAAAAAAAATATGATGGAAATATGGAGCAAAAATTCAATACATCTGGGGGTAGATCCAAGATGTTTTTTAGCAAAATAAACATTTCTGACATTGTCATTAACAAGTTGAACAAGATGCCCTTGAAATTTGAAGTGCACCCATGTAAAGATTTTACATCCCAACAAGGTTGTTGAGAAAAGAAAAAAAACAACAGATTCCCTCCTATATTGGTGAGAATACTCAGTAAATATTACAAAGGTGTTGAGGAAAACATCATATATTTATTGCTTGAATGTTCCTCATTCACTGCAACAAATATACAATGAAATAAAATGGAACATTTGATTGTATACACAAACATATATGACCAGTATTCATTTACATCATTCTCTAAACAAAACTGTGGACTACAACACTGAAAAGATATCCGGCCTGAAGGTCATGTTGTGAAAAGCACAAAGCATCCTGGGAAGGTTTATTTTAGTACCAAAATCTCTTTCACATGATATCACACCACAGACGTAAATACAAAAACTAAAACTAAACAAAAAAAGATTAAACCCACAATCACGAGTCCCAATACATACGGTACTTAGAAATGTCAGAAAACACGAAAAGTGCGTCACATATTGCTGCATATGAAATCCTCTTGGAGGCCTTGTCTTCTTACATGGATCATAAAATAGTGCCATGCAGTGGCTGCGCTGCACAGGATGTGGCCTATTTTCACTTTAGTAGAGACGGAGGATGAATATTTCTAGCCAGATCCCATGTGACAGAGCAACATGACAGCAAGCCCAGCTGCGCTGAGGGGGATGCATTTCCTCACACGTCTCTTGTCTGTCTCAGTTTTCACACACTCGTCTGTGCCTCTCATTGTCATCTGTTGTGCGTACTTTGAAACTCCTGCTGCTTTCCATCAGGCTTATCAGTGCAACTTCTCTTGGTCATTCTGGAGGAACGTGGACCTCGCTCTTCTTTGTATAGGCTCTCTATGTAATAAATTAAATTACATGACCTGCTATTCATAACCTATGAGTAAGTATAGGTATGAGTTCCTTTCCTTGCAAACACCACATATGTTCTCTACAAACAAGGAAAAAATATTTTTAAATTTTGAAAAATGAGTCAATCAGGTTATAAACTGACACTTTCCTCTCTGTCAGGACAAAAGACATACTGCACAGGCACAGGCTGGGGACCAAGGGAATGGTTGGATAAATGGACTGTCGAACATGTGACTATTTATTATTTCTGGCATCTAGCATAAATTAGTGTGTCAGTTTGTCCTCCAAGCTAATGATCATATCCTATCAAATTAAATGTCACAACAGCATGAAATTTATCACATGCACTACATTATCTATGCTACTCTGTTTTCATCCCTCTGTTTCCAATCTCATTATGTTACTTCCATGTTACAGCAGAAAAAGTCTGTATTGTAATTGTCTTTTCTTTTTTTTTTGGCACTCACTCCATAATGTAAGGTTTAAATTGGTATCTCACTAATCTCCATGTTGTATGGGAAATCCTGCACTGATGCACTTAAATTTGTGTTGTGACTAACCACATATACCACATGTGGTTTGGCTTCAGTCAGTGTGTTTTAAATTGTATCTGAATTTGCATTTTGGATTATGCTTCACATTCCATTTGTCAAGATATATTTGAGAAAGGAAACCTTGGTGGCCTCCTCTCCTTTAAAGCATTTTGATATGTGTTCCTTGCATTGCTCCTGATTGTCACTCTTGTGCCTCTTATCTTGTTCTTGTTGTATCTCTTATATAGCCTTGAATTATCAAACAATTTCCCACCCCATTTGTATATATATATATATATATATATATATATATATATATAGAGCTATGAACTACAAAAATATCAGGGACTATTTCTTTGAATAAAAGTATGATGCTCAACACTGTTTCTGTAAGACTCCTCTGAACAGGTACTAAATAGAGATATAGAGATATACAGTATGATGTCTATTTGGAAGGAAAGCAGGTGTTGAAGAGAGAAGATATAGAAACACTTTCCCACTGCATGTACTTATGTAATTTTTTGTATGCTTGCCAAGGCTTTTAACCTCATGTTAGCATGGATTCAAATCCTATGAGACCGAACACAGAGCTAGGTGTGTATCTTAAGAGACAGAAGATGTAACACACACATCTATTTAACATTTAGAAACAGGCAGTGGGGAAGAGAAGCTATGATCTCATCTTTGACTGTACACTAGGGAATTGATATACACTGTGGCACTGACTGATATACACAGATTGCAGGTCACATATTTGAAAGCATTAATTATGCTTATTCATTTTTTATCCTATCCCCCATTTTTCTTTCAGTTCTCACCTTCAACGTCTGATTTAATTGATATTGACAAGCCTTATTCTTTTATTTGGAGATATCTCTAGATGATGACAGGCTCAGGATTTGCCTCCAGCCATGCAGCATCTGTCCATCCTCAGTTTGTCCCTTGTGACATCAATATATTGGTGAGATATGAAGAAGAACCTGGAGGTTTGACAATCTGTCAGCTTTACATTGACAGGGAAAGCTTGTCTTGTGTTTGGACTGTGAATTTTAGGCATTGAGCATTGGCCCTTCGGCCGCTGTGGGATATCACACTTTCACAACATGTCACTATTTAGTAAGACGTGGATCAATAAGAATAAATAATAACACTAGAAAGGATCCTTTCACATGAAGACATAGATTTGTATTGTATAACCTGTTGAAGATAATAAAAAAGAATACATCTTTTTTTTATCTTCAACAGGTTCACTGTTTGACAGATAAAAGAGAACAAACATTAACTTAAAGCAGAGCTTTTCGAAAGACATGGATTGTAACACACTGTAGTGCAACGTAACAGGCTGCCTCCCACACCCACTTTAATAGAATCCAAGCACACAAGAGGAAAATGTGAAGTTAGGTTTTGATTGATGTTACATTTTAAGGTGCAGTGACAGTTATGTGCAGAGCCAAAAGCAGTAAAGAAGTGACCTTCAGAAGTGCCATGTTGGGAGCACACAGCACTTTGGCAAATGTGAGTGTTGTGCTTAATTTAATCTAATTGGTACATTGCTATTTGAAATAAATAGCAGGACACCATTAAAAACAGACATTATTTAAAAAACAAAAACTGATTGAATCCAATGCTATTTCAGTCTCATTTCCACTGTGCTCTTGTTAACATGTTGTGTGCCGAATTGTAGTAATAATAAATATTATTATTGTATTAATAGTAATTACTAGAAAAATTCATCTTCTCAAGTAAACTCTCTTCTGCAGAGCACTGAGGACTGACAGCAAGGCCTGTAGATCAGCTCCAGATCTTTTTGCCTATAACTAGTACTGACAGGAGTATTGACGGTACATACAAGTGCATTTGTATTTCTATGATGCTTTGACACTTCCTGTTTGCTCAGTTTGTTTGCTATAGCTATTGTCTCCATCTGCAACTTTTTCCCACAATAACAGCAGCGAACATGTTTACCCATGAGTTCTTAATTTACCATCACGGTCAATCCTACACGATGGACACACACACACACACACACACACACGCATGCACACACACAAACACACACACAAACACACAGCGTATTTGACTAACTGCCAAAGCACTTGATGGAAAAAAATGATGTTACTGACAGGTACTGTGTATCTGAAAGTGGTGAGGTGTCCACATGTACTCAAACACAGATACAGGTGGCATTTGAAATGGACTCTCTACACACACACACACACACACACACACACACACACACACACATTTTGATGGGGAAGGGTGAATATTGAATACGTCACCACTGAGCATAAACACCATTTAATTCAGAGTTAGTCCTTCAGTAAATCATTGTGTGTCTGCTTGTGTGTGTGTTAGTGTGTGTATGTGTGTGTGTCCTACATCTCTATGTTCTGTGCAGTGAGACATTTGAATGGCACTAGGTTTAAGAGTTCAATTAGCCACAGACTTGAGGCACCGATGAGGCTAATTACTAGATTTACAATAATGAGCATATGTGCACATAAATAGAACCCATCCACCCATCCATCCATTCGCCCACCCAAACAACACACACACACCAACACACAACACACACACACTTTTATGACAATTTTTACACCAGCAAAACCTTAACCTTCACAACTAAATACTTGACCCTAACCCTAAACCTGGCAGAACTATAACTTAACTCTAACCACATAAATCCTAAAAACAAGGCTTGACCTTCCAACAGTCTTTTAAAGATGTGTAGACAGCCCTAAATGTACTCACAGGTTAAAATGTCTACCTAGTGTTGGTGATTTGTCATGGGTTGGTTCACATAAGAATTGTAACACATGTGCACGCAAGCACAAGAACAAGCACACACACACCGACACACAACTTGGCCTTTTGTTGCTCCTTGAAAACTCCTTGATTTATAGTTTCGTTTGTTAGCACTCTGCACACACACGCACACACACAGAAAACAAACATCCACCCCTGTGATCGTCTACTCTCTTCCCTTTCCTCCTTCAACCTTCTTCTCCTCCTCCTCCTCCTCCCCCTCCTCCTCCCCCCATTTGGTGTGAAATTAAACATTAAAGCCCACCAGCACATGAGTCAAGGTGCTTAATTATGTCGACTTCCTCATAAATTTCTCCAGAGATATAGTTAAAGAGAGGGTGACGGATCTAGAGAGAGACAGCCTATTCACTGTTTTATTAAACTGTATGCAGATGGTGCAAATCTAACGGGAGCCCCTGAACAGTACAAGGCCCCACAACTGGAGTATGAACATTTCTTATATTCATATTTTTGCACTGTCTAGTCCTGCCTATGCAATTCCATTAAATGTCCTCAACTCAACATTTGAGATGGAAAAAAAAAAACCTTCCTTCTTGATTTCTTATCCTGCTTTGACCCTAGTAATCATGTTTCTTCTCTCCAACAAACTCATTACTCTTTCCTTCTCTAAATGCTATTTGTCACTCCTTTTACATGTCCTTTCCTCCTCACTCTCATCCTCTGTGCTAGAGAATTAAGCAGTTTGCTCACTCTGCTGTGATTCCTTATTTTACAGTCCAGCTGAACCTACACAACCAATGGGATTTGCACTGTGCTCACTACTGGGTTTAGTTCACTGCTCAGAGGAGTCACAGCACGCAGTAGTTAAAGTTCAGCACTGAGCAGCAGGCTGCGCTGCGTGTCCATTGATTTACTGTCCAAGTCAAAGAGATAAAAGGGAAATGACTAAGTTGTACAGAGGTTGATTTTATTTTCATTGAATGAAAATCAGAGGTTTTGAGACAGAAACTCCTTCCTATCACTGTGACATTAGGGACCCTACTGAGACTCCCAATAATATATTTTTTTGCTTTGCCTGGTAACTTATTCAACCTTAATATGAATATGAATTATAGACCTTCGTGCCACTCTTGATATTTATCCATCAGTTTTCTTCCTTATCTTTTTAAGGGAGCCTATGCCAGCTGTCTTTAGGCGGGAGGTGGGGCAGGTAGAACATGCAAACTCCACACAGAAAGATCCCGTGCCTGAGCAGGGCTATGAGGCAACAGTGCTAACCACTGCACCACTGTGCTGCCCCTTGATATTTATATTATTTATCATTTTATGTATTTTTTTTTTTTTTTGGTGAACTTCAGGGAAGTGTTACAGAGGGCATAGCTGTCAGAACTTTAAGGTTGCCTTGGGTTAAATTAAACACGGTCAGTTCCCTGGATCCAGTGGCATCCTTCCAAGCTGCATGCTCACCCTTCACACTTAACACTTTTAAACTTCGCAGCTAGTACGCCCCTCAACCCCTACCCCAAGACCACCACACAAGATGACTGTTTTTGTTTTAGTCATTTTCATCTTGTTTCTTTTCACAAATTAACCTCCTGTTTTGCAATGATGCAAACTAAGCTCAATAGGCTATTCACATCATGGAAGAAATTCAGCTTTGTAAGGAACCAACGGATCTTGAATTAATATGTAAAAAATGATATAATCCTTTTATCCATGACAACTGTTTACTGATACAGAGTTTTAAGTGGTTTGGATCAGCAATTCTTATATTTAGGAGGAAGCGTTTTTCCATTTCTCTGGGCTATGTGTTTATCTGTGTGTACTGTACATGTCTTTTTCACAACAATAATTAATTAAATCTCCATCTAACCAAGGATCTAAGAAAGTGCAGTTTCACTTGTCATGTGTTGTCTGATATATAGTTGTTTTGTGTTAGCCAATTAAAGGTACACTAAGCATTGTTACCTGACATCACTTTCGTTGATGTTCTTTGTAAATACCAAACAAAAACTGAGCAAGCTCACCCCTGCCCCCGTGTTTCTATAAGTCATGAACGCGCATCAACATGGAAAGCGGACCTGTGCTGCGCTGACATCACTAAGATGTGTGGGCAAACTCAAACTGTTCGGTGAGTACATTTATATTCTAAGTCTTTATACAATATCTTTATGATATTAGGTTATGAGTTACAGCTGATATATGTTGTTCCCAGGATAAATTTGGAATTTGAAGACTTTTTAGTGGCACAAGGGCCCAAAAGAGCAGCGCATGCATATACAACAACCAATCTTCACGTTTACCTGCCTGTCAAGTAAGAATGTAGCCAACTGTGCTTTGGATAGGGAGGTCTTCTGTTGGAGGAGTTCTCGCCACCTCTGAAATAATTCCCCAATGTAAATGCTCATCTGATTGTCTTGTCTTTGGTTGTGCCTTGGCCATTTCCTAAAGTGTAACAAAGAGTTGTTACACACCATCCAGCTACTACGCTACTCAATCGACTCTGCTCCCCAATGCATGCACGAGCACAAATCTCCCACCCCTCCCCATCGCCAACCATTTTGTTGGTGTTTGGCTGGAACATGGTTTGTTACGTTAATGTGCACATCCTGTGCACTCAGTGTTTGCTGTTTGTGAGCCTTCTATTCTCTCCAGAGACCAGACTTTTTTATAGTGTATTCTGGGTGTAGGCAGCTAGCGGATAAAGGGAGATGCCTATGATTTGAGACAAAAATGAAATTGTGCTGAAACCATGCCACAAGGCTTAGTATACCTTTAACTTTCTTGTCTGTGTTACCATGATGTCTGAAGAGGAGGTGGAGGTGCACACATCCAGAGAAAGTAAATGCCTGATGACGATCCATGGGATTGAAACGTTGCCTCTGTTTGTTCAAAATCAATTCTTTTGGAGCATAGACAGTGTGCAGACCATTTTTTTCCAAAATATGTGTTACCATGATGGCGGGGACATGCTGGGCCCCTAATTCAGCCTGGGAAGTAGAGCTGCAGAAGCCATTACTAGCGGGTGGCCAATTTAGGTAATTTTAGGTGCAAATTACTGGCAATGGGTCATGTTATTAACACCTGCCTTAACAATAAGTATAAGCATATTACCATTGTAGTGAATCAAAACAAGACCAGGTGACATGCACTTGTTAATTTTGTACATTTTGCAGCATCTTGCTGTAGCAGTTGTAGTTTCTTCCTGCCTGTTAAAAGGAAGGTTTTTGTCACCGCTGTTGCAGGATGTGCTTGCTTATGGAGAAATGGTTTCAATTCATTGAAGGAGTGTGGTACTAGACCTACTCCACTCGTAAAGTGTCATGAGATAACTTTTGTTGTGATTTCGCACTATGCAAATAAAATTGACTTGACTTGATGATGGAGAGGGGCGGGACCAGACCTTCTGCTGTGTACATGCCTTTAGTTTGGCCCAGGAGGAGAAGTTGAAGTTGGTGAAATGTAAACGTGCTGCAGGTGAATCCACCGTCACTACACTAGCTACTAGAGGAGCAGGGAAATCTGAGGTGTGGAAAGTGTTTGCAGTGGTTCTAGTTCTACTATCAGGTAGAGTGAACTATAAAAGCTAAATGAAAACAACCATGTATCTGATTTCTGTGGCAACCCCTATGCGAATTATGGTCCCAGCCTGGCCAATATTCTGGTTTTAGACATAAAAAGGTAATATTTCATTCATAAAAAATGTTAATTTACAATACAGATGACAAAGCATTCATCAACTATGTCAGGTAATTGCGACATCCCAAATCCACACAAGTTCTTTAAATTCACTCCAGGGAGCTGAGTGTTCTGCTGTGTCCCATCATATTGTTCAACATAGAGCACAAACTTCAACTGAATTTTCTTCCTGGAAAGCTGACACATGAATTGAATTATAATAAAGGTGTTTCACTGTGATTTTTCGTCATGTGATTTTGTTCTAGCACCTGTCTACCTGTCTGATGTTCTATGAGTGCAGTGACAGACAGATTGTCTGACTGATTAGAAGACTTTTGTGAGAAAAGAATGGACAAATATGCTAAAATAGACCTATCTATTAAAGAACATTGATTACTGCCAACACCATACCATGGCAGAGCATCTTCATAGTGAATTTGACTGTGAGGCTTTAAGTGATTTATGGAGTAATGAAACAGCAAATTCCATCTCATCACTTCCTATTGTGGCAATGAGCTGTTCTATCATTCAGCTGTATTTGTTAGTGCAGCACATAAATACTACAGATGAGACACCAGGTAGCAATTTGGGACAATGCTAATGACTTTTCATCTGCTCATTTGTGAGCAAACAACAAATGGGGAGGAGGGTGGGGACTGACATGGCAGGGAGTCATCCATTCAAAAATAAAATGTGCTTCAAAATGACAAATCAATACACCTTATCAGACTTTGTGACGTATGACAGGCTCTGCAGCATCCTCCAGTAGAACTAATCTGCTTTCAAAAGGCTTCATTTATATTGCAATGACAAAGATGAAGGACATTTGACGGCATTATTGTTCATGCGCACTCAAGCCAAAGGTTTATATCATATGAGCCAGATTTAGTGTGTATACATTATGAAAATAACACATCTTACATACAGGGCTTCACTCATACTTAGAGATTAATGTTACCACTAGATGCAGCGGCAGCCCAGTATGACAAACCATGTCATAACAAATTACTGTTCTTGTCATAATTCTGATTTGTCTCTTTTAACTCTGGGCAGGTTCAAGTGATGAGTCAGTTTGTTTAGGTGATAATGAATAAAACAAACATGACACAAACTGGTCTTTTTTTGGTAAATTATTTTTGTGTTTCAAAGGAATACCAATGTATCTCTATAAGAAGGCAAACACAAGACACACAATGACAGATAGACCATTTCTAAACATGGTCTATCTGTCATTTTAAAATAAGATTAGTTCCCTTTACCTGCGTGTTCTCAGTCATCTCCAGTGCAGTGAATATTCACTGAGAAAATGAGAATATAACAGGACCATTTTGTGGACAATGTCAGTTGACAAAGTAAGTACACAAAAATAGGCGGCACAGTGGTGCAGTGGTCAGCACTGTTGCCTCACAGCAAGAAGGTTCCACGTTTGAGTTCTGGCTCTGGCACAGGATCTTTCTCTGTTGAGTCTGCATGTTCTCCCTGTGCCTGCGTGGGTTCTCTCCAGGTACTCTGGCTTCTTCCCACCGTCCAAAGACATGCAATTGGGGACTAGGCTGATTAGACAGTCTAAATTGACTGTAGGTATGACTGTGAGTGTGAATGGTTGTTTGTCTATATGTGTTGGCCCTGTGATGGACTGGCGACCTGTCCAGGGTGTAACCCGTCTCTCCCCCGTAGCCGCTGGGATAGGCTCCAGCCCCCTGCGACCCTTAAAAGCTACAGTTCGTCCTTCTTAGTATTTTTTTTCTTTAAATTTCTATAAATTAAGTTTGGGTGCTATCTAAGCATGTCACTATTTGGATCAAATGGTGTCTGTTTACCTATCATGGTATGTGTTGTTGACACTGTCATTACTATGTATGTGCCATGAAGACATTTTAACTAGTTTTCTTTTAAATGCTAGCTAACTTCTAGTCGCTGAAAATTAACTTGCTGGAAATGTTACTTAAAAACTAGACTCAGATAATGTTGCCTGGATATTCTTAATACGCCTCAGATACATGCATCATCTGAGCATCAAAGGCAGTTCAGACCTGCAACAGCAGACCCCATTCATTTATATAATGTCTAACTTATTTATGTTCATATTTTTTTGATTATGCAATAAAACATGATTTTATCTATTTTAAAATGATGTGTGCATGATTTTCTTTTAGAAATAAGGTAATTGTGAAATACCATAATAGTTTGCTGCTTGCTGGTGAAACGTGAACAAACTTAAAACTGGTTTATGCTTCTGCGTTGCAGCGACGCCGTACCTACACTGTCTACGCAGAACCCTACATGAACCCTACGCCGTAGCCTGATGTACACCACCAAAAAAATCCTGACTATGCGTCGCGTCGACGCGTCGTGACGTGAACGTCAAGGACTGTGACTGGTCCGCTCAGAGGAGGTTGCCGAATGCATGAAGTGGTGGAAGAACCTCCGCGACAAATATGTGCGTCTCCGGAAGAAAATGGCCACAAGAAGTCATGTTCGTCATGTTCAAAGTTTACAGTTTGATTCATGAAAGCAAACAGTCATTCAAAGAAAAGCACTGGAGTTTCTGTTGTAAATAATTTTGTTTTGGAATCCGACAAGAATCCCCCGAAACCATGCAAAGACACAGCCACACACACACACCCCCCCCCCAGCGGCTTGGTGGCAAATTGCAGACCAACACATTCCCTCGACACAGAACTTCAAATGCTCAATGATGGCATAGGGTCTACGCCGTCGCCGCAACGCAGAAGCATAATCCAGGCTTTACATTTCACTTGTGTAAGCATCTGATGGACATAGACTAGATGAAGCAGTACTAAACGAGTGCAGACCTAACTTACACTTAATATATAATCATACAAAGGATAATAATGTTGAAATGGCTAAAGTATGAATATAATCTCAAATCATGTCAACTTGATTGCACAGCAAACAGCTAATTTCAGGAGTTGGTGTACTCGTAGCCACAGATGATAGGCAAAGACAACAGGAGGAGTTGATTTGAGGTAGCACCTGTTGTCATTCCTTATGTTACACAGCATCTGTACAGTGAGACAACAAAAGCAATCAGATCATTAGACCATTAATTCGATTTTATCTCAGAATTGTGACTCTTTATTTCAGATACATGACTTTTATCTAAGAATTTTCACTTCTCTTCTCATTATCTTGACTTTCATTTAATAATTTGGATATTTCAATCTCAGTATTGTGACTTTGTGACTTTTATAACCTAATGTACATCCAACAATAGGGGTGGAGATAAATATTGATATAGTGAAATATCGGGATATTTCATGTGGCCATATTGTATTGATTCAGAGACACCAACTATTGATATTTTGGTCACATAAACATGAAATATATCAACTCTGTATAAACCAAAATAAAATCAATTGTTGCTTTAGCCCACGAGATGGATGGTCACGGTCTACTGAGCTCAACACAGAGAGGGTGCGACTCTTGGGAGATTTGGCTGGCACGTGAGTAGGTGATCATAGCACAGCAACATGGAGGAAGGAGAGACACACCCGGAGAGAGAAATACTGATAAATGCGCCATCAAAATTTAAGGTCAAATGTCTGGAGTTTCGGATTTTTCAAAACAGAAGAAAAGAAAGACATTGACATGACAAATGTAATCCGCAAGAACTGTCGTACAGAAGTGAAATACTCTGGGAACGCAACTAACGTGAGATCTCACCTCTCCTGCTACCACCTAGCAGCACTGGAAGGTGATAGCAAAATGAAGCCAGCGCTTGCAAAATATCAACTGACACTGGATACACTGAGCTTAGTAAAGCTACCTTCACATTCTGAGCGTGCAAGGAAGATTACTCAGTCCATTGTTTACTTCATGGCGAAAGACTTACATCCATTCAGCGTGGTGGAAAACGCCGGGTTTAGCAACATGCTAAAGACACTCGAGCCCAGGTATGTGATTCTGTCTCACCGTTTCTTTGCTGATACTGCTGTGCCTAAACTCTAGTGGGGAGTTAAGCTTAAAGTTGAAGAATCCTTGAGAACAGCAGGAAGGGTCGCATTAACTTGTGATGCTTGGACGTCCAGGTCGGCGGAATCATACATGACTCTAACATCGCACCACATCACAGTGGACTGGGAACTGCAGTAACTATTCTCCAAACGCAAGCGGTACATGAAAGCCACACCAGGACCAACATCCCTGACCTCCTGCGAAATGCAGCAGAAGAATGGGGGATGGCAGACAACGACTTGGTTGTGGTAACAGACAATGCTTCAAATATGTGCATCGCCATTCAGTTAGCGGGATATGTTCATGTGAAGTGTTTCGTTTCACCCACACGCTTAATCTCACGTCACAGCGGGCATTAAACCTGTCAACAGTAGCCAGGCTTATGGTGAGAGTATTGCGCATCACTGCCTTTTTCAGCAGAAGCACAGTGGCAAACCATGCTTTGGAAACAAAGCAGAAGATGTTGCAGCTTCCAAGCCACAAACTCAAAGTTGACATGAGCATGCGATGGAATAATGCATACAAAATGCTTCTGCGGTTCCTCCAACAACAGCCTGCAATTTGTGCAGCCTTGTTGTCTCCCGAAGTGACAAGGAGTGCCAGTGAAATCCTCACTCTGAGTGAGAGGGACATTGCGTACGTGGAAGAAATTGTACGTGCCTTGAAATCAATGAAGGTGGTGATCACTGTAATGTTGGAGGAAAAGAGTCGTACTTTGTCAGTTGCGGCTTCTCACTCAGCTCCTAAACGACACTAATGACAGTATTGCAGACACAGCACTCGTCCGAGACATACAAAAAAAACCTAAATCAAGATCTCAACAAAAGATATGTGACTTCAGTGGAGAAAACACCCTGTACACATCGTCAGCTCTTGACCCCACGTTCAAAACCCTCCCGTTCACGCCAGACTGGTTGCTGAGGCTGTAGCCCTTCAGGTAAACAAACATTTAAATAACACCAGTAATATTTTGGTTTTGCTGTATCTTCTTGTAGTGATGCATTTTTGTTGCTTAAAAACCTGAGAAATACATCTTCTCTATTAGAGTTTTAGTTTTAGAGCTGAAGATTTATTAAAACACAAAGCCAAATAAACAATCATTTTACTCAGGTTGTTACCACTGTCTTGTTTGAATAAGTACACAGCATATTTACTCAATACTTGTGTATACCTAAAATGCATTACATTTATAAACTCCCCCCCCCCCTCTCTCTTTCTGCTTTTCCATGCGTGGATTGTGCAGGAAGAAAAGCAGTCAACCATCTCTCAAGCAGAGGCCTTGGAACGTCAAGTGAGACCCATTCACACTGAGGAGGATCCTGAATCCCTTCCCATCCCAGCCAAGAAGTTGTGTGGGCTTGCAGCCTTGCTTGGTAAAAGTTACAGCAATGTTGCAGCACCACCAAAATCCTTTTCTGCCGTAGCTAAAGAGGAGGTAAGAAGATTCACTGAAGTTGCACCCCTGGCACTCATGAGGATCCACTCAGCTGGTGGAAAATACATGAAAAAGTCTATCCTTCACTTGCTAAACTGGCGTAAAGATACCTCTGCATCCCTGGTACAAGTGTCTCAGAAGAACAAGTCTTCCAGACAGCAGGTGACATTGTGACAGCACAAAGAAGTGCTCTTACATCTGAACATGTTGATCTGAAACCTGTGTGAGCTGCAGTGTTACAATAGTTAACAAGTCTGCAGTCAGTAAAGTTTGACTATGATGACTGAAATACAGGTAAGACACAGTTACAATGAGTAGACAATATTTTAAATTGTGTAAGATTTGTCTTGTAGTTGGTTGGTTGTAGTCATATTTTATTTTTCTATTGAGTTTACACTTGTTGAAGGAGCTGCAGCTTCAAGTCCATTTTGTTGCAATAAATGTTTGAAGTATCATTAATAGACTGAAACCTTTTTTTCAACAGATGACAAGTTTGTCAAGATTAATATTGTTGGCATCTTTTGCAGCTGAAAACTTTGCTATATATCGTGATATATTTGGTATTGCAATACTCATCATATTGCAATATTGTGATAATATCGTATCGTGACTCGAATATCGTGATATCATATCGTGGTGTCTCTGGCAATTACCACCCCTAACCAACAATGGTTGAAAATGTGTGCCTAAATACGTATGTTTGTAAGCCAATTCATCCATGGCGCTCACATACAGAATCAGGCTGTTGTAGATGGCCCTGTGACAACCTGAGCAAATAATGTTCAGCCTCAGCAACAGCTCAGGCTTTAGCCTTTAGCCCACACTAGTATCAATAGATTCAACTAAATGCACAAAATAGTACATGTTCCTAAGTTGACTCCCACACACACTCCCATTTAAACAGAAATGTGATGATATGAACACATAGTGTTACACACTTGTCCAATGGTAGAAGAGCTAACTGTGAGTAGAAGTGAAGTTCTTTGAGATCTCTCAGGTCCATCCACCTTGGAAACGCAAGGCCAAGATTAATTTTGGTCTCATCCCTCTTCATAAGATGCCTTTTTTAGGTGATGAAGGTGTTTTCTAATGAGGTAAATCCAGAGGTTAAGCGCATGATCTGGGTAATAAAGTATCATGCTTTCACATCAAGCTAAAATGTAGCCACTAGTTTTGTTGCTAGTCGCTGTTGACAATTGAAGTTCCCAAAGGATCTAAAAATTTACCAGATCTAGAGACAAAGATGCCAAGTTGGGAACACTGGCGGAATTAGCAAGAGGCAACTTCGCACATGCGCAACTTGCAGTCTAAACACTGGATGCAGAGGGTGATCATCTCCTGCTCTGACTGAAGCTGGGAGGAAATGTCTGCTGTGCGAGGACTGGGCTGCCTTTGAGTGCTTTGGGATGGTGGAAGGGCCCACGGCAGCACCTGCTGCTAGTTGAGAAGAGTAAGTACGACACCTGCTGTCATGTCAGGGTCTCCAAAAGTCTTGATGAACACCAGAAATAGTCGCTTGATTTGTCGCTAGCAACTTATTTGAAAGAGTAGCTAGAGGGGTCTGAATACTCACTAACTATAGCAACAAAGCTGTTGGGTTGGCAACACTTGGCACTGCTGCACCTCGCTTGTTGCAGCATTTTAAAGAGAGGGAAGGGTCAGGAGGAAGAGGAGATGAACCTACACTAACATGAAAACACAAAGCTGAGAACAACACACACAGTGTGTGTGACATCCCACTTTGCTCCACACAGGATTTTGCCACTAGTTCTTTACATAGCATAATTTATTTTTCCTGTAATCTAATAAAGCCTAATTTTGTATTTAGCTCCTTGAAGTGGCCTTTTCCACTATTTTTTCAATGAAAAAAACCTCCAATTTTTTATGTAACCCTTGCTATAACAGTATCTATGCAATCCTCTTCAGGAGCCAACACGGCTGTTTGGAACCAACAGTCGCATCTCACTTTAGCACACCCCTCAGAGGCAGGTGATTGGTCCTTACAAGTAGGTTTCTCACATTATCTACCAGCTGCCTTGCAAGATAATGGGAGTATTGTGCAAAAATTAGCAAATTAAAATCCAACTGTGTGTCTTGGTGGGTCAAGAGGTTGATCATCTTTCTCTTCTTTCTCCAAGAACAAGTCAAAACTTCAACAATGTGTTAACCCAGTATAAAAGGTAGTGTTTATTCACCAGTCACTGGGTCTATAAACACCCCGCTGCTCTGACCAGCCCATATTGTGCCTCATTACCAAACCAAGGTGAAACCTTGTTGAGCATCCAATGCACGCACCATCTGGCCTCCCTTCACCTTGTTAATTTACTTTTCATGCACATATGCACACACACACCCATATACACAGAAATGTAATACAAAACTTGTCAGAAACAGAAAATAACACTTCCACACATTTGCACACATACACACTATAACAATAAACACAATACTGTGGACATTCAAATGTAATAATGGAAGGTATTCAATGTAGCTTTCAATTGAGTAAAGTCAAGGTCAGCAGAGAGAAGACGGCTAAATACTTGACTGTGCCAACAAGCCCTGTAGAGAACAGGACAGCACTGGTAGTCTGTCTGTATCTATGGCTACACTGGACCTGGGCTCTGGGCCAGCATTACAGCGGGCAGCCTGCTCTATTCCTCCATACCCAGTTTAACATCACAGCATAATTAAAGGGACTTGGCAGCCCCCAAACAGCTAATTTCATAGTCCCTTGCACTATACTAGACCCAGCTGGTGTTCCATGGAACACAGGACAGGTTTGCCAGGATCTGAAAATTTATCACCATCACATGTCCGTAGCCAGTCCAGTTTGCAGTTTGGATGATTGAGTTCCAATGTTTCTTTTTCCTTGATTCCAAGTACCTTATGTCACTACATGCTCAGACCTTAAAGACTCTTGGAGTTATTCACGAGGAAATATGCAGAATGCACAATTAGCTCTTTGCTCCATGTCATAGCAAGAACAACTCAAAAAATTCTAGCGCCGAAGACTTTCTATAAATAATATTTACAGTAAGTGCTTCTGTGATGATGCAAACATTGCATCTACAGTAAAGGCACCTGCTAAATCATTAGCATGAACAGTAGCCAGATTAATAATTAACAGCTATTGAGGAAAATGTTTGACAAAATTTACAACAAATCCTGAAAATAGCTAGTCATATGTTCATTTCTTTTGCAGTCTTTAAAACTGTGCCATCCTAATGCTACACAGACTACTCACGCACAAGTGAAAACTGTAAAGTAGGCTGATCAATTCATGCAACATCATAGAATATCTGACACTATTATAATGCAACTGACTCTTCTTCAGCACAATTCAGCAAAAGTTAGAAGGTCTTGATTAAATTATTGCATATTTCCATGGACAAATACATTTCCATCAACACTACCATATGGTTAACAAAATGTAATTGTGCTGTTATTATTCATATGAGTGCATTACAAGCACAACAACCTTCCCACCATGTTTGTATTTACTCTTATGCTCACACTATTTTTTTTGTTTTACTATGTGCTAAATTATCGAATGCTCATATCCAAACTGCAAAAACTAACAATGAATGATTATAATGAGTCAACACAAATGTGGTGCATAAAAACATGTTGGATGTTATAATCCTCACAATAAAATCCGTCTCTCATCTCCTTTTTCTGGCAGTTTGTGTGCAAAAGCTAATATTATTGCCTCATTAGATGACAGCTGTCCCTCCATCATCACTGACTCACTGACTGATATTGTTTCATGCATTGCATAGTTGCATGGCCATTTTGAAAAAGGTCCTCATAAATAATACCAAGGAGTGAAATTGAAACTATGGGAAAAGCTGTTACTTTTCACCATGCCACGTCTAGCTGCATTTCTCACAATGTGCTGCATCTGAAATATGTATGAGGTAAAATACACCGCAACCGAGAGCTCAAGCAAAGCAGGAGCGGAGAACAAAGATTGATTTTTTTTTTCCTTTGGTGATATGAATCTTGGAAATGGAGCAATGTTATGACATTTGTATCACTGCCCCTTTGTGAAGTGGCTGTTGCTTTAATTTGTGTAACTACAGTGGCTGGTGTAAGCCTTGTGCCGAAGGTTAAAATGTCCTTCATTTAATATTCAGGGAAAGGAAAACAATAAGCCGCTTATTTATTTATTGTAATGCAAGTGTTGTGAATATGTATGAGCAGCTATCAATGCTGTCACCTTGAGCAGAGTTTCATGCTTGTTTTCTGTTTGTGTGTGTGTGTGCGTGCATGTGTGTGTGTGTGTGTGTGTGTGAGAGAGAGTGCATATTTGATGTGTAACTATTTGGAGTGGAGAAAGAAAAGAACTATCAGTTGTAAAACAATACAGACAAAACAGGAAAGGGCATACTCTTCTCTTTATTCTGACATTTGCTGACCACAGTTCGACATTTAATGAAAGCTGAGCAGAATGGGTTATTCAATTCACAATGCCTGCTTTTAAGTTTTCACTTCTAAATCACAAACAGGACAAGAAAAAAATTCTACTTCTAAAAGAATCTCTGTGTTACTGCCCTGAAGGTTTTACATTTTTACACCACACTTGCTTAGGTGCCACGAGGACATGTTCAGCACCACTTGGTGCATCACAAGTTGGCATCCAAATTGCTCTTCTGGCAAATTATTTGCTCCCGCTTTCTGTTCTTATGAGAAGAGAGAGACGCTGCCAGTTCACAATCTCTATTATTAAACACATAATACTTGGATTTTGGGCCAACTTTGTCTTGTAGATTTTTATTCCCTTCTTTTCTGAATTGCTTTCTGTGCTTTGCTTAATAATTTGGGTTTTCTAATCAGTATTTGGAAAGCAGTTTGTTGTAATAAAACACAGCAAACTTCTTCAAAGCTTTATTTAGACAGTATGGGAACCCAGAAAAAGTTGTATTTGCACCATGAATAACATTTCAAATATGAATGGATACCAATAAATGCTTTTCATTCAGAGCCAATGCAATATTGATCTAATATTGTACATTTCTAATCCAATTTGTGCTGTAAGCATAGCTGATTATCATAAAGGCTTTTAGAAGGCCTAAATTCAAACCATTTCACCAACCTACGGGATTTACAAAAGCATGTGCAAAAGGAGAATTAACAGAGCGGTCACATGGAGGTAGCAGTTAGGTCTCACCATCTGCCTGCCTTGTAACAGGGTTTTTCCAACAAAAAAACTGACTTTATTTGTTGGCTTACTTGTTTGTAGTAATGCAAACATCAACCTTTACTGAACCCACACGAAAAAAACCTATATGTAACATATATGTCCACAAATATGTTTTCCATATAGGTGACATATAAAGTTTTGGCCAATTTCCTATATTATATGTACATATATGTAGGTTGCATATATGTACATATAGGTTACATATAATGGAAATGGGCCAATTTTATTTACCGTTCACTTATACATCAAACCTATATGTGAACCTATATGACATCAATTCTTTCCCATGTGAAATTCGCAATTTAAAACCAATATGCCTTTATGTACATGAATAATTAAATCCATAAATCAAAACCCAATATGTCTTTAACTCTAACATAACTTTATTCACATACTAGCAGAACAAAAATAATAAAACATCCTCTCAAAACAAATGGGAAAAAAAGATAATTCATGGCTATTCTTGTGCAGGCGGCATAACTCGATGAGCTTGCTGTCTGTAGCAGTGAGTGCCCAACTGCTATACCTAACTTACTTGCTACTTGAATAATTTTTGCTCTGTAAACTGGCAACGACTTTTTCTTCCGTCCATCCCGCCACTCCACGAGAAATATGTCATTGGAAACAGCCTTAAAGAAGATGGGCTCAAAGTTTTTACATGATCGACTGGCAGGATACTCCTTTGCCCCAGTCGTCCCCCTCCGTCCATTCCAGGAGCACAAACTTAATTTTTTCCAACGCCATATTTGCCTCTACTCTGCTCTATTTGACAGGTTTCGAAATCTTCTTCTTCGTTGGTGTGTGTTGGTAGTGGATCAATGAGGTAGCATCATCAATATGCGTCGCCGTGACATGACATTACAAGAGAAGGTCAGAGCAGCGGCAGTCAAGAGAAGAAGAGGAACCTCACTCCCCCAGCTGAAAGAGGGGGCGTGCGCTCATTAGAACAGCCAAGCGTTGCCATTCCATAGGATTTGGGGAGCAATTCATGCATTTTGGGTCTGGAGGTGGTGGGTGGGGGCCCCCAGAAGACAGCCAATAGAAACGCGTTGCCACTCGATGGGGATTTTAGAGTAACTCCTGTAATCTGGGTAAACTGGGTTGCAAAAATTGCCCAATACCCCCCCACTGAATGAGGGGCTTTTTAAGCAGTTTCTTCCCATCAGATACGGTGATTCATAGTAGATCAGGTGAAATGATCAATATGATGAAATTTTTTTTTATTGTATTCGATCCGTGGTGGACTTCATTATTCGTCAGGGCAATGAGCATGTTGCACGACGTAAAAAAAAAAAAATCCTAGTATTTTTTCTTGTTTTTAATGGACAATCTTCCATACATTTAGTTCTATGGTTCAGGTTTGAATTATAAAAATGAAAATGTAAACAATCAATGAGTTGTAAAAAAAAAAAAATATATATATATATATATATATATACACATATATATACATATATATGTATATATATATATATATATATATACATATATATACATATATATGTATATATATATGATTTTTTGTTTTTTTACAACTCATTGAAAAAGTGTTGTTTACATTTTCATTTTTATAATTCAAACCTGAACCATAGAACTAAATGTATACATATATATATACATATATATAGATATAGATATAGATATAGATATATATAGATATATAGATATAGATATAGATATAGATATAGATATATATATAACATATAAAACTCCATTATATATGAGTTACATCACAACTGGCCTTTTGAAAGCTCAGTCACATGCAATATCTGCTTATCTTTTTCCAACAAAGCAAAAGCTCTTTGGAGGAAAATAGATTAATCCGTTACTTTTCATTTGTTTAGTGACATGGAGTACTGACATGAGGTACCGGATGTTTCTTTGTAAATGTTCCACGAAACACCATTATGATTAGTTTTAAATCCAACACAAAAGTTTTTGTTTCATGTTTAATCCTTTAGTTCCAGTGAAATACTAGTACATACTTTATATTTACATTATATGCTTTACGATATGAGGAGATAAAATGAAGGCTTTCTTGAAATTAACATTTATTGAAGTACATAAACAGCAGACATAACCACAAAAATTGATATTGTAATAACTTGCAACCCAAATAACCTACTTTAAAAAAAAAATATATATATATATATATAGAGAGAGAGAGAGATAGATAGATAGATAGATATATTTTCTGGCTTTACTTGTATTTTGGTGACATCACATCCAAATGGTCTAAATGTGTCTAACAGTATCATTTAAAATAATTAAAATTTGGTACCTTTTTCAAAAAATCCAAATCCCAATCCAAAACCTTTTCTTCTGCATTCAGTTGTTGCTACTGTTCCTCATAATAGTTCTGTTAGTTCACTACTGAATGTGAGTATCAGTTTTTATTATTGATTGATTTCAGCACAATTTACTGGCAGTGTTCCAGCCATTTGATATTTGCTCAACTGCATGGGTGGATCTTTAATAAGAGAGTTTGAGAAGCCTTGATTTATAAACATCTTGTAATATATTTGTTGAAATTGTTAGCAAACAGTTGCTTGTTTCCGGCTCCAACAGTAACACAGTAAAATCATTCTTCATTTGGAGTTAGCTCTGTTCACTGCCAAAGCTACGTAAAGGGGTTGAGCATGAGCCATGGAAGAACTCCTACATGTTTTGAACAGATTTGAATCTCACAACATGTTGTCCCCTCTCATTAATAATGTGAGCAAGGCATTTTTTGACACACTGTTCAGATAGTGGATGAGAACTTATTTGTCCTCACAGCCACAACTTTCCCTTGTCATGTGCATTCATTTGCCAGAAATAAGGCAGACTTGACTGTCTAAGCAGAAAGATTCACACTTCTAACTTTCAGAAGTGACAACAAAATTAGTACTTTTTTTTAAATGATCTATTTATTGTCTGTCAAGATTTAAAAAAAAAAAGATGTTGGCATTAGCAACAGGTGTCTTCCAGTGAAATCATCATCTTATTTGATATAGGCTAAACATTTATCATCACCATTACATTAAACTTCTAACTGCAATTGATATCTCAAATAAAATGTCAAACTGTGTTGATTTTCTCTGGACATTTTCAGTCATTTCAAAGGAATGGTACATTGACCTTGGCTGAGGTCTGACCTTCAACTTTCTGCCCAGCATTTTTTTTTTTTATTCCCATCCACCACTGGTGTTTTTGAATATTTTCACTCGTATTTCAATAGCCCTACATTTTTTAACTTGTATTGCAGCAAGAGACTATGGTGGATACTGGGATGTGGTTTCAGGGTTCAGGGCAAACAGGCAAAAATGGTTCGATTCGCTCTGAAATAAGCTGTGGGGATTGCCAATAAATGGTCAGAAACAATATACAGGGAACCATGTTTTGAGTAACCCAGACACCCATACACTGCAGTCCAGAATACTCCTGTTGTTATGTCTATGCACTTTCATTCAACATTCACTGCATATTAAAAAAACCTAGATGGGTCTCTGTTTTACCTTCTAAAACTAATAGGTATATTGCTTTTATCAGTGGTGGGCCGTCAGGACCAGCAAGGCCTTCTCTGCTGGCCTAAACATACACAGAAAAGTTTTTGTTTTTTTTCATAAATATGCAGATAAAATTATTCTCCATAGTCAGTTCTCTTCATGTCATAGTATATCTACTTGGTTGTGCTGCTTCCAGTGTTGTATATTAAGGTAGAGTATTTATCCAATCATGTTTCAGCTAATTTGTGTTGTCAGGGTTTATGAAATCTGTCTGAGGCCTGAAGAACAGAGCAGGCTCAGAATCAGACACAGTCAGTTGCAATAGTCAATCAGATCTTGAGTCTGCAACACCAAGGCCAGGATGTCTTGTGCGGAACTTGACATTTACGAGTCCCTTGATTGGATAAGAACTCATGAGAGCCTGAAAGGCAGCACTTTGCAAAATATCTGAACGATCTGAACTCCAGAGATCCCTTCGCTAACAACAGCTATTGCTGTATTTTCTAATGACAATTCATGAAAAACTGGATCTTGTGAAAATAGGTCAGCTCACCCCTATGCTAGTTTACAGCATTAGCCTCCATGTCCATAGAAAATGACTTACTGATGGAACTCAATGCATAGATAAACTGGGCAACAGAGCAACAGAGCCATTGAAGTCTTCTAGAGAAAAGAAAGGAGGATGGATTTTATTTTCAAATATGCAGGCACTGTGGAGGAGATCCTTGTTGGTGAGTGCAAGCATTTTATTTTCATTTTTAATATCCATCCATCCATTTTCTACCATTTATCCTGTTAAGGGCTGCGGGTGGCTGGAGCCTATCCCAGCGGCTTTCGGTCGTGAGGCGGGTTACACTCTGGACGGGTCGCCAGTCCATCGCAAGGCCAACACATATAGACAGAGAACCATTCACAGTCACAGCCACACCTACGGTCAATTTAGAGTATTCAATTAGCCTAGTCGCCATTTGCATGTCTTTGGACTGTGGGAGGAAGCCGGGGTACCCAGAGAGAACCCACACAGACACAGGGAGAACATGCAAACACCAACAATGCACAGTTCATGGAACAAATTTATTTAAGCTCACCTTGCATACTTTTGGTGGACTTATTAAAACTTTGTTGACTAATCACAATCAAAATCAGAATCAAAAATCCTTTTTGAATCTTTTAAAATCACCTTTTATTTTTGAGTTTTGACAGTATCCATGAACCTAGTTTTCTACTCTTAATTTGAATGTGAGCTTTTTGATTTTAAATGCTCCGCTTGAGTGTTGCTCGACAAACCTATATTAAGGTGATGGTATTTTGCAGCACAAGACTACCAATGTCAAATGCACCATCTTTTCAGAGTTAGATGATATTTCTACTCTCTGTCTTGTATTTCTTTATTCTTTAGGATCATGTACCATTGGAGCTACATTGATCATGTCCACTACATGCCAGGCAGCCAGCACAGATATCCAGTTGAGTTTTGACACAAAATTCTGTAAGAAAGGACAGAACTTAAAATTCTCTTAACACATACCCAAAACCATATATTCATACAGACCCACACACACACACACACACACACACACACACACACACACAAACAAATACTAACATGGGATGAAACGCAAGTGTAGAGAAATTACGGTTTGAATGGAGGTGACAGAACCCTCAGGGGAGACCTAAACATAAGAAGGGTCATGCCTACTCCTGTCTTTTAATCCCTGTGTGTCTATGTTTGAAAGTGTGTGTGTGCACGGCGCCTCCCACTGGATCCTCCTTCACCAACTACAAAACTAGGACAAAGCCACAGGAGTGAGAGAAAGACAGAGGAGCAGGAGGACAAAAAAGAGAAGAAGTGAGATGTTGGAGGGTGAATAGGTCAGGAAGGATAGTGAGATGGAGGCAGATGTGAGGGAAAAGGCCAACCTGCATAGACGGATCAAGATGGATGGAAAAAAAGAAATGAAACAAGCGGAGAGAGACAAGGGAGAGTTTTGACAATAGTGAAAAATTCACCCTCTGTGAAGTTGACTGCATCTTGACGAAAGTCACATCTACAATGGAGCTCCTACTCCAAACCCCTCTGGAGTGGAGAAAACATCAGAATAATGCACCATGTTGAAATATTTCCGGAACTATTTGAGATATTAAACAGTATCTACACGCGCTGGGAAATGGCCTAGTTTGCAGTTTAAATGTCCTAGTTTGGGTTTTAAAAGCTTAATTCAGCATAAAGTAAACATAAAGGGAGTCCCAGCCCACCACAGTGGCACCTTACAGAAAGGTTTTGTTGTTGTTGTTGTTGTTGTTGTTTTTTGTTGTTTTTTTTTTCTCGTCTCACAAGGTCTGACAGCACTGAGGGGTGAACAGTTGATTCCATGAAGCACATGTGTTCCATGAGACCCAGTCATCTGAGCTAGCTGCTTGCATAAGGCACACCAGCATAGCACACAATCGTGTCATCTCTCCAGAACTGACTCTTTAATGCTGTAGAATTCATCAATGAATAATATGCATTTGTCGTACTGATACAGTACAGCTTTCTACAGTATTGACTGGGTGTGTATTTAGTGCCCAAGCACCCCATGGTGTGAAGACCCTATTAAATGTTCATTATTATTATTATTATTATTATTATTATTATTATTATTATTATTATTATTATTATTCATAAAATTAATCATATCTTCAAAGAGTTAAATATTCCTGAATGCACAAACATTTACAGACACATGGGTTGTGGTCAAATTGTACCTGCAATATGGGTTTTGCAAAATCTCTATTATAAGGATGCTATATTCTAGGTAAGTTCATTTGTGACTCTAACACCCACACTTAACACTGAATACTCAAAAAACTGACATACAGATTTTCTCTGCATAAAGGTTACATGCCATAGTCATGTCTGTCTCTATATTGTGAATTGTAAAACAGGTAGTTCCAATCAAGAAATATTTTTAAATCAGTGCCATGAATGGAAAATACATCATAACCATAGATGTATTTGTATTATTTATTTTGGGGTTAAAGGAAAACAAAATTAAAACTCCTTTCTAAGAAGTATGAACTTCAGTTTTTAATACTTACAGCTATATTTCACAGAAAAAAGCAACAATCTTTCTACACAGAATAAGATTGATTTTTCTGAACTTTTGCCATCAATGTAAAACATCAACCAATTACATCACAACAACAAAATTCCTATGTGTATGAATAGCTACTTAAGTTAAGTAATTCAACAAACAACATCATGATTAATTAAAGACAATAGACAATGTTTCCATAGGTGGGCAGACAGAGCCGCACTGCTTTCTCCATTTTCTGTGTTGAGACTGAAACATATTTCAACAAAACATAAAACAAGTATGAAAAAATATATTTATTTCCTTGGCTCCCAAAGCCACAAGCTTGCCTATTACTTTCACTGTTCTGTTATGTTGCATGAGCATGCAATACATGCCCTAACCCTCTGACCAGACTCCTATGTTGGTACTGCTACACAAAAAAATATTTCAGCACATTGGTTGACTTATTATTACTGGTTAGTGATGAGTCGCATACTCAGATTAAAATGAGTATCTGGTACAGATACTGCAGTGTTCTGAGTACCTAACAAATAACAATGTCAGTTTCTGTGTGAAGGGCTTGTTTTTGAGGAGGGAAAGTTCTCATTTGGTGTCTGTGTCCCACAACACTCTCTGGTATGACATGTATTCCAGGCAGCCTGCCTGTCAGTCACACACAGAGTCACTCTCCCAATGTACACACACACACAGTTGACAATTGCTGTTCGCTGTGGTTGCCTCTGTAATCACACAAAAGATAGACACGTTTCCTTTTCGCTGAGTGCAGACACAACTGTTTTGTGTACAGGATTCACTGCTCATTGCTGTTTTTTCACTGTTAAGAATTTATTCTCCCATCAATCTGCTTCTGTTTGGAAAATAACAAATGAGAAGGGTGCTGCAAGTCATTGGACCTCATGCTAAGACACAACTGAATGAAGCTCTGCTTTTCATAAAATTCTATATTCAAACGCGGAATGGGGTACAGAGTGGTAGAAATCAGACCAGGTGCTTTTATTAAAAAAGCAGTAAGCACTGCATCATCCCCAGAGCTACAGCCACCCTTTCAGTTCATTTAACCATTAATAAACAAAACCCTACCACAATCTGCCCTGCAAACAAATAACACTCCCCTTTTTAAGTGTATGTGCATTCATACTCACACATAGTCTCAGTTTTATATCTGTTCTACTTGAATCACTTATATACTCAGGACACAAGTGAGTGATACAAATTGTAAAAAGCAGTCAACTGCTCCAGATTACAAGGTAGTCGGCATCAAGTCAGTTGCAGGAGAATCTCAATTGGAGACTGATCTGAAAATAAATTTCATGTTCTGCTGAAAAACATCTAAAGCTTAATCTGAGGCTGTTTAAAATATTTTTAGAATAAATAATCAATGTAGGAACTTCTGATCAGTCCTAATCATTTTCTTGAAACCCCTTCAACAAATAACACACACTTCCCCGTTAAGCTGTATTCACTTCCATAATGCCACAAACTACAAATGCAAATGAGCTTGTATTACTGAATCTGTGGAAAACCAAGTCATCAGTGTGCCTTGCTCTACCTATAAAGCCACTTGTAGAAATGGTCAGTTACATGTATTCCATTTTTCTCATGTCAAAAAGACATTTTCTAAATCTCTCCATGTCAAGTCAGGAATGTCTCCTTCAAACTATGAGTCTGTATATGAATCAATTTGCATTATTTAAATATGTATAGCTCTTTACTTCAGTCTCAGTCATCATGAACATAAAATAGCGTTCATACAGTATGTATATTACAGCAACATTCATCTGATGCATTGTATGTATTTTTCACAAGGATTTCAAAGCATCCAGCATCCATATGTACACTGGACTGTCACCAAAAACTAATGATATTGACCTAGTTTCTCTATTGACTGATGAACTGTTATACACAGATTCCAGATCTGTTCAAGGTCCACAGCCAGCAGTTGTCATCCAATGGGGATAGAACTCCATGTTTCCTTGAGCTTGAGATGGCTGAGTTTTTTGGAGTGCTCTGCCATTATCACAGCTGGAGGTTTGCTTTCAGAAAATGCTCCATTTCTAATCAGATTGCATTTGTGAGTAGGTGTGAAAGCATATGAAGTGCAGTAAATATACAACAACAGTTTTTTTTAAAAATGAAGAAAAGAACAACTAATATCTGTTCAGTTATAATGATGGAAGAAGGGGGGCTGTGATCTACTGACCCCATTCTGTTTCAATATTGGCAGTTTATGCTGCTTAGCAGGAATTAGAGCACAATGAAGCAAATAATGGTTAATATTATTTTTCTACCAGCAATGTGCATAAGACAGAGTTTCAGCAAGAGTAAAAATTTGCTCCAACACATTAACAAAATAGGTGATTTTTTGTTGTTTGTTTAACTGTCAAGTACATATTTGTTCAATTAGCTGTGATCTCTGAGAGATAAGGAGTAAGGTTCCACAACAGTTACTTCCATTGTAATAATAGACAGTAAATGCAGTGAGAGAGAGGACTAACTGCGGCACAGCTAGGTCTGATCTCATTAGAGAGACCACGATCCCAGCATGTGAGATCTTAATGACCGTACTCAACCCAGACACATCAAAAGCACTACTTTTAACCATGGAAGACCATGCTATGAGGCAGTACAGTATAGGAGTATACAGTATACCTTATGAGGACACATAGCTCGGTCTCACAGCAATTACACTTTGCTTCACTCAGCCTCACTGGTGCTCTATTGTTTGGTTCTTTGTGTCCTGATCTCACTTGTCCTTCATGGTCTAATATTACTACTTATCTTGTCTTCATCAGTGTCATTCTCTGGATCACCTCTATTTCCCCTTTAACTCTAGTACTCTTCTATCATCATGAACTCTGCCATGGTTAGACCTAAACATAAGCTACACTCACAAAAGCTCCTAATAATAAACCACTGACTGATGATATGACTTATCATAAAAAAGCCATAGTTAGTTGCAATCCAGTATGACTGTGGTTGAACTGGAGAGGTTATGGACTTAGCAAAGATGCCAAACCATGTTAAAGGTGAAGATTTGCTTGTCTATGTATATCTGCACCTGCAGCTCAAGGGCATCCTTTTGGTCAAATCTCATGCATGACATCAGCTTCTAAACTAATCCCTTCCTTAAAGACATGTACCCTAAGAGGAGATTTGTTGCACTGCATGAGAAAAATGGTGGTCCAACCCGATACAGTGATGTGTTCATTTCCACAACCCCAGGAAGATATCTTAAGATAAAACTGTACAGTTTAGAATGTCCTTGGCAGGTCCTAGACTCACCTCTGCAAAAAATCGGAGAAATCTCCTGTTGGCTCATTAGAAGTCTTAGATCTTTTACTTGAATTTGTGACAATAATAAGTGAAAACAAAAGTGTTATTAAAAGTCTATTGTATTTTTTTACTGTATTTCTTCCAATCTCGCCCAGTCAGCAACTGCATACATGGAACTAGAAACATCAGACCAAAGATACCTTACATACTGAATGAGGGGATGATTAGCTTTTTAGAGCATAAGGAAGAGTTCCTGCCAAACCAAGTGACATCTTCCATGGCTTCTACAGGAAGTAAACTGGCTTATACTCAAAGCTAATTCAGCAGATTAGCTAGACATCATTGTTGGCAGTTCAATGATAAATGATAAAGACATGTCACACTCTTGCTTTTAATGACACTTAATAACAGTTGAATCTAATTTAAAAAAAACAACAAAAGAAATCCCCTGATGTCCGGAACAGCAAGCTTACATGAATGATAATAATGCCTCATTTATAACTCAGAAGTATGCAGAATGCATTTGACAGTGGAAGGATGAGGTGGATGCAGGTGCACATAAATAACATGGCACTGAAAACGTGCCATGTTTGTAAGGGACACATACTCTGCTGTAACCTAAGACACTGGTTCAATTTCATACAAAGTAATTGATTAAAAAAAAACCCAAAAAACAGGGTCTAACTTGTAAGTAAATATATTGTATACACCCAAGAAAAACAGCTTATTTTCCAAATTGATGAGGTTTCATGGAAGAAAAATAATTCTGTGCTGTTTTCCTGAGCTTATACAGTATATTCTAAAAAAGCTGGTAACTTCCAATATGACTTGAGCTGGCCAGGTGCTTCTGATGAAGTCAGTTCCTGCTCCAGGGATGGTAACATCAGAGCTTATCAATGGTCCAGTTTCCACTTTCCCTCTTTAAACTCCTTTGAAGGGAAAATGATGGTGAGGCTGGCTTGCTGCTGACGCTGTACCCACCAGTCTCTGCGGTGACCATGGTGGACCACTGCCACACAATCTTGGCTCAATTAAAAGCATCATTAAACTGTTCTTTTCTTTCAAAGAACAGCAAAATTCACTATCTTTTTTGACATGTTTACTTACTAGTGTTGTTATATTCATAGAAATGCTGTTTTGTCAAGGTGTGGAAAAAGTAACACCTGACATTTATCAGTTATAGGTTACACCCGTGTTACCCGTCCCTTTTACAATAAACGTTAGAAAGTAATTCTGAACAACTGATAGATTTATTCCAATAGTCATACTAGTTTCATGATGTGAACTGCGATTGGTCATTCACACCTCACATACCTTTTCTGCAGTTTGCAATGATTTGACACAATTGGTACTGCTAACATCTCTACTAGCTCTTCTGCCTCTGTAGTGCATCAGTCCAGCTGATTGAACCGGCAATGAGTCTGGGCCAAAGTAATAAGTCCAGAAAACCTCCAGAAAGCTGTAGAATTGACAGAACATCTAATAGTACATGATTGCCAGATGCAGCTATGTGATGATTTGCGACTCAGACTGTAGCAAGAGAGAAGGTCCTGGAGGAAGAAACTAAAATAATAAAAAGGCAACTGCCCACTCTCCCACTGCCCTTGCCCACTCTCACTGACCATGGTGCATCGAAAAATATATACACACTGTCAAATGAGAGTTGAAAATACTATAAAGTCAATTATGGACTGGCAAGTACATAAGTACAAAATTCCTCTTGTGCAATTCAATTATTATAGGCTCTACTGGGTAAACTTTTGACATTAAAACCCACAATAACACAGACTTAATTTGGCACTTGTGTAAAATTAAAATTAAATTCATATTATTTAGAGAACTATTCCAAACAGCCTAGATCCATTCATTGGTGTAATTAACCATATGGAATCCCATACCCATATGGGGGGCTTGGAATAATAATGAGTGTTGATGTTATGTTACAAAACGTATCCCTGTGTCAGTGCATCCTTGTGTATCAGTGTGCAACACACTTGGACAGGAGAAAAGGGAGAGGTTAGAGTGGACATGTATTTGTGTAGTATTCAGAAGAGGAATGCATTTTAAGCTATTATGTTGCTGCCAAGACACTGACATTAACACCCAGACCTCATCAAGTACCAAGGACACTGTCAACGGTTTTCTCTCTCTTTCTCTCTCTCTCTCTCTCTGTCTCTCTGTCTCTCTCTCTCTCTCTCTCTCTCTCTCTCTCTCTCACACACACACACACACACACACACACACACACACACACACAGCACAAAGTGAGGAGGGCATTATCTTGATGAAGCAGTGCTTGATACAGTAGCCCGAGCCAACCTGAACACAGCTCTGCTTTCTTGTAATGAAGATTACAGAGTCAAGGCCCAGCCTGAGCTCATCTTGTTAAACACTGCATGCAACTGCATCACCATGAGTGTGTGTATGTGTGTTTGTGACAGTGTGCCTGATCTCATATGCTCCTGCTCCTATCTCCAACTAAATCAGTTGTCAGTACTGCACAGCTTCTGACTCCTGATCTGGCAGCTTATCACATCTATGTTGTTTCCAAGTCTTGCTGACCAACGAGAGCACACATCAATAAACCTGCGAGTGTGGTACCTCATTATCAACAAACCTTCTCAAGGTCTACAAATTAACTGGCTGATTCAGGGTTGTTGTATGCATCATTCTGAACATCTGCAGGATATCTATTGTAAAAATCTGTCAAAACTGACTGAGGCCTGTCCTGCTTAAGTCACTGATTCCTGCTTAAGTGCATTTCATCAGTCAGGGAAAACTGGCTCTGACAGCGTATTTTTTTTTTCTATTCATTTATTTTAATTTATTTTTAGGCCCCCAATTCACAAGTAGCTTTAAAACAGTGCTGCCTTTTAAATGTAGCATTCAAATAACCTTCAAAAACCCTGAGTGGAGACCTGAATAATTTGTGGACCTTGATCTAACAATTGCTGTCTTCTGTGCCACACATCTTTTTGTCTTCTTCCTGTTTTCAGTCGTTTCTTCTGTCTGTTGCATGGTAAAGGTTGCGTTTATATCATACATACCTCCTTGTCTACAAATTTTCTTGCCCGGTTTCCTGGCACATTCCTTGGATATTCTTTTAACTGTAAAATGAATAAAAGACTAAAGAATAACATGGACCCCTGGACGTGTTATGCACACTACTGCTAGCATGCACACGCCGTGACACACACACACCCGCACACACAGACAGACAGACAGACAGACAGACAGACACACACACACACACACACACACACACACACACACACACATACACACAAATGCACACTCACACTCACAGACTGACACATGCACACGCACAAAAACACACACACACACACAGCTGATTGACTGAAAAAGAAAGATATTGAAATAAAGAAAAAAGGAGAGAATGAAACACACCAACTCAATCAGTTTAGTATTCAATCCATCAGTTGGAGAGCCAGTCATTCAGCCAGTCAGCAAAATCAATTGGTGATGATAATGACGAGGAGTGTCTTGTTTAATGAACTACAGCCATAATGGCAAAGTTCAATAGGGTACGATGAGCTACAGACATGAAGGTGAGGAAAGCTGCTGAGAAGGCAAATAAAGCCATGTGGAGAATGAGTAGAAGGATAGAGGGGGAGGATGCTCAGGTAGCTAGAGGAGAGGGAGTATAAGGAAAATGGAAGGTCAAAATATGAGTTGTAAAATATAAAAGAAAAAAGGTTTCAACAGATATTTCTTCAAATCATTCACACAGTCATGTATTTTAAGCAGTTCATGCACATAAAACATGCATGAGGTCATGCTTTCCGTCTACTAACAGACAGGGACAAAGACAGTAATGTACTTGCATAGATAAAACACACCCCAACTACACACCCATCAAACAGAAATTTGTGGGTTCAATTGCTTCCATTCCACCCATTTGTCCCCACAACCACCCTCCCTCAACCCACAGGCAAACTCACCATCCTCAGTGGGCACATAGATGTTAAGATAGAGACAGTCCTCGCTCTGGTCCTGGACATATGTGGAAACAACGTCAATGCTGTTGGTGAACCACACTGGCAGCATCACATCTGGAAGGCGGCCCTCCACAATGCTCTGAGGACACACTGGGGCAAAGTGTGTGGCATTGCGAATGTCTGGCCATGGCACTGGCGGCTCAGGTGGCTGAAAGCGGTGCTCGCCAGTTGGTGGAGCAGCATATGGGACACCCAGAAACTGGACAACAGGACCCAGGATCTCATTGTTGAGCTCCTTCTTGATGCCGCGCAACTTGCCATTGTTGGTAGTGACCACTGGATCGTTCTCATCAAGTTTCTGAGCCCAAACAGCAGCTGGAGATGCATACAGCAGCAGGACACCCAGCCACTTCAGAGAGAATATCAACCAGCTGAGGCTTGTGCGACCTTCCATCCCTATACTCCCCATCATATTTCTGCCAGTCTGGGTGGTCTGAAGTGGTTGGCACCCCGTCCTTGGATGGTGCTTCCACCTGGCCATCGCACCTACTCCTCGCAACTTGTTCACTTCGTTCTTCCTTTTCTCCCTTTAGAGTGAGTAATTCCTTAAATTTCTCTCTTTCTCTTACTTGCCATACAGATGCAAAAAAAACCCCAAAAAAAAACAAAAAAGAAAAAACAAACCACAATCACACCAAAATATACATAGGCACAAGGATGCTGATAGCTCCAGGGGGGATAAATGTCACAGTCACAAATGATAATATCAAGACAGTGCTAACCATCCGGAGATGCAGCAGCCATCAGCTTCCTCCAGCATGATGAGGGGAGATCTGATAATTATTCCTCAAAATATTTTTTCACATGGGTGCTGCCAGCAATCAGATCAATGACAGAGATAGCATTGATGATATCATCATTAGGCTCCACTGCTCAGCAGGTAAACTAGCCAGTCAGTGATAACAGTTTCCATGATGTTGGGGGGGTGGCTAAGGACACGGCCATGTAGCGCAGCAGAGATGCAGAACAGGTTGTAGAAGTTATACTTGCAGCGGGTTGATTCTGTCCCTGCAACACAGAAATGAAACAACAATCAGAACTCACAATTAAACATGTAATGTTATTTTCATTTAAGTTCACCATATGGCCAAAATTTTGCTAAGCAACAGTGTAACAAATTATCCTGCGGTACGTATTTGTAATAATCCCTTCTTCTTAATCTGCCTTTCCCCCAAAGATTCATATTTGGCATTATTTATCCAAGGGCTTAGTCCCATGAAATGCAACTTGCAGAATTAATTATGATCACTTTCGTTTGCTTCCTGCAGGGCATACAAAAATCAATCATAAGTAGAACAGATATTTGACTTGTGTTATACCCATGCGCATACATTCATCAATTACAGAGGAACATAATATTGATTTATAGCACACAATAGAAATCAACGGTTTAAAATGCAAAATGTCCATCAGTTTTCATGGTGACAGATACCTCCTATTTTTTGCCATGTTTGTCAAACTGTGTAATTTCATACCCTACACAAAATTTGGAAGGCTCAACAGATTTTTCAGAGAGACAACTCTGTTTGTGAATAATGATCTGTGTGGTAGAGTTATGTATGCTGCACTTCAGGAAATAACTTGCCCTTTCTGTAATGAGGGACAGAGTAAAAACCACTGTGTTTAACTCAAGGTGTTGAAGGGGTGTAAAGTAAGGCTGCATCCATCCCAAGGTTGTCATGTGCATATAATGCTGTAAAGAAAATAACAACAACAATATGCTCATTGATGACAGGTTTTATGTGACAGTAAAAACAAATCAACAACCCTCCCTCTGTATTCCTCAGGGCAAGAGGGTTTGTGGCTGCGTTGCTGGGTTGTTCTGCATTGATGTTTTTCTAGGTGCAACTGATGAATTGGCAACTGCTATGTGTGTGTATATATATATATATATATATATATATATATATATATATATATATATATATATATATATATATATATAAAATGCTAAATTATAATTCTCACATAACTCACATAACTTCACAGTTAAATGAGCAGCAGAAGTTCACATATATATATATATATATATATATATATATATATATATATATATATATATATATATATATATATATATATATTTATAAGTGAACTTCTTTTATATATATATATATAACTGAACTTATATATATATAACCTATATACAGGGAGAACATGCAGACTCCACACAGAAAGATTCTGTGCCTGAGCCGGGACTCAAACTTGGAACCTTATTGCTGTGAGGCGACAGTGCTAACCACTACACCACTATGATGCCAGGCCACCGCATATTTCTGACAGTATCATAATTTAAATGGAAAATATTAGAACTGATGTTCATCTATTTAGAAGTTATGACCATTGAAAAAAATGACACTGCTTACAACACAAAAATGTAATATTTGGAAAGAGTTCAGATGTATGAATTCAGTATGCATTTTTTTATTTTGGAATTACGCTGAATACATGATTATTTGCAGTTTATATATATATATATATATATATATATATATATATATATATATATAAATGAACTTCTGCTGCTCATTTAACTGTGAAGTTATGTGAGAATTATAATTTAGCATTTTTAATTTGTGTGATCAATGTGCAGCAAATGAATATGATATATCATGATGGATGATAATATTCGTAAAGTCATGTGCTTACTGGTCTTTGTTACACAGCTTGGTGGGTTGACCATCTTTATTTTACTCCTTCTCGCTTTAGTCCTCTCAGGTCATGGCTGAGTGTGTTTTGTACAGTCTGGTGCACAACAGTATTTTTCATGTTTTCCATGTGAATGCATTGATGGCAGATGTTGACTATTGTGGGCTTTCTCCCATGGGCATGTGAATGTTGAGACCTCCAGCGAGAGTGACATCATATGCACGCCCAACTCTCCTCATATGCGCTTTTTTTTTTTTAATTACCATTGTAAACACAATGCATTGCATAGTAAATGTTTTTTTTTTCTCATCCATTACACCTGCAGTAGCTATGAGAAGAGCCATAAATAACACCCTCAGAAATGTCCCCATTCTATGATAAGGTATTTGACACAAAAAAATAGTGATGCCCAGTATAACATTTTGCAACACTTTGGGGATAAAATCTTACACATACAGTATATGTAATGGGTCTAAATTTGGGCTTGTATAACACACCCAGAAGAGTCTGTGAAATGCAATTTAAAAAATAAATAAATTCTAAATTATGAAAATACATGCGTGAACCCACAAATCTGAGGTTATTAAAAAAGCTACAATTCCCTCTCATTTGGAAAGGTCTTTGCTGTTTGCATGCGAGAGACAAAGAAGTGGTGAGAGAGAGAGAGAGAGAGAGAGAGAGAGAGAGAGAGAGAGAGAGCGCGCGAAAGAGTCCACATTGTCTTGTTCATAAAATAGCATCAAAACATGTCACTGCCTCTTTTAAACAGACTGGCACCCATAATACCGTACATCCATGGTTTACAAACAAAACATACAATGTTTTTTTTTGGTGATTCTCAGATTCATCCTGTTGCGCCATCATCAAGTTGACAGTTGTAATTTTAAAGGTGTGTTTTTGTTTGGAATTGATTTCTGTGAAGTTATTTATTTATTATTTATTTTATCCTGACATTTATTTCAGAAAGAATTATGCTGGTTTCAAGTCCTGGTCATCTCAGGTCATTTCAGTGTGACGTTTATATGTTGTCGTAGAGTTCCCACACTCAAAAAAATGCTCAGTGCTCCTGATCACCGTCAATTAAGACTTAGATCTACTGAAACTGCAAATAATCATGTATTCAGCGTAATTCCAAAATAAAAAAATGCATACTGAATTCATACATCTGAACTCTTTCCAAATATTACATTTTTGTGTTGTAAGCAGTGTCATTTTTTTCAATGGTCATAACTTCTAAATAGATGAACATCAGTTCTAATATTTTCCATTTAAATTATGATACTGTCAGAAATATGCGGTGGCCTGGCATCATAGTGGTGTAGTGGTTAGCACTGTCGCCTCACAGCAATAAGGTTCCAAGTTTGAGTCCCGGCTCAGGCACAGAATCTTTCTGTGTGGAGTCTGCATGTTCTCCCTGTGCCTGCATGGGTTCTCTCTGGGTACTCCGGCTTCCTCACACAGTCCAAAGACATAATAACTAATTGAATACTCTAAATTAACTGTAGGCGTGGCTGGGAGTGTGAATGGCTGTCTGTCGTGTTGGCCCTGAGATGGACTGGTGACCTGTCCAGGGTGAACCCCGCCAGCCCCCTGACCCTTAATAGGATAAGTGGAAGAAAATGGATGGATGGATGGATGCTGGTGTGAGAAAAATCCCAATGGCAGCAGCATTCCATGCAGCATTCGGGCTACTCTACAGTTATCGGTTGTGAGGCTTCAACCGGTGCCACACGTGAATGTATTGACCATTCACAGCTTTGTAAAAAGTTTTGGCTAATACAAAACAAAAAACAGACAAATGTCACAAAGACACAATTTGAAAATGTATTAGGTAAAACTAAGATTACCACAATATAATCCAATAGCCCTGAAGTAAATCCTCCACTCATGAGAATTATAATGTGTAGTTTTTATTTAATCTGTTTGGGGGAGATGTTGATTTATTTGAATGGGCTTTTTGGAGGCTGTAATTTGTGGTGGTGTTGAACTGTACATTTCTGTTGCTCTTGTATTACACTGCATTAGTTTTATCTAGGTGTACCATGATAAATCATACTCTTGCTTGGGTAAATTGGCAATTGAGCACATGATTGCGCTGATGTTTGTCAGTCGGGTGTGTTAGAAATTGGAAGCAGCGAGAGTATGAGCTTCTGTTTCTTTGTATGCTCCTGAATGTCCAGCGTCAGACATAATGACCAGTTTATGTTCCTCTCCAGCACTTCATGTGTCTAAGACGAAAAAGTGCTGCATGTCACTGCTTTCTCTTCAGCTTCGCTGTAAAAACTCTTGCAGTCACTTTTATGGGCTCATTAACAAAACAGCAGAGCAATCAATGAGAACAGCTTCCTTTTCAGTGAGCCTCTCTGGCTTGTCTGGCTGCTATTATTCAGTTCCCTGTTTTGCATTTGTTTGTGTTCATATCATTTTTGTCATAGTGGCAGGATGTTGAAAAATGGTCCCTAGGAGGTGAGGGAGGAGGGCTTCAGAATGCCAGTATGGCCGCTTGTCTTTTGTGATGTAGGCAACAACTACCACATACTGTGTTCACTTTGAGTTCACAATTGTTGCTCCTGTGTGCAGTTGGACTGGACTGCATCTGGGATAACTTAGTCTGACGCAACAGATGTTTCACAGAAGAAAATGGGTGTTCTATTCCTGTATCCAAATGGGCAGATGGTGAAATTCAAATTGTTTCCCTTAATGCTTCACTTTCACTCCCGCATTGTTACTACTTGACCAACTGCCTCAGAGGAAATGACAGCAGCAGATGCAAATTGTCAAAGACCACCTGAGAATACTCACTGTCTTATTAAGTCTGTTTTAAATAGAAGGATACACCACTGACACAAGGTAACATTTTCTAATCCTATTTCATATATTTTAGGATGGTAATTTGCTACAAGCATGTATGCTTAAACCAAGCGAGGGTGTCTTAATATGGAAATAGCCCTGCTGTTCTTTAGTTTTTAAATTTAAGACTCTTAGAGCTATCACTCTTGGGTTCATTCCTCATGCACTGCTGTTGTGAGGAGTTCCTCTTGCAGCCTTGTACATTACAGATGCTATGACATGACTCTCACCACCATGCTTCTTGTGCTAAGATAATATGTCTGTTGCTGTAGACTGCTGCACCACATCATGCACCTGGTCCGGTGCCTATGCCTTCGGTAACTGCAAGCACTGCAGTCTTCAGCCATCATCCTCCTGTCTTGACCGCTTCACTGGACCATATCGCAACGGCCCAACCTGGTGTCAATGAGGGTTTGAACACGTCTCCACCCAGCTCAGATGTAACACAGTGGTACTGTTTTAGGGGCCAGTCACTCTTCCTCAGCAGAACTGTTTCATCCAGTCACCTATTGCAAGCCTCTTGCAGTAACTCCTATCAAGAAATCAGATTTTTTCCATGTTGTCATATAACATTCCCATGGTATAGGAGCTCCTCATATTCCAGTTTTTTGATGTTGGTTTTCAAGTTGATAGATGATGTGAGGGTTTGTGTCACATCCTTTGCCTCTTGTATGAATTTATCTCCAGGCACTGGAAGATAGTGATTTGGCTCTGTCTGCAGCTTATGAAGCAGCCTTTTTCATCTGGTGTTGCACGTTTGTCCGTGTACCAAATGGGGAGCTCTTAATCCCATTTTTATGGTTTAGTGGGGGCACAGGGGATTATTCTTTGTGTTATCTCCATTCCACTTCTGTTATACAGCAAAAGGCTAAGTTTGGGGCTGGGGCAAAAAAAAGAGTGTGGGAAATTGGTCCCTGGTCAGCCCAGTCTCTGGACAAAGTATTTGTTTGAACAAATAAAAGTACAGAACATCACCAAATGAGCCATATATAAAAACTAAAAACCCTTATCGAGTATAGGAAATCAGATGATCTGAACACTTGATTACAATACTTAAACAATAGTGTACATAAAAGCCTTGAAGCTGTCTGGTCAGTCATGCATCTGTGATTTAAATAGAACATCATATGTTTGGCCAGAGACAGGCCAAACACATGGAATAGAATGATACTGCCTTTATCCCCAAATCAACAGAAGGGCAAGAAAGAAACCTAACAGCTAATTGAAAGAAAACTTTAATTTGAAATGATGGACAATTTCTGTCAGCATAGAAAAAAGGGAAAATGACCAAAAAATTAAAATTGACTTGACTACACTAATCACTTAAAGGTCTCCTTGAATGAAAATCATCGTTTTCGTGTTTTTGGTGTTTATCAACGTCCCCCAGCTGTGGGGAATACACACCAAGTGGGAGGCAGAGTCAAAACCTCTGTTTGAAGTATCTCCCCTTTTTTGAATCGCTGCGGGAAAATGGACAAATGTGATTTTGGCTGAAATGTTCAGTTAGTGACCCCCCACACACACTCGCACACACGCCCCTTCGACATATTTCAGGAGGGGGCGATTATGCAAGCGAGTCGAGTGAGTGCAGCTAGCTTGCTAGCGCGACACAAACTGGAGCCTGCAGCAGCAGCACTGACTGAGCAGATTGATTGAATGAATGGCCTCGATAGAATTGAGACCTTTGCTTTATCTGCGCTGTCTGTCGCTAGCTGGCCTGGCCTGGCTTGAGGGGGAAGAAATCATGCCAGCCAGGCAGGCTACCAAGGGGCCAGGCCACCGGGAAAACTCCCGGTTGTCCCGACGGCCACCCCGCCACTGCATATACGGCTGGATCCGTGAATGGGCCATGGCTACTTGGTATCTTATCTTACAAATGTTGTTGTATGATATGGAATGTTGTCAATTGACAGTAGCAGTCACACTTAGCACCGGCGACAGTTAGCTGAGAAAGTGGGAGTACTTTCTTTTCAGTGACAGTGAGGGCAGCCAATCACAGAGTAGTAGTTAAATGAGGTTGCCAGATAAACAACGGCAACCGATCGCCGTCAACTCATGCACTTGCATAAATAATGAGGTTGCCAGATAAGGTCAGAAACGACGCCAATAGGGACAAACGATGCATTCTAAACCCAACATGGTAACAAAGCGGTTTCAGAGAGCCTTTTAGGAAGGTTCTGAGCCATCACAGACCCAACCATTTTTTGTAGGGTTACATATCACACCACAGAACAAGAATTAATACCTCGTTCAACCACTCTATGGCACCTTTAAGAATGCAACTTGTACACTTTTTCTTTTACGCTTCAGAAACTCTCTCACTGGGTTTTGTTCATTTATGTTATGATAAAACATCTATTGCATTTAACTCGGGCATATAACATATATACAGTTCCCTTACATTTCTGTCTTCATAATGGGTAACAGTAAAATTCTCCAACTGTATGCACCAAACTGGAAGATGCATATATATGTTTGATTGTCTTCTGTGTGATTCGTTTAATAATATTGTTACAGTTACACTTAGGAAGTATCATGTTGTGATGCATGCAAAGGAATATCAGAGGACGAGTCAGATTTACTTCATCACCTGGCCACGAATCCAGGTCCTAAAGAATATGAAGCCACTTTACTCACTACTCTGCTACAAGGTCAGTCTCTTTCAGAGTGGTAAATTACAATTTCCAAACAATTCCAGCAGACGTAAAACTCAATACAGAAAAACAACAACAAAAAGCAAAACAAAACAATATCCCACATTTGAAAATACTTCAGTGGAAGAAAAATTTAAATGGGCAATTGCCTTCTCACTGCTGTATTGCATCTGTGAAAATACAGTTGAGGAAGATTCAACTATAGATACTCTGTGGGAGCATTTAGGCATTTCAACTCACTCACTTACTCACTTGCTCAGCAACCACAGCTTTGCTGCCAAAATGAGTCATTTACATTGTTGAGATGGATTTGTGGAAATGACTTTTTTTAGGGCCTGAGCCTGAAGGTACTTCAGGCAAAGACCCTATTATGTTTGCTCGTTTCCTTTTTTTTCTCTTAAATTGATACTTGATAAACATTTGAGTCAGACAATCAGAATATGTCATAATAAATATTCACATACCGTATTGAACTTGGATGTGCTTCACCAGGATTATGTGGGTGTGGTTTGATTAGATTGGATAGGCTGCATAACCAAACACCCCAGTTACTGCTGACAGATTCTTAATTAAATCGTTTGTAATCTTGGTTGATGCATAGTGTATCCCTTCACTTCAACCTTCACCTCTTCATCACAGAAACGTCAAGTGATTAAATATTCAAGCATACATTTGTACCCATACATTTGTACCTTCATACATCCCAAAAGCTTTGAATGTATTTTACTTTTACATCAATAGGCTATACAGAAATGATCAGTGTATTCCATGGATTCCCTTCTTTGACATGATCCAAGGGGACCATTTAGCATGCTTCACTTCACTAAAAGTAAAAGGGGTTTAGTAGGCAATTCTTCCATGTCCCTGAACAAATAATAAAAACGGCTGACTTTTAAAGGCAGCCAGCAAAGCAGTTTATCCTCTGGCATCAACATTGCTGCTAACATGATTTTACAGAATAAAAATGGATTGTGTAAGTCTCTCAAATAAGCATGAAAGCATGGAAATGATGAGCTTTTTAGTGTACATTTGACATATTTTGTACATGTGCCCATTCCATTTTTTTGACATTATGTAGCAAGTTCTGGAAACATTTGTTTGTGTGTGTGTGTGTGTGTGTGTGTGTGTGTGTGTGTGTGTGTGTGTGTGTGTGTGTGTGTGTGTGTGTGTGCGCACATGCGTGCATGTTTGGGGGAACAGTAGCGTTTATATATCTGACCCATGTCATGGCCTATGCCTCCATGGGGGCTCTTCCCTGGTCCCTACTCTTGTGCAGTTGATTTTTATCTAAACCTAATGAAATCCAGAAAAGCATCCAGACAAACATGACAATGGAAATCAGTTGAAAATGTACTTACTTATCACTCTACCACTTTGTTGATCCATTAACACCTATGCGTCTTGATTTTTGAGGGATTCAAAAGGAAATGGAACAGATCTTTATTTTGGATACAGCTCTTGCTTTATGTACAATGTACAAGTCCTGTTAACATGAAACAGAAACTTTATTTGTCTTGTGTGGTATGTCATATAATAAAGTAGCTTGAGCAACAAATAAGAATGAACATTTATTAAAGAATCACAAAGAAGTGCGACTCTATATTCAGCTGCCCCAAATGATATGCCTCCTGTTTTTTTTTTTAATATTTAGTGAAGAAAGAACAACATTTAAAACACATCATGAATTGTCATCCTTTCAAGATAGGAATGTTTACACAAATACAGATTCACAGTTTCAACTGCATTGCTAGTATTACTGGTTGTTTACTGTCACACGGCGATGCAACAGTTCGGCCAAATGACTGCCAGAAACACACACATGTTGCTCCTCATCAATGACACAGACATATGTTTCTGGAGGACCCAGTCTAACAAATGACAATTCATCCTGCTGACTCTGCCAGACAGACATTAAAATATTTAGAAATTGACTTTAACCCTGAATAGGTCCTTTTGGACATCGTTATGAATTTCCTCTTCCTCCTCTTTTGGTCTCTATATTGAACGGTGACCACACCTCAACAACTATTGATGCTTGGTCAGTCGCTCAATGGCACTGTAGCAGCTTGGCTGTTTGCAAGAAATGGATTGTGAATATATTGATTCTGCACTACAAGTCAGCTTGTAGCTCACAGGTCCTATTTGCTACAGCGAGTCAAGATTATATGTTTTTACAAGACTACAACATTTTTTTCTTTGTTAATTCTAAGAAGGCTGACATTTCGACTGTATTATTGTTAGTAATTTTTTTTAACCATAATAGCAAAACCACTTCATCTAAAGATATACTATTTTCAAGTTGAAAATATTTGTGCTTTAAAGGGATGAAAAAAAGGTCGTTGCAGTTATTTCCCAAACAGCTGAAGTCAACGGTGACCAATTTATATAAAAAACCACGACAAAACCATAAAATTGCCTTCATACCACTTGTCTGAAGTAATCCGAGTTTCCTTAAGCTTTGACATGCCAAGTTGTTTTGAAACATATCAGTGATGCCATGCTTTTAGCATGATTTGTGCTCTCAGGACACTTGAATTAGTTTGGATAAGCAGTATGGCAGCTGCACAGTGGTGCAGAGGTTCTGGGGTCGAGTCCCGGCTTGGGTGCGGGATCTTTCTGTGTGGAGTTTGCTTGTTCTCCCCGTGCCTGCGTGGGTTCTCTCCGGGTACTCTGGCTTCCTCCCACCATCCAAAGACATGCAATTTGGGGACTAGGCTGATTGGATTCTCTAAATTGACCGTTGGTATGAATGTGAGTGTGAATGGTTGTTCATCTCTGTATGTTGGCCCTGCGATGGACTGGCGACCTGTCCAGCCTCTCGCCTGTTGATGCTGGGATAGGCTCCAGCCCCCCCGCGACCCTTACTAGTAAGGAATAAGCGGAAGACAATGATGGATATATAAATAAATAAATAAATATATATATAGATATATATTAAGGCTTGCGGAGGGGGCATGTCCGACTGGGAGGAGGCCTCAGGGCCTCAGGATTCTCTGGAAGAGCTGGTAGAAGTGGTTGGGGAGTGGACAGTCTGGGCTTCCTAGCTGAGGCTGCTGCCCCCGCAGGCCAGACCTGGATAAACGAAGGAGGACAATGACAACGACTACCATGTACGGCTTCAGAGACATAGTGTATGAATGTGTAGGTGTGTGAGTGTGTCAAGCATTATGGCACATTTCCACGCTCTGTGTGTATGTGTGTGTGTGTGTGTGTGTGTGTGTGTGTGTGTGTGTGTGTGTAAGAGTGTTAGGACATGTCTGGCTCTGCACACTGCCAATAACACTTTCTGTGCCTGTCATCATCAATATCTCTTTGTACCCCTGTTTAATTGAGCTTTGTCTTTGGACTGTGGGAGGAAGTCAGAGTACCCGTAGAGAACCCATGCAGGTACAGGGAGAACACGCAAACTCCACACAGAAAAATCCCGTGCCTGAGCCGGGACTGGATCTCAGAACCTTCTTGCTGTGAAGCGATAGTGCTAACCACTGCACCACCGTGCCGCCCTGATTGTTAACAGTTAAGCTAAAATATACTGTATAAGCTTTATCAAAAAAGAAGGTCTTAAGTCTGCCCTTAAACGTAGAGAGGGTGTCTGCATCCCGGACTGAAACTGGTTCCACAGGAGGAGAGCCTAATAGCTAAAGGATTGTTGAGGGTTTTGTATGTTAGAAGACAAATTTTGAATTCTATGCTGAATTTAACAGGGAGCCAATGTGGAGAAGCCAGTACAGATATATGGTCTCTTCTACCAGTTCAAGTCAATATGCATGCAGCAGCATTTTGGACCTGCCAGAGAGTCTTTAGGGAATTCTTAGTATAGCCTGATGGAGGGAATTGCAGTAATCCAGCCTGGAAGTGACAAAAGCATGGACTAGAGTTTCTGCATTTTTGAGACAGGATGTAACTAATCTTAGCGATGTTACGTAGATGAAAGAAGGTGGCCCTGGAGATTTGTTTAATGTGGGAGTTAAAGGACAGATCCTGATCAAAGTGTACTCTTAGGTTCCTTACCGTAGTGCTGGTTTCCAGGGTGATGCCATACAAGGTACCTATCTTATTAGATAAGGTGTTTCTAAGGTGTTTTGGGCCCAGCACAATAACTACAGTTTTATCAGAGTTTAATTAAAGAAAATTGTGGATCATCCATTTTTTTTAATTTCCTTTAGACAGGCCTCCAGTTTAGTCAGCTGATTTGTTTCATGTGGACGACTCCAGAAGTACAGCTGTGTGTCTTCTGCATACAGTAAATGTGTGTTCACACCAAACAAAAATTCGCACATTTGTGCGAACAGTTTCCATACAAAGTCTATGCAAACGTGCGAATGACGCGAATTTTCAGTCGGGCAGCACGAATGAGGTGAATGACAAGAATTTTGCGACGCAAAATTTCGCCATTCGCACAAGTTGAAAATATTCAACTTTGGTACGTTGTGTGTTTTGTTATGACAGCCAATCAGCGTTGAGGTTGTCTCGACGTCACTGCTGACTGTGTCATAAGATGGAGGACAAATTGATTGTGGCTGTGTGTGGGAACAAAATTACAAGACCCGGTTGAATAAGGTGGTGTCTTTTTATGAAATTCTGACACCGATCCTAGCTAGCAGGTTGTGAAACTGGCCAGTAGTCATCTGAAAATACCGCTGGACAGTTATCCAGATGCAGACCCTGGAGGAGCTGTGCTCGCCTCAAGATGGTGTTGTGAACCCAGATATGACAGCGTTTAGTTTTTCAACATATTTTGGCCTTCCACAGCAGGTACAATGTAACAGTTCTTTGAATATCCATGGTGAAATGGCGGAAAGAAACGTTGCCAGAAATAGTCGCTACTCGGGCAAGTGAGTGAATTCGCGTATTTGCGGGAATGACACAAATGGACACGAACATGATCCGGCGGTTAAATTCGCGCAAATAACACAACGCGAAATTCGCATTCACGTTTGGTGTGAACACACAGTAACAGTGAAAGTTTTCTCCAGAATTTTGGAGAGAAAAGGACGATTTGATATTGGTCTGTAGCTGGCCAAAACTTCTGGATACAGGGTTATTTTTATGAGAAGGGGTTCTAATGACTGGTACTTTGAAGGACTATTGAATGTAACCAGATAACAGTGACACATTGATCATATCTAAGAGAGAATAGAGCTGTGGCTTTCCGACAGTCTGGCTACAGTACTGAAGAGAAACCTGTTCTTGTTTTCCTCTTTTGACGCTGAGTAATAGGTTCCTCTAGTTATACAAAGGGCTTTGAGGCTATCTTGCCAGATTGCCTGTGACTCTTCTGGTTTGGAGCAGCACGATATCCTCTCCAGTTTTTGAGTTGTTTTTTTTTAAGCTGCCAGATTTCAGAATTGTACCGAGTTATGAATGTACATCAATCCATCCATCCATCCATCCATCCATTTTCTTCCACTTATCCTGTTAAGGGTCACGGGGGGGGGGGGGGCTATCCCAGCAGCTTTCGGGCGGGTGTACACCCTGGACAGGTCACCAGTCCATCGCGGGGCCAACACATATAGACAGACATTCATTCACACTCACAGCCACGCCTATGGTGAATTTTAGACTATTCAATTAGCCTAGTCCTTATTTGCATGTATTGGGACTGGAGGAAGCCAGAGTACCCAGAGAGAACCCACGCAGGCACAGGGAGAACATGCAAACTCCACACAGAAAGATTGACAACAGTGTCCTCTGTTATAACAGGATATGTTGCTGAGTTTAGTGGCAGAGGAATCGCTTCCTTAAATCTAGCTATGACCTGATCAGACAAACATCCGGAAATTACTGTTTTCCTTAGTGGAATGTAATCAATAAGTACAAAGTCGAAAGGATTAATTGATTGTTAGAAAAAAGCAAGGTCTGTGGATATACAACTACATATTCTGCTTCAATTTCTAAAGTCAGGACAAGGTCGAGGGTGGGTTGAACGATGCCAGCAGTTGAACGATGATACGTGGTTAAAAATGTCATCACTGGTCCGATTAAGCAGGGGTCCAGGGAATACTTTAGAGTCCGACAGTGTCTTTGTGAATGTGCATACCGACTCAATATTTAAGCACATAAAGACACAGAAAGGGAAGCGCAAACAAATTAAAACAGGTACTGAAAAGAGTGAAATAAAACACGGGTTGAGACAAACTCGAAACATACTGTTGCTACCAAGCTAATCACGAATACAAACTAAAAAATTACAGTCCAAAGCCAAACTAAACATTGTCTTGATGAGACCTTGACTGTGTGGGCTACTGTAAATATTTAAGATATATTTATATTATTTTTTATACACAGTAGTCAGGGCTGGCTAAGGCTATCCCTTAGATATGCTGCTATAGGCTTAGGCTGTCAGAGGATCTCCCATGGCGCACTGGGCTTCTCTCTCCTCCTCTCTGTCCCCCTATACTCATTCATGTTACAAACTTGCCTTCTTCTTCAGAGCCTTTGTGCTTCCCCACTTCCCAGGTCCCTGACTAATGCTGCTGATAGAGGAAGCTACAGACACGAAGAGGCTCAAGCTGCCACCCTTAGCATCATCTGTTCACGTCCCAGTTTGTTCATCATTCTCTTCCCCTTTCTCTCCCTCTTTCTCTGTTTATCTGTCTTTCTCTATTATCTGTATTTGTTTCTGCCCTGATCTCCTGCTCTTTCCCCCAACTGTGAGTGTGTTTTTGAGAGTGTGCATGCGTGTGTGCATGCATGCATGTCTGTGTGTGTACTTTCTCCGTTAGATGTGCGGCATGTTTCATAGATTGAGTCTGTATGCATGTAGTTTTCCACACTACAGAGGGCAAGGAATGCAGGAGAGCAGGTCTGATTTATGGCAGACAAGTTTGCAACATTTTTATATTTCAATCCCAAGAATCTGTCTGTTCCCCAGACTCTCTCATCTATGTGTGCGTGAACCTACACAATGTCTGGCGGGAACCTGCACAATGTTACATCAGTAACATTCTCTGAATATAAATATTGTTGGACACAGCTATTTTTAAGTTTTGCCCTGCTACCAATTTGCACCTGTGTGTGTGGGGCTCCATATCATTCAGTCTATTGGCTCCTTATCATTCAAATCATTTAGGATGGTAAAAGGAATGTCTTTTCAGAGGGCCATCATTTGCAACACACACACTGAACAAAAGTCCAGCAGAAGGGCCCTCCAGTTTGTTTTGACCGGACTGCATTTGCCCCCTCCTTGTGGCTGGGACCCAGAAAGCTTTGCTGGTTTTTTTTGCCTTATTGTGGGCATGTGTTCGGTGTTAAATTTGTGTTCTGTATCCTAATTTCAATTTTATTTAAAACAATAAACACCAATATTGAGGACAACCCTCTCTCCTTGATATTTGTTAAAAAAAAAACATGATTTATTCCTCCATTTTGATTATTATTGATTTGTTTGACTAAAATTATATTTCATCACAAAAAACAAATTCTAAACATATTAACCATATATGCTATATGTCATGGTGTATTTTGCTTGTAATTACGTTAAGGTCAACATCTGTGAAGTATTTTTATGTAAATTGTTATGACTGTATTGTTTTAAGACCCCAATGATGGGATGGGTCCACCTGACCAAAAGCTCCTGAGTAACAGAAATATGTCCACCACACAAGGGTTAAAATATCCAATACAATATATTTTACTCTACTGAGCCCTTGTGTGCCTTACTGGGAACAGTTATAGCTTTCCAATAATATGTCATGTGTGGAGATGTGGATGTGGAAATTTGTCATTTCTTGTCTTTTCAAAATGGCTGCCATCACCACAAGCACATTTCATGGAGGAAGGAAAGGTAAGCATGATATTTTAAGTAAAATGTTTTTCAGTGTTATATTTTGATTGTTTTTAGTAAGTAAACATCTAAGAAGTATTTTGAGTTTTCACAGCTTAACATCAATGTATCATTGTAAACATATACACGATGCACATATTCACAGATGCATCCCCTCATGCAAAATGTGGCCCCCATTTAAGGATGAGGCCCGACGCACAGTGCGTGTCCTGGGCTTAGGGAGGAGCAGCCCTGAATACTAGCCTTGTCTACTGTGTGTGCCTGCCTCTGCTCCCACAGCATCAACTCCATCCAGATGGCCAATTATGCAAATTGGGTGATGATGTCATTTCTACAATTCTACAATTCTACAAATTCATTCAGCAGACGCTTTTGTCCGAAGCGACGTACAACACAAGCAAGAATTCAGACTTAAGGAAAACCCATAGTAGCGCAAAAGTGCTTCAGTTGTGATTTGGTCACAGGTACTGCCATCTAGTGGCAGAAGAAGTGTCGCCCCCTCCCCTCCCTTTTTTTTTTGACAAACATACAACATCACACAACACAGTTAGTGCTACATAATCACGAAGTGCTGGGTCTTGGACCCTCTGACTTATTCTACCCCACAGGACAAAGAGGAGAAGAGTCAGGTTAAGTGTCTGGGTGCTCTCTGAACAATTGAGTCTTCAATTGTCTCTTAAAAGTAGAAAAGGACTCAGCAGAACGCACAGAGTTCAGTAGTTCGTTCCACCATTTGGGAACAACAGAAGAGAAGAGTCTGGCTAGAGATTTGGAGCAGCGCTGGGCTGGAAGCACCAGGCGTCTTTCGCATGCAGAGCGTAGTGGGCGAGAAGGAGAGTAGACCTGGATCAGGAATTCCAGGTAGGCTGGAGCCGTTCTTGTGATTGTTTTGTAAGCCAAGAGAAGTGCCTTGAATTTGATCCTGGCTGCCACTGGAAGCCAGTGAAGAGAAACCAGCAGCGGGGTGACATGTGCCCTTTTGGGCTGGTTGAAGACCAGACGTGCTGCTACATTCTGGATCATCTGCAGAGGCTTGAATGAGCATGCAGGGAGGCCTGCCAGAAGAGAGTTGCAGTAGTCAATGTGTGAGATGACAAGAGCCTGAACCAGAAGCCTTTTGGTCTGTTGGGTCCGGAAGGGTCTGATCTTCCTGATGTTGTAGAGGGCATAACGGCAAGACTGAGAAACTGAAGCCACATGAACCTTGAAGGTCAGCTGGTCATCAATCATGACATCAAGGTTTCTGGCTGAGTTTGTGGGCACAAGTAGGCTTCAGTCAAGTTGGACACTGACCTGAGGCTGAACAGATGGACAAGCTGGAAAGACCATAAGTTCAGTCTTAGACAGATTCAGTTGAAAGTGGTGTTCCTTCATCCATGTGGAGATATCAGCCAGACACGCTGATATACGATCTGAGACCGTTCTGTCATCAGGTGGAAAAGAAAGGAAAAGCTGAGTGTCGTCAGCATAACAGTGGTAGGAGAAGCCATGGGAGTGGATCACTGAACCAAGTGAGGTGGTGTACAACGAGAAGAGAGGGGGACCAAGCACTGACCCCTGAGGAACCCCAGTCGATAGGCCATGTGACCTAGACACCTTTCCTCGCCATGACACTCTGAAGGATCTGCCTGTGAGGTAGGACTTGAACCACAACAAGGCAGAACCACATATGCCGAGCTCAGAGAGTGTGGAGAGGAGAATCTGATGGATCACCGTGTCGAAGGCAGCAGACAGGCCCAGCAGAAGTAGGACAGAGCACTGACCAGCAGCTCATTTAGTGACTTCTAGCAACTTTTAGGACAACCAATAGCAACTTCCCTTACTGAGGAGTTGGCAACACTGGCATTGGGAATGACTGAGACAGAAGAGGGTGAGGCAGATGTGGAGGAAGATGAAATTGACCAAGACACCAGGCCAGCAGAAGTGCGCTTTTGTCCTCTATGGGTCAAAAACACGTGCAGAACATCAGGTTGTTAATCAGAGCAAAAACACCAACCAATGTATGGTGCTGGATTCAGGTGACAGCATGGACACAATGTAAGAAGAGATCAAAACCCTTTTAAGTATCTTAGTGGACATGGCATGCCTTGGATATCCAAGAATTACAATGTACTTGGCTGCTAAAACAGGAGTCCCAGTCATAGGTGCCTCCATGACACACAATTGTTTCTACAAGGTCAGATCATCACTGACAGTGGTCAATGATTTGGATATAACAGAAGAGGATAAGAAAAGGACCAGTTCTGAAGAGAGTCCTCCAAGGTTGCCTCAACCTACTCAGGCCAACAAGATCTGTATTGATGAACAGAGGGTTCCTTTCCCCTACTAGCATCCAGTGTGTCCATTTGTGCTTGGGAAACTGAATCTGACAGGATTAAAGGAATTCCAAAAGAGAGAGACAACGTCCTGAGCAAAAAAACAAGAGGATCATCAAACATGATTGCATGGAGACCTGAAAAAATTCCAGTCAACAAGTGAATGGCCTGTTGTCATAGCATCAATTGCCCATGGGATTGAACCCCAGAACACCTCGGCCAGGCCAGATAGTCTAAAAAAGAAAAGCAGTAAATCCAAGTCACAAGACCTGCAGTGATTGTGGAATACAGCTGCAATGTGGGAGGGGTTGGCATGTGTGATTGCAAGGTCAGGTTATACAGATGTCCAGCCACACCACCAAGTGGACTATTTGTGCCATGCTTCATTTTACTGATTTGTCCATCACCAACTCATGGATTCAATACATTGAAGACATACAGGCCTTGCATTGACTTGAAACACCAATGTGTGCACCTGCAAAGAAGCCATCCCTGGTCAAAATCCTCTTGGCTGAGGAACTAATAACCCAGGGACTGACTTGTCAATGAGATTAGAGGTCAGAGTCAGACAAAAGAGATGAAGAATCATCTCCAGAATTGCAGAAAAGGAAGCCCCAACTAAATGAGAGGACAACAAAATATGGTGCAATCCATTTGTCCAAATTGGCTGACAATCCAAATATTTCCAGATGCAGAATGCCTGGTTGCAACAGTAAAACATATGTGAGATTTGTGAAGTGCCAGATGTTTCTTCGTGTCTTGAAAAAATCACAGTGCTTCATGATATAGCATTCGTAAAGAAAATTGAGAGCACCCTCACCAAATACTGCTACAACATTTTAGGGTATTACATGAAGCAATGTAGGAGTTAGATACTTTTTGTGACTGACCAAGCACATTGCAATACCCCTTTTTGGCCAGTGGGCATAGACATTTAATCAGTTCCTCCTTAGCCTATGACCAACCTGTTCTGTGGCGACAGACATTAGGGAGTTACAGCACTTTCATATGATTGACCACAGCCATTGGACACATACATTTTTGACCAGTGAAAAGACAAGGTGAATTGTTGTTTATGATCAGAGCTTCTGTGGATTTTTTGTTTGTCTTTGTTTAGACATTTTGCGATCCTCCAAACAAAAAGGAATTGTAGTGTTTAGTGGAAGATTCCAGTAGAACTGTCTATTTTCATGGCTTCCTTTATTCTGTTAATGTTTCACACTCGGCAATAAACTCTTGGTGATTTACACTGAAGTCTACAATTCTACAATTTGATTTGTCAGATGCTTTTTTCAATGACACGTACAACACAAGCAAAAATGTAGACAAGAGGGAAAGCCTTCGTGAGTATGACAAAGAAATTCAAGTTTGATAGGCTGCAGGTGCTTCCATCTCGTGGCAGAAGAAGTGCCAGTTTTTGTTTTGTTTTTTCTGAATATAACTTAACCACATCTGACCACAACCAATATTCATCATCAACAATATCTTTCAACATTCAGCACATTCAATATTCAACATTTTCAGTGCTAAGTATTCACTAAGAGCTGGATCATAAACCTTCTGACCCATTCTACCCCTGAGGACAAGGAGAAGGGTCAGATTTAAGTGCTGAGGTGTTCCCTGAAAAATTGAGTCTTCAAATGTCTTTTAAAAGTAGAAAGAGACTGCAGATCATATGGAGTTGGGCCATCGCAGGGCCAACACATACAGACAACCATTCACACTCACAGCCACACCTATGGTCAATTTAGAATATCCAATTAGCCTAGTCCCCAATTGCATGTCTTTGGATGGTGGGTAGAAGCCAGAGTACCCAGAGAGAACCCACGCAGGCACAGGGAGAACATACAAACTCCACACAGAAAGATTGGCCACAGTTTCCTCTGTTATAATGGGATATGTTGCTGAGTTTAGTGGCTGTGGAATCGCTTCCTTAAATCTAGCTATGACCTGATCAGACAAACATCTGGAAATTTTTGTTTTCCTTAGTGGAATGTAATCAATAGGTACAAAGTCGAAAGGATCAATTGATCGTTAGAAAAAAGCAAGGTCTGTGGATATACAACTACATATTCTGCTTCAATTTCTAAAGTCAGGACAAGGTCGAGGATGGGTTGAACAATGCCAGCTGTTGAACAATGATACGTGGTTAAAAATGTCATCACTGGTCCGATTAAGCAGGGGTCCAGGGAATACTTCAGAGTCCGACAGTGTCTTTGTGAATGTGCATACCGACTCAATATTTAAGCACATAAAGACACAGAAAGGGAAGCGCAAACAAATTAAAACAGGTACTGAAAAGAGTGAAATAAAACACGGGTTGAGACAAACTCGAAACATACTGTTGCTACCAAGCTAATCACGAATACAAACTAAAAAATTACAGTCCAAAGCCAAACTAAACATTGTCTTGATGAGACCTTGACTGTATGGGCTACTGTAAATATTTAAGATATCTCTCCTCCTCTCTGTCCCCCTATACTCATTCATATTACAAACTTGCCTTCTTCTTCAGAGCCTTTGTGTTTCCCCACTTCCCAGGTCCCCGACTAATGCTGCTGATAGAGGAAGCTACAGACACGAAGAGGCTCAAGCTGCCACCCTTAGCATCATCTGTTCACATCCCAGTTTGTTCATCATTCTCTTCCCCTTTCTCTCCCTCTTTCTCTGTTGATCTGTCTTTCTCTATTATCTGTATTTGTTTCTGCCCTGATCTCCTGCTCTTTCCCCCAACTGTGTGAGTGTGTTTGTGAGAGTGTGCATGCGTGTCTGCATGCATGCATGTCTGTGTGTGTACTTTCTCCGTTAGATGTGTGGCATGTTTCATAGATTGAGTCTGTATGCATGTAGTTTTCCACACTACAGAGGGCAAGGAATGCAGGAGAGCAGGTCTGATTTATGGCAGACAAGTTTGCAACATTGCTAGCTATGACCTGATCAGACAAACGTCTCTCACAGCTGGCCGTGCTCACTGCGGAGTTCTGGCAAAGCGACCTGGCTTTGTAGTTCCAGCATGTTGAGGCACTATTCAACCTGCGTGTCGTCACCACAGACGACTCCATGTACTTTTTGGTCGCCGCTGCACTGAACCAGCAGTCCACATGGTCATGCAGCTGTTGCATGCCTCCCCACAACATGTAAGATATGTTGCCCTCAAACAGCTTCTGCTCTGGAGGTACAGCCTTTCTGCCACGGAGAGGGCAGATAAGATCCTTTCCCTATCCAGTCTGGGCGATGGCACGGCTGTGGATCTCATGGACAATATCCTGTCACTGCTAGGATCGTACAAAGGTGGATTTCTTTTCCCACGAGTTTTCCTGCACCATCTCCCGTCTCTGGTGCGTGCGGCCCTGGCTAACTGCCTGTGTCTGGCTGCCAGTGATTGGACCGCAAACTGTCTGATTGGCCTCCTCAGCCAACCCTGGGCAGAGTGTCGCATCGGAACCCCTGCCGACAGTGCTGGTGGATGCGGATCCGGCTGTGGTGGCTGGAGTGACAGCCCGGAGATGGCGCGGGAATGGCCTCTGCTTTTTCCACCAGTGGTTTGGTAGCCAGGCTAGGCGCTGTGTCCCTCTGTGCTCATTTGAGGTACCGGGAAACTCCAGGGCCAGCACTCAGAAGCAGCTGTTGGTGCTGGTGGAAATAGCGAGCTTCTCTCCATCAAGGACTCAAAGCCAGGAAGACTGTTTCTGGTGGGCTCGCAAAAGAGCCACCTCCCCCCAGCTAGAAGAGACAGGTCAGCCAAAGGCAGAGGCCCGTTGCTGAGTGCAGCTAACGGTTCGCCCATTGCAACATTTGGCACGAGGTTGGTAACTGTTTGTTTCCACGGGCGCCAGTCTGAATGGGATTTTTTGGTGGCCTCCATGACTGTTCCCATTATCGGCATGGATTTTCTGTGTGAAAATGGTCTGCTTGTCGTTGTGGCAAACTGCCATTTAATTGATGCTGTGTCCTTCGCCACTTTTCCATGTGAGACAGGAGGAGCCGGGCCATCAACCCATGCTAACTTTTTAGCGTCAGGTGATGTTTTCCAATGCTTGCTTGCAGATTTTCCATCACTAACTACACCTGCCTTTCTACGGCTGTCAAAAAACATGGTGTAGAACATTTTGGACTGTTGGAACACCGTTTTTTGCGCATGCAGCCCTGCCCCTCTCTGCGTGTCTCCACTGGCTGTCCTCACTCTGTTGTTCTGGTAGCCTGGCACCATTGAGTTTTTGAGTCAACGCATTCCCTCTCACACCCTGAAGTGCAGGTGTCTGTGAAGTTGGTCAGTTCCAAGTTTGTCTGGCCTGGCCTACATGAGATGTCAAAGGGTGGGCAGCTGCATGTGTGCATGTGAAAGCATGCTAAGGTTCACCAGCACACTAAGCCCCCCTTAAACGATTTCCAATTCCAGTTAGACGTTTTGACCATGTGCATGTGGACCTAGTGGGCCCTCTACATCCTTCGCAGGGCTTTTCGCACCTTCTCACAATGGTGGATCGGACCACCGGGTGGCCAGAGGTCCTCCACCTCGTCCTTGGATGTTGCACGTTTTTGTCCTCCTGGGTTACCCATTTTGGTACTCTGTCAGATATCACCTCAGACAGGGGCCCCCAGTTTGTGTCAGAGCTCTGGTCGGCGCTTGCGCAATCACTGGGTGTGCAGGTGCACCAAACTACCACGTACCACCCTCAGGCTAATGGTTTGTGTGAGCAATTTCACCAGTCACTTAAGGCAGCGCTGCGTGCTGCGCTCTCAGATGGTAACTGGATGGACCGTTTACCTTGGGTTTTGCTCGGGTTGATTTCAGCCCCGAAGGTGGACCTTGCTGGTTCGCCCGCTGTGCTGGTTCTCGGCCAGCCTCTTCGCGTCCCTGGAGAATTTTTGCCTGGGGCCTCCACTCCTTGGCCTCGTTCAGCTATTTATCCTTTTTTGTCAGATGTTTCCTTGGTCGTTCGTGCCTGCAGAGCTCATGTCAGCTCGGTTTGTTTTTGTAAGACATGATGCCCACCACTTGCCCCTTCAACCCCCATATGATGGCCCTTTTCAGGTTCTTGAGATGGATCCTGAGAGTTTTGTGCTGGATATGGGTGGGCATAGGGAGCGTGTTACACTTTATAGGCTTCTTTTTTTCCAAGGAGTCCCTTCTGGGTGTTGGGGGGGGGGGGGGTGGCTGTGTGACAGGTACCAGGGGCTATGCCTCTCACCCAGTAGGTCTGTGAGCCGGGGTGTGTGGTTTACGTTCCCAGGCTTTCTGGTAAAATTTTTCTTGTTTCAATTGTTTTTTTGGTTGCGCATAAAAGAAGTTCATACTTGCCTTCATCTCCTGGTTTTTCCTCATCCTACCTAAAAGTTGGACTTTTGTCAGTTTGCGCATTGTTAAGTGTGAAACTTCCAAAAAAACAGGAACACAGAAGCTTATTACTTTAATTCAGAAAAAAGGAAGTCTGGCACTAGATGTTTTCTAGACATACAAATGTCTCCAACTTAAATGTCACTTGACCACAAAGTTTAAGCATAGTGCAAACATAAAAACAACACAAAGTTCAATTAAAGTTCAAACATAAAAAAAAAACACAATGTGATGTGACAAAATTTTCCATTACACAGGTAGGGTCTGATCCTCCTCATGATGAGGGCATATCGACAAGACCGAGCAATCAAGGCCACGTTTACATTAAAGGTCAGCTGGTCATCAATCATGACACCCAGATTTCTGGCAGAGTGTGTGGGCACAAGTTGATTTGAATTGAGCAGAACACTAATCTGTGGTTGAACAGAGGGAGAAACTGGAAGGACAATGAGCTCAGTTTTGAACAGATTTAATATTAGGTGGTGTTCCCTCATCCATGTTGAGATATCATCCAGACAAGCTGATATTTGAGCTGAGACAGTCTTCATGTGGAAAAGACAGGAAAAGCTGAGTGTCATCAGCATAGCAGTGGTAGAAGAAGCTATGTGAGCAGATTATTGCACTGAGTGAGGTGGTGTATAAGGAGAAGAGTAGGGGACCAAGCACTGACTCCTGGGGTACTCCTGTTGATAAGCCATATGATTCAGACACTTCTCCCCGCCATGAGACTCTGAAGGATGCATCTGTGAAGACCTGTGTAGTGCACTTGTTCTTCTAATAGTTAAGAAAAAAATCTATGAATTGTGTCTTTCACAACTCAACAGTTAATTTTTCAAAAAATAAAACTTTTTTTCCCCCTATGGATCTGGGGAGGATCAGTTGAGTGTATTTTGTTTGTCCAAGTCAGTTTTTATCAGATCCTCAAGTGACATCTCCTCGAAGTTATTGAGCCCATTTGTTACCCAGTGTTCTTTTTGAGGCTCTTGTTTTACACTATGTTGGCTTTAGTAATAGTTTTGCTACATAAAATTAGTTAAGCTAGTCCTGCCTACTCTCCATTCTCTGTATTTAGGTCCTCTACTGTAAGGAGCTGCTATATCTGAATAAATAAGGACATGGGTGACGTAAAAATAAGAAAAAAACAACAACAAATATTCATTAATGATATTGTAATGGGATTATAAAATGTGTACACATCTCTTCACATAAAGCAAATCCTCTGCTCAACATGTTGTTGAGCTAGTGTTACAGTGTGTAAGAGTCTTCTCCATCAAGCACCTTCCTTTCTCAGCTAAAAATAATAAAATATCTGGAGATGTTATTCATGGGAAGGAAAACCATGGCAACAAAGCACAGTTTTAAGACCACCTCTGATAAATCTACCTGCAAATAGTACATAATTACATGTTTATGCTTTGCATGAGATGAGTCTATAATATATAATATGTATTATGCATCAAGATGTGCATGCAAGGGTGGAGCTAGACCACATGAAAATTTTGAGTTTTTTTTTTTTTAATATGCATTACATTGCCATGGAATTATCTATCTATGTACTGTATCTCTCTCTCTCTCTCTCTCTCATATATATATATATATATATATATATATATATATATATATATATATATTTGAAAGGCATGATCATTGCCAAGGAAACCCTTGATCATGTATTTACATATGTATCTGCATTTTGTGCTTATAATGTTGTGGATGACTAATTTTCTCATCTTCTTAATCTTCAAACCTATTTAGGTTACACCACTGGAGGATGAATGTTTTGCTGAAAACTCTGCAACATGTTAATTCATCCTATAATAATCTTGGCTGTTCTAAAAGCTAATTAAGGATCCCCAACAATGCCAACTACTTGTAGAGTTCAATACTTGAACTGGAATATTCAGTCAATAGAAGAGCATTTACAATTTAACAACACACATATTTATTGTCTTCCTGTAGTCCTGCTGATTTATCTTATTTATTTCTGGAGCTGTTCTTTACTAAAAAGAAAGTTCTTCTGATCATAAAATATGTCCAAAAAAAAGATTAAAAGATAATAGTTGATCCTTTCAACTCCTCTGCTCTCCTTTCATTTCCTATGCCTTTTTTCATATATTATTAAGAAGAGAAGGTGTTTACCCCTTCACTTGTCTTTTTTTACATCTCTTCTCATCATCTTTCCTCTTGGCTCCTTGTTATATTTTTTTAATCTTTCCTCCAAACTTCTGCTTTTCACTCCTTTCTCACTCCCCTCATCATCTCTTCTCCTTTGCCCTGCCTCATCTCCTCTGCTGTGATTCTTGGTTTCACACAACTATCTCAGAGGAGTTGCAGTACACAGCAGTAATATTCAGCTTAACTGTTGAAACTTGACACTGACTTGCTTGACTGGCATTGGCACTGAGTGTTTTAAAAAGTGGGTGGGAAAACTGACCATTTTTACATGCTGTACAACATGAGAAGCCTTAACCCCACTGACCTCCTCAGTGTTCACCCTCTATTCATTCAAATTTCTGTTGTAAGTCTGAGTGCTCCAGAATTTGAAAGTCAACTGTGGATTTTGTGATTCATGTGCTGCCACCTCAAAAGTGTAATATTTCTAAGTCGGGGAGCACTTCTCATCAAATAGCCTGTTGCAGGCTGTAAATCATAAAATGCTGATTTGTTGTTTCAGTATGATTGTGGTTAAAAAGAGCTTTTGCAAAGTGGTGATGAAATAAGCTGCACAGTGAAGGTTTGCAGTTAAGATTTTCATCTTCATTTGCTTTGATATTTTTACATTGTTAATTTTCTCTGTGTCTTTAAAGCAAATAGAGCTGTTGTCTTTTATCTGGGCTGATTTTCACTTGATAAAATTGTGATTTGATCAGCAGTGCAGCAGCTGGGCAACTGAAAGCTGGCTAATGTACTAACAAGCTTCTGGGCTCCTGAAACACTTCCCGAAGAGCAGAAATAATATAGTGTGTTGTATTCATATATAATGGAAGAAAAAAACAAAAAACAAACATTGTGCCCATATATCCATGTTTCATTCCCTTGGGCATGCATCTGATGATGTTGATGACCAGTGTTCGATACTAACATTTTCTGCAAGGAAGACAGACGAACAAAAGCCATCAACCAACTGGCTATATTAAAAACCTAAAGCTTACCTAAAGAAGGGCCAAAAGCAAAACCTGAAGCAAAAATAATTTTAAAAAAAATACATTTTTACAGAAGACAGTGTGCTGGACATTTCAATTTTTCTTGTATCCTCTACACAGCAGTCTATTAACAGGTGTGCAAAAGGTATTTGCTTCATAATAACATTATTATTATTGTTATTATTCTTATTTATAGGCACCTTTCTTGGCACTCAAGGTCACTGTAGAGAGCACATTTAAAAAAAAACACATCAAAACAAAAAACATCAAAACAACAATAAAGGATAAAAAAACAGAAAGAGGAACAGAGATTTTCATTAAGTTGGATACACAGATTTGAGTGGATGAATTTTGAGTTGTGATTTGAAGTTGGTGAGTGAGTCAATGTCTCTGAGTTGGGGTGGTAATGAATTCCAGAGGCGGGGAGCAGAGCGGCTGAATGCCCTGCTCCCCATGGTGCTGAGACGGGCCGAGGAGACAGACAGGTGTATGGAGGAAGAGGATTTTAGGGCACAGAAGGGAGTGGGAAGATGGAGGAGGTCAGACAGATATGGGGGGGGGGGGGGGCAAGGTTGTGGATGGCCTTGAACGTAAGCAGAATGATTTTGAATTGAATGAGGACCTGAACTGGGAGCCAGACCAGAGTGATATGGTGGATGGAGGAAGCTCGACTTATGATGCGAGCAGCTGAAGTCTGGACCAGTTGGAGTTTATGAAGGGATTTGTGAGGGATGCTGAAGAGGAGAGAGTTACGGTAGTCCATGGTGGGAGGTGATGAGGCTGTGAACAAGGATGGCAGCAGTGTGGGGGGGTAAGGGAGGGTCAGACGCGGTTGATGTTATGTAGATGGAAATAAGCAGACCGGGTAATGTTGTGGATGTGAGATTGAAACAATAGCGTGCTGTTCAGGATGACATCGAGGCTCTTAACTTGGGGGGTTAGGTGAGACAGTTGATTTGTCAATAGTGAGAGAAAAACTGTTGGACTTAGAAAGAGTGGATTTGGTACCAATGAGAAGAAACTTGATTTCATTGCTGTTTAGTTTGAGGAAGTTTTGGATGAGCCAGGTTTTTATTTCAGAGATGCAGTCAGTGAGGGTGGTGGGCAGGAGAGAAGATGAGGGTTTGGTGTTGAGGTACAGCTGGGTGTCATCGGCATAACGGTCTAAATGAATGTTGAATTTGTGGAAGATATTGCTGAGGGGAAGGAGGTAGATGATGAAGAGTAGGGGCCTGGGACAGAGCCCTGGGGCATGCCAGAAGTAACGGAGAAGGGGATGGATTTATGAGACCTGAGCTGAATAAACTGAGTGCGGCCAGAGCGGTAAGATATGAACCAGTCCAGAGGAGTGTGAGCGATGCCGATAAAACGTAATCTGTTGAGGAGGGTAGTGTGACACATGGTATCAAAGGCTGCACTCAGGTAAAGAAGGCTGAGGATGATGAAGAGTCAAGAGTCAGCTGCCATGAGGGGGGTTGTTGGTGATTTTGGTAAGTGCTGTTTCAGTGCTATGGAGTGGGTGGAAACCAAACTGGAACTGTTCATACAGGTTGTTGTGGGACAGGTGTGAATGGAGTTGGGAAGGGAACTGTTTTCTGTCAAGGATTTTGGAGATGAAGGGGAGATTAGATATGGGGTGGAATTTGTTGAAGTTGGAGGGGTCGGCACCAGTTTTTTTTTCAAAATTGGGGTGATGGCAGTAGTTTTGGAGGATGCAGGGACAGTTCCAGAGGTGAGAGATGACTGGACTATGGCAGAGATGAGGGAGATCAGGGAGGGGGAGCAGGCTTTAACAAATTGTGTGGGGAGGGGATCCAGTTGGCAAGTGGATGGTTTGGATTTCCAGGTGAGTTCTGTGATTTCTGAGAGAGTGGGGAGATGGAAGGCGGAAACAGGGTGTAGACAGGTGAAGGTCTGCTGAGATGCTGATGTGGAAAACTGATCCAAGTTGCTCATGAATGGTGACATGGTAAAGTTGCAGAAGGAGGTTGTGTAGAAGTGAGAAGGGAGAGAGTCCTGGGGTTTCTTGATATTATTGAGCAGGGAGAAGAGTGACTTGGAGTTTCCTTGATTGGCAGTGATTATTCCGGAGTAGTAGTGGGTTTTGATGCTGGCAATGGAGTCCTTATAATGTAATATGTGGTTATTGTACATTTCCTTGTTAACAGTAAGACCAGTTTTTCTATGTAGACGTTCCAGTTGCTGACCTTTGGCTTTCATGAGATGGAGATCAGGGGTGAACCAAGGGGCAGAGACAGAAAAGGAAACGGATTGTTTTTTTAGCAGAACAAGGGAATTAAGAATTCTGTAGAGTCCAGTGTTGTAATGTGAGACCAGATCATCAGGGGTGGATAGATTGTAGAAGTCAGGGAGGCAGGAGGAGCGGACACTTGAGTTGAGAGTGGCATGGTTAATATTCTTTGTATTCCAGAATGAAATGGGACATGTTTTTTTGGAGATGGAGTGAGTGAGTTTCACTGTTAATGAGAGGAGAACATGGGCAGTTATGGGGACTTCATCAGCTGTAAGGTCGGAGAGAGTGACACCAGAGCAGCAGATTAAATCCAGGATGTGTCCTTTGGAGTGTGTGGGAAAAGTGGTATGTTGCTGACATCCAAAACTCTCTAAAGTCTTTGGTGAGGCAGATTGACATTGTCAATGTGGCTATTGAAATCACCCAGTAGTATTATGTTTGGTGAGAGAGATGATAAATGGGTGACGAAGGCAGCAAAGTCATTTAGAAATTCATTATTTGGTTTGGGGGGGGGGGGGTAGACAGTGGCAATGATGTTTTGAGTGGGACCAGACAGCTCACCAACAGTAACTCAAACAAGCTGGACGCAGGCACAGACACCGGCAAAACTTTCCAGTTCTCACAGTAAATTAGTGCGAGACCTCCTCCCTGGCTGGAGCTGCAGGGTTGACAGATGTAAACAAACCCACTAAGAGTGGATTCGTTTAACTGGGAGAAGTCGTTGGACTGTTGCCACGTCTCCATGAAACAAAGAAAGTCCAGCTTATGGTCGGTGATGAGGTCCCAGATGAGATGACCCTTGCTTGTCAGTGAGCAAAGTTGAGTGAGGTGTTGTCACAGCTGGTGGTAGTGTAAGCCAACCAAGCTTAGATTAAACTAAGATGGATTTTATTGCTGTTGAGCTGTTATGGTGGAAATTCCGGTGAGACCCTCGGTGGGAATATCTCCAGCAGGGCTCAAAGGCGATGTCCAGGTGAAGATGGAGGACCTCCAGCGCAGGTCCAGGGCGGTGGAAGTGCAGCTGGAGCAGGTCAGTGGTGGAGTACTGGAGCAAACCCATCACTGGCAGGTGAGCAGGCAGTAAAAAGAGCCAGGCACAGTCAAGCAGGATGTACATCCCACATTGTGGATGGAGGCATCGACGGCCAGGGAGGGACGCCAGTTGAGCTTCAGATTCATGAAATCTCACACAAACGGTGGTGCCGGCAGATCATGGAAGTATTCCACGTGACGGCAATTGCACTCATTGTCAGATTAGATCAGAAAACCACAGGATAGACCAAAAAGGTCTGAGAGGCTGACAGGTTCGAAAAGTTAAGAAGAAGTTAAAAAAGGAGGTTAAAAAATTTCCAGCAAGCAGCGGCAGCAAGTTGCACCAGTGTTCACTCATCCACCATCTTTGATTCAAATAAATATTTAAAAAAAAAAGAATTTACATTTTTCAACTTTCCTCCCCCAATTCAGTGCAGGGGAGGAAATAATCTAGTAATCTACTTTGGTAACATAGATAGCTCTGAAATGCAGAGACTAAGATGCAAAGGTGAGACTCTAAACATACTGTTTATTGTTACATGACTGACTATTTCAAATATCTACTTACTGGAGTGGCTAACAGCTTTGAGAGATTTAGTCACCAAGTAGATCATCTGTCTACATTGTGCTTGGCTGGTGTCCCTTTTACAGCTGTTCAACACATGAACAGCGTTTTGATAAATCTGGTCAGCACACTCTCCTGCTCCTTACCAGTTATTGCCGTTGGTGATGTAGTGTTGTTGTTTGCAAGATGGAAAGCTGGTGAAACTATTTTATATCATTCTATTTTCCCTGCAAAATTATTATGACAGTGTTAATACACACCTTTAAAAGCCAAATAATCCAATAATCCATCCAGTCATCGACGTATAAGGGATACTCATTACTACTACTACTCAAAACCTTAACTCGGTGGATAAAAACATCCAGTTCACAAGAGAGGATGTCAAAGACAACTGCCTGGCGTTTCTAGATTGTATAGTAAGCATTGAAACTAATGGGGAACTCAACATTGGTGTCTACAGGAAACCAACCCACACGGATCAGTACCTCCTGTTTGATTCAAACCACTCGCTGGAACACAAACTGGAAGTCATCCGTATTCTAAAACACAGAGTGCAGAACATCTCATCTGAGGCGAATGGGAAACAAAGGGAACACAAACATATTCACTCTATTCTTCAAACTTGTGGTTATCCTAACTGGGCTTTTATCAAAAAAGCTAGAAAGCCCAGGGGAGATGAGAAAGACGAGGGCCACAGGAAGAGAAAGAATATTGTCATCCCCTATGTGGCAGGAGTCTCAGAGAAACTCAGGAGGATCTTTAACACCCACCAGATCCCAGTACATTTCAAGCCCAGCAACACTCTGAGGCAGAAGCTTGTGCATCCCAAGGACAAAATTCCGAGGGAGAAACAAAGCAACGTAGTGTACGCAGTGCAGTGCAATGAGGAATGCTCTGACTTGTGCATTGGGGAAACTAAGCAGCCACTACACAAACGCATGGCACAACACAGAAGGGCCACCACCACAGGCCAGGACTCAGCAGTCCACCTCCATCTCAAGGAGAAGGGGCACTCCTTTGATGACCACAAGGTACGCGTTCTAGCCAGAGAAGACAGGTGGTTTGAGAGAGGTATGAAGGAAGCCATTCATGTCAAACTAGAACGGCCATCTTTGAATAAAGGAGGAGGCTTCAGAAATCACTTGTCTCCCACTTACAATGCTGTGCTTAGATCCCTCCCAAGGAGGAGCAGCCGTCGTTCTCACCTGCAGCCAGGTGACCCCAACGACCCTCCTGAGAGGGCTGGGAGAGGTAACGACAGCCCAGCCAGGCCAACGACTCTCACTAACACCTGACGAGCCATTGGTTTCGGGTCGTACGACCAGTTGTTTTTCGTTTTTTGCCACCACCCCCCTGGTAGATACAGTATATAGCTGATATTCCCCACCAGGATTCAGAACTGAAGAAGCCTCTTGGATGAGAGGTGAAACGTCTTCTCACACGAGGTTAGTCCAGTTGCCATATTTTATGCTTTTTTGAGACTTACCATGACCTGGATGACTGAGAATATCCACAGATAGATACTCTTTAGCAGAATTAATTCAATGTTGGTATTGATCAATTAGCAACAGCTTTTCACTTGAGTGATGCTAAAAGAGGTAAGATGATGCAAACTGGATTTCTGCCACCCGCAGTGTCTCAAATTAAATCACTGGTTAACCGAGTCATTTACCAATGCTTCACTGAATTTCTTCACTTTGACATTCAAAGCACATGCTTCGCAATGTTTTGTTTTGCTGGGTGTATTTCACCAGTCCTTTTCAGTTTAAAGTCAGCTGCAGGGCACCAACTGTGGCAACCCACCAGGAGATGCCTGTCAAGGAGAACCCCACTGAGTGCCACAGCTTGGGGGATCTAGAAGAAGAGCCCTGCACACATTTAGAGTATTCACTGCCAAACCTCAATATGCAGCCTCCTTCATTGGCATGCCATCAATGCTGTCACAGACACTGCCCTGCTAAAAGGAAACCCCCACCATGCAATGCTTGGCCAAACAGGTGACAGCCCCTCCAACTCCAGCCACCCAAATAACAGGGGGGCTGCTCTTACTCACCAGAGGGATATCTAAATTTTGCTAAACAATGTTCATCACAATGATCAAAAAGCAAACTAGCTCTGTAAGCACAAGACAGTTATCCCTGTAATAACTTTTCTGATACCTTCTGCTTAAAGCCCAAAAAGTCAGAGGATTCCTGAAGCCCCGCTTTCATTGTCTATACTTGTGATCGTAGAGTCATGATCAAGTGCACTTTTGTCCTTCTGCTACATGGGAGGTCACTGCCCTCCTTGAGTTCACCTCAGGAAAACTCTGTTACTGTGTGTCAGGTACTCTGCCCCAAGTTGAACTCCTCAACCGCCACTGTCCCTGGAGCCAGTCATAACAGCGTGGCCAGCCACTTGCTACCAGAAGCAAAAGCCCACTTGGGGCTCACCCTCCTGCCTCAACAGGTATGTAAAAGAACAATAAGAGTAGTTGTATTCCCAAGGGGTGTAAGAAAATATTGATACACTTAAATATTGCAATATTTTATTTGATGATACCGAATCGATATTAAACAGCACTTTTTTAATTTTTTTTATTAAACAATTAATATGCAAATATTCACAGCATTTGTTCATTTTTGTGTTGTAATTAAACCACCGGCCACTAGTTGGCAGCAGTCTTTACGTCCTCTGCATCAAGGAACAATGACATCCCGTGAGATCCTGCAAGACTGCCAGTCTGTGGAAAACTGCATGGTAACCCCTAAATTAGCACAGTTCACCGGCCAGCCAGCTCCAACAGCTTTTAAAGCTGATGTTATGGCATAATTTGGTTTCAAAACAAAGGAAGGCAGTTGCGACTTTGACAAGAGCCATGCGGTCTGTAAACTCTGCAACGCCAGTGTCAAGTACTCTGGCATTACTCCAAATTTCACATGTGGCAAGACACCATGACAATGTGACATAACAGGCTAACATGAAACGAGTGGATCCTGTTCAACGAACTATTCAAGAAGTTCGAAACTGCCAGCAACCTCAACTTGAACAACCAAGATAACACAGTCAGTACTTTCTTTTATTTTTAAAGACATCCGCAAATTTGAACCTGAAATTTCCATCGTCCACCGTCGTCTTCACAGTGCTAACCACTGCACCACCGTGCAGCCCAACCTGAAATTTGAACCTGCTTATTACAGTTAAGGGATTACCTTTTAACAGAGTCAAGAAATCTGTTAACTTATTTTTTTCATTTCTTTTATCCAAAAAATCCTGCAAATGCTTTTATTTCTTCCCTTTTGAAGTACAAATATAGAGCCCTCTGTTCGAATTTAGTAAGCTGATGTGAAGCATTTAACAGCATTGTGTGTGTTATGATCAACCCAGTCTCATGTCAAAACGTAAAAAGGCTACGTTTGTCCACAGTGCAAAACGTGTCAGTTCTACAATAAAGGCCTAAAAATTGTGAAATGTGTATGTTTTTTTCCCCTATTCTTTTCTATTGGAACGCTGGTAGGTCATGTGACTCTTTCATGTAGGCCTCCCAAATAAAAAACATGGCAGCCACTCCTGTCATTTTTGGAGGAAAGTGCCTTATTCCAAGATAGTTTTGATTTTAAAAAAACATTCTGATGACATTTCTAGCGAGAAATTTACATTTTATTTACATAATATTCGCTCAGTTCTTGTATATAATCTTTGGTTTGTTCGTTATTACGATGAATCTTTCACCTCTCTGCTGTTGCTATGGTGGTTGCTAAGGACGCCATCAGAGACGAGCGTCATTCCAAGATAGGTTTGATTTTAAAAAAAAGCATTTTAAGGACATTTCTGGTGAGAAATATACATTTTATTTTCATAATATTCGCTCAGTTCTTGTATATAATCTTTGATTTTTTCGTTATTACGATGAATCTTTCACCTCTCGGAAGAGAGTCCTTACAGTGTCACGTTTTCTGCAGTTGTTATGGATCAAACCACGGAAACCTAAATGGCGTTTATGTTATTGTATTTTGTCATTACATTGCGTCGTTATCTGAGTTGATAATATATTTGTGGGATTGTTGACCCAAAAATAATATAAAACATATTGGCCCAGGAATTACCATCAAAATATAAAATAGCTACGCTTGTTTGTTGTTGTTTGTGTGATTGTTGACTACAGCTGTTCAATAAAAATAATATGAAAGTGTGCCAGGAATTCCATATATCCGCGTATATCAGTGTTGTTGTACTGCAATACCTACTGTACATGCATCAGAGACATTCACTTATTGATTGCCTGAGGCCAAATGATAGCAAAAGAGCAACAGGGTCAAAGGGTCAATAGGCCTCATGACTCAGCCAGGCCTCAAAGGGTTAAGTGAGCCTTTTGGAGCCCCTTTGAAAAAAAGGCCTGAAACCCATCTTGTTCCAAGGCAAAAATGAAGAAGGATCTTTGGAACATTTTCACATCTTTAAGACCGCCTTGACTCCTTTTTATAGCAGGTGTCACTGAACAGCACAAAGCCTGCTATTTCAGCCCATCAGGCCTCATTTCCTGATAAATTATTATTGTTTGAAACAAAGCTTAATATCAATTATTTATTTTTATTGTAATCATTTTGAACACCTGATAAGAGAAACACAATAAAAGCATTTGAAAAGGAAGGATCAGAGTGTTGTTGTACTGCAATACCTACTGTACAGCATCAGAGACATTCAGTTATTGATTGCTTGAATGATTGATTTACCCCAGAAGAGGAACAGCTTTGTTGGAGCAGTAAAAATACACATATCAAAACAAAAAAATTACATTTAAAAAGAAATTACATGACACTACCAGCACAATATATGAAGAACAGTTAGGATAAATTTAACTTGCCAAATTATGTGGATTTCTTTAATTATATCCTTGATTAACCCAGACATCAGTGTGGTTTGTTCCACTCAATAATAAATCTGTAAATATAGAGTGAAATGATAGAACTAAAAGGCCACCTCTGAGTGCAGGAGTTAGCCTCTGTGATGGATGTGACATCAGCAGACCACGCCCATTAGTTTTAATCATTGTTTATATTCTTAATGCTGATTGGTAGATCTGTAATGGTTACAAATGTACTTTGTAGGTTGAATAAACATCCAGAAATTAAACTGATTTATCAAATTTATTAATAAACAATCCCACAAATATATTATCAACTCAGATAACGACACAATGTAACGACAAAATACAACAACATAAACGCCATTTAGGTTTCCGTAGTTTTAACCATAACAACTGCAGAAAACATTACACTGTAACGACTCTTCCGAGAGGTGAAAGATTCATCGTAATATCGAACAAATCAAAGATTATATACAAGATCTGAGAGAATATTATGAAAATAAAATGTATATTTGGACAGGACCAGGTAACCAACTGTAAAATCCCCCTTCAATCTTCACCTCACGTCTCTACAATGTCCGACTTAATGACTGCAGTGCAGCTCTCTGCCCTACTTCAATTCTAATGTTTTAAGGCCAGCTCAGTCAATTAAGAATATTTCACATTTATGTGTGAGAGTCTGTTTTCTCTGTCTGCCTTTGCCCTTTTTTCATTCTCTCCATTTCTTGCTCTTTCTACTTTGGGGTTAATTTCCTTGTTGCTTCACTTGACTGGTGATTGAACGCCATGGGGTGTTCAGAGCAATTTTCACATGTGGTCGGGACCGGGTAACCAACTGTAAAATGCCCCTTCAATCTTCTCCTCACGTCCTCATTCCATTTCCTCCCTGCCTCTCTTCCAATCATCCGCTCACTTGCACCTCTTCTGTTTATTTTTTCCTTAGCATTACATACTCCTTCTCTTCATGCTACCTAATCTCTTTTATTCATTGCTTTGCATATGTATGAATTTTTGACAGTCAGCAGCCCTGTATACTCTGTACACTGTACAGCCAATCACAGTCCATGGGCTCTGTTTAAGGAATGTCAGGTGCCAAGCTCTCAGTGGATGGCATTTTGTGACTGTTGTCCATTCTGGGTGTGTTCTGCTTCATTTTGGTATTAGAGGACCAGTAATTACAACCACAGTATAAAAAGAGGCACTCCTTAGACACCTAATTATTTATAGGTGTTTTTTGGGTGTGACATCAATCATAACATCATAACCACCTGTCGTTCCCTTTTAAAGTCCATGAAATGCCAGGGTTTACCATTTTGCTATTTCAGCAGGGCAGGCATATCAACTCGGGAGAAGTGAGTGCTTCTCATGTGGAGAAAAAAAACCTCCTCTTGCACCAGGTGGATGTACCTGCATATATCGTATGTTTACATATGGGAGCAGCAGGCATCTTTCCAAGCCATCAGAGGTGAAGCTGGCCTAGGAGGAAGTGTCAGTCAATGTTTCCAAGATGTCGGTCACCAAGGAACCACATTGCAATACTTTGTATCTGATCATCCTCTTGATGTGCCCTTTAAAAAGCACTTCACACATAACACCTTTACCCAAAGACCAGCCTCTTTTTAGTCTACGGCGCAAACATTTTTTGGTGTTCCAAAATAGCAAAAGAGACCACACCTCATTAACAAACTTGACCACATTTTGGTGCAGGTGGAAGGCAAGTTCATTTGCTAGTTAAAGGGCGAGGGTGCTTGGGGTGAAAATATTATATGTGCTGGCTTGAAACTAGCAATGATGCTTGCAATTTACCAAGTGTCAGCTTGTGCCATGCTTAAAATAGGGCCCCGTGAGCTCTAATTCAAATCTGCTATAAACTGCACATGTCAACAGTCATCATATTGCTCCTGTTCATCATGGTTAGCTGCTGGTTTCCCAGAACCTTTTGTTTTGTTTTTGTAGCCATTCATTCATTTCAGCATAAACCTCGGCTTTCCTCTGTTGACGTTATGCAATTCTTCCTGTCCTGTTCTCTCCTCTCATTTTTTGATTTCTTTCAGGAGCTACATCCATCCCTTGTCTTTTCTTCTCTGACCGTCACCCATTAATTGATTTTATTTCCTCTCTTGCCTTTCCCTTTTCTTTGTTGGTTCACTCCCCTCCCAATTTCCTCCTGCTCTTCATGCCTAACTTCATCTATTTACCAACTCACCATCCTTCTCCACCCCATCTCACCCAGTATCACCCTCTAGCCTGGGCAGGAGTGCTGCAGCAGCATAACAAATCCCTGCTGAATTCACTCAGTTGAGTCGCTGTTCTAATGAGCTTGGATCAGCCACAGCACCCTGCAGCCACACTGTTGCCCTTTCAATGACGGATATTAACGTTATGTGTATGTGCATTCATGTCCATGCATGTGCGTACATGCATGAGTGTGTTTGGGTATTCCCAAACTTTAAGCTATTTGGTATAGAAGTGAGACCAAATCTAATAATAATCACAACAATGACGCTGCAACAACAAGGATAGCGTAGAAGTGGGTGTAAGACGAAAGATGGGTAGGTGGATGGATCCAGCAAATAGCATTGCTTTTCTCATGTACAATTGTGTTTTAAAACTGAATTTTCAACATAATCATTAAAACTAGCACAGCATAATTTTGATTGCCAATCATTTATTCTTTGAGACGAGCAGATACCTTTCTCTCCTCTCCAGTGCAGAGCCGTGCTCAAGCCTGGAACCTTCTTGCTGTGATGCAACAGTGTTAACTACTGCACCACCGTGCCACAATCATCAAATCCACTTTTTATTTTTTTCTTTGCATTGCACTAGCTGCACCAACATTTTTTCCAGACCTTTTTTGGTTGCATTCACAGAAAAATGGTTTTGCTTGATATTTACAATGTGAGGTTGAGTGTCAGGTATTTATCTAATAAAATAAAATCCTGCAATTTTCATGTCATGTGACAGAAAGAATTAAGATGAAATCATTTTACAAATATACCCAAGTCACAAAGTGGGCAGTTATTTCAGTTGCAGGGGTGTCAATACTTTGATTTTACAAGACATACTGCTTCACAAAAAAGGGATAAAACAACACAAGAACACACACGCACATAGCAGTCATAGCAGGGTTGTGTGGAAATGTTATCATTTCAAATCAAAATCAGGATTAAGGTGATTACTCACTTGAGGAACAAATGAACGCATAACATTTTTTTTCAAAAGGTTTCATGTACAGTATCATTCTTAATTCAGCTCACTGGTAGGCTTTAGAACAGGGGTCTGCAACCTTTTTTATCAAAAGAGCCATTTCGCCCCCTCTTTCGCCAAAGAAAAAGAGTCTGGAGCCGCAAAACACAACACAACTTATAAACGTAGAAAAGTTTTAATATTATTTTAAACTTTCCCTTTAACAAACACTTACACAATGTTACAACCACTGAAGAAAACAAACAGAGGTGCAGTGTGCATGTGTGGGCCTACTCTGAAATAAATAAAAGTGAACTATGCAGGCCTATTTGAGTCCTTCCTAAATTTTTTCTTTCCAGAGAGAGGCATTTCTCTAATTTTCTGATCAATTTGCCCTTTGTTTTTGAAGTCGGAGAATAGATGCTCTGATATTTTTATGAACATTTCTCTGATGTATTCCCCATCTGTGAATGGCTTACCTCTCTTCACGAGCTCCTGAGCTGCCACACAACTAGAAACTGTAGTTGACTGTGAAGAGGTTATCTACTTCTTGAACGTATGTTTGCTCTGTTCAGCTTTCCGTTGCAGTTCTGAAATTGCTTTATTTCGCTCATCTTAGCTTGAGTATTTTTCAGTGAATGCTGAGTGTTTGTTTTGAAAATGTCTTTCAACATTACATTTTTTGTTGTTTGATAATTTGTTTCCACATATCAAGCTCACCGTTAATCCAGCATCGTTAGCAGAGAAGGCAAATTCATCTGTCCACGCAGAGTTCAAGTCTCTTTTTTCGTCTGAGATTTTTCATTTTTTACTCACGGTTACTGAATGGGTCGCACACTCAAGAAGCCGCCTGCAGGCAAAGGCGTGGGCTATCGATGTGACGCATATTTTAGTTGACAAATTATTTTTTTAAAAAGTTTACAAATTCAGATGTTAAAATAGGCTATCTAACCATAGCAGTAGGAAATAAAATGCAAAAAATTATAATGTATAAATAAAAATTAAATTAAGAAATAACCGTTATTCATTTTCATTTAAAAAAAAAATCATTTTCATGTTTTTTCTCCTTCAACAAGGAGGCTGAAGAGCCGCATGCAGCTCCGGAGCCACAGTTTGCCGACCCCTGCTTTAGAAGGTTTTCAACCTTTGCCATACATGTAACATGGAAGCATCCTAATGTTTGTGTAAGACCTAACTGAAAGCCCAGCAACATCCAGCCAGATGTTGCTTACAAAGTAAGTGATAGTAACCCTCATCAAATATTCAGAAACACACTATGACATACAAAATGAATGTAGCCTGACAATCAAACATGTGTGGAGGCTTGTAAAACATGCACACACTTTCATGTTTATGAAATTCAACACAGATATATCAAATGATGGTTGCTGGTGGTTCAACCTGTCATGATGTCGTCTATGGAATAACACAAAGGGGACAACTGATATTTATTAGGTCACTAATAGTCACACCCATTTCTTTTTTTATCAAATGTGTCCAGCTGCATAAGGCACACACCTGACATCATCAAAGTGCACAAACTTGACAGCTTGTTTAAACTTTACACAAAGTGAATTATTCACACAATTAAAATACAAATTTTATAAAGTCAGTGCCATGACAAGACACAATACCTATTTCCACATGCAGGGCAAATGATGCATTTTTGCCTCTTCACATATTTGCACAAGTTAAAATTATTGAACTTTTAGCAAGAATCAATATGAAGCTTCTCCAGATGTCAGTGACATCTGATGCAGTAAGACAGACCTTTGATCATTCTGCACGCCAGTGTTTGTACACCAGAGCTTATATGTTTAATCACTATAGAGATTTCAGATGATATCGCTGTAATAAAAATCTGTGGGGTATTTTGAAGACTTCAGCTGTAGTACAAAAAAGGCATATATATATATATATATATATATATATATATATATATATATATATATGCCTTTATTGTATATATATATATGCCTTTATTGTATATATGTATATATATATATATATATATATATATATATATATATATATATATATGCCTTTATTGTATATATATATATATATATATATATATACCTTTTTTTGTACTACAGCTGAAGTCTTCAAAATACCCCACAGATTTTTATTACAGCGATATCATCTGATGCCTTTTTTATATAAAAAATTGACAATGACAGCATTTTCATTCAGAAGTTTCATCCACATGACAATTTCTTGAGAGGCCACATTTTATGGAAGTATATTGTCCAGGTACAAATTGTTAAATGCTTTTACCCTAATTAAGTGGTGGAACAGAAATGCAAGGACATAAGAGGTATAAAATGTGAATTGTTGCAGTAAATCTAGTCAAAGCAGTGGGACTCAAGTACAATAATGTACAAAGTAGAGTCAGCATGTCAAGACAGCCAGTAGGTGTTGTGATTATCCAAGAGGGTAGTCAGGGGAAAACTATCGGCCAATCATTTCATCCCGTCTTGTCACCACACAGAACATAGAGTTATTTTACAGAGAGGCCAAGAGAGGGATAGAACAGATAGAGGAAGAGAGAGAGCATAAGGAGACTTATGGCTCACTCAGTCACTGGACTAAACAGTCCATCAGCCTGCGCTTTAGTCACTCTCATTTATGTCTGCCTTCCATTTCCCATCATCCATCCATCCATCTCTTCACTAGCCACCATAGTGTGATAAATCCCCACAAAATCACAGCATTGTAGCCATCCCTCCATCCCTTTGTCGGCCCTATTTTAAACATCTCATCTCACCTCTGTCTGTGATACAAGCACACACACACACACACACACACACACACACACACACACACACACACACACACACACACACACACACACACACACACACACATCACAGCCTGTGGAGGGGATTTACTGAAGAGGTGCTTAGAAGTATTGAGGGATGTGCTTAGCTTGCAGGTCCATCTAGTTTGAAACCCTTTGCTGGCCTGAGAGAACAGGTCAGCCTTAGAATGTGATATGTGTGTGTGTTAGAGAGAGAGAACAAGAGAGAGAGAGAGAGAGAGAGAGAGAGCGAGAGAGAGAGAGACTGATAAATAAAACCAGTGAATTAGGTTAATAGCATTGTATAAAATGCATATCAGTTTATAAGTGGTTGAGTTAGGTTTGTTAACTTTATTTTTATTCATTATAGTACATGTGTATGTTTTATCAAATCATATTGCTTGTACTTCATTCATGGATTTTTGTCGATGTGAATTAAATGGACTAGATCATGGTTTTTGAATTTAAAAAGAATAACTTGGGGGAGTTACCGGAATGTCATGGCAAGCCATTTCAAAAGTTTATGTCACTCAAAACACAGCTTTAAACAAGAGATGTCTTCAACCCAATGGTCAGCAACTCATGCCTCGAGCACAACTCAAACACGTTCTCACCCATCAGAACTGGGATTTAGTCCATGGGAAATATGTACAGGGACAAATACCACTGGCACTACATTATCAATGTTACTACAAAAAGGCGGATGCTGTTTATTCTGATATATTTATTTGCTCATATACAGTATGTGTTAATATGTTAACTGGGTACAGGAAGTTAGCCCATGAACAGGGATGCATACTCAGCAATGAATCCTTTGTTCAGTAGCAATTGGAGTTGGCTTGAAAAAATGTAATTAAGCAGCCATAGGGCAGCTACAAGAGGGATACAAGAAGAATTCACTGGAGGTAGCTTAAGGTAACACATTTAAGTGTTTCTTAATCTCTTCTGTCTCACACACGTATGGCAGATATTGTTGTTCATAGCAACTCAGGCATCCACTCCACCACTTCACTCACTATGACAAGAGTAAAACAAAAACATCAGTGTTCATTACACTCAACAGAGAATTGGCAGACAGCAGCACTCCCAACACAGTGGAGGAACACATATTCCTTATAGAGCCAATGGAATAGTTGTTTGTTTGTTTTTTTCCTCTCAAATCCTTTTTTTTTACAGTCGAATTTTCCCCCCAAGAAATCAGTCAGTATGCTATAGCATTTCATTTTTCCCTGGGTCATTCCTCATAATTTTTAATTTTCAAAAGTTAACTTTATCTCTGTTCATCCTGTTTCATGTCCATCTATTCATCCATTTTCTTCCACTTATCCTGTTAAGGGTCATGGGGGGGCTGAAGCTTATCCCAGGAGCTTTTGGGTGAGAGGCGGGGTTCACCCTGGACAGGTCGCTAGTCCATCATATATAGATAGACAACCATTCACACTCACAGTCATACCTACAGTCAATTTCCATCCATCCATCGTCATTTTCCACTTAGTCCTTACTAGTAAGGGTCGCGGGGGGGCTGGAGCCTCTCCGGGCGAGAGGCGGGGTTCACCCTGGACAGGTCGCCAGTCCATAACAGGGCCAACATACAGAGACGAACAACCATTCACACTCACATTCATACCTACGGTCAATTTAGAGAATCCAATCAGCCTAGTCCCCAAATTGATGTCTTTGGACTGGTAGGAAGCTGGAGTACCAGAGAGAACCCACGCAGACACGGGGAGAACATGCAAACTCACAGAAAGATCCCACGCCCGAGCTGGGACTCAAACCCGGAACCTTCTTGCTGTGAGGCCACAGTGCTCACCAGTGCACCACCGTGCAGCCTCCTACAGTCAATTTAGAGTATCCAATTAGCTTAATCCCATTTGCATGTCTTTGGACTGTAGGAGGAAGCCAGAGTATCTACAATTCTACAATTCTACAATTTCATTTAGCAGACGCTTTTGTCCAAAGCGACAAACAACACAAGCAAGAATTCAGACTTAAGGAAAAACCCATAGTAAGCGCAAAAGTGCTTCTGTTGTGAGAGAACCCACGCAGACACAGGGAGAACATGCAAACTCCACACAGAAAGATCCCGTGACCGAGCCAGGACTCGAACCCGGAACCTTGCTGTGAGGCGACACAGCTAACAACTGCACCACCGTGCGGCCTCCTGTATTATGTATTCATCTTAATCATAGCAGTAGAACATACACAATTCTACAGTGGCTGCTCCTGGTTCCCTTTGCTGGCATTTTGCATTGCGCTTCTTTGTACCTCTTCATGCCCATTACATGTGTGCTGTTTTTTTAATCAACTATCAGATAAAGGCAAGCTGCCAAAAAAGCAAGGAAAAAAAAAACAGTACTGTGGAATGGCAGAAAATTCCACAATATGTCACTGAAAAATCTTGGGGTTTTGAGAATTGATGCTAACAGATGGTAAACAAATCTGACCCAGGTAATATATAATAATGTACAATACAAAGAAAAACGAATTAATTGTAAGCAATTCTTAAACAGCCTGTCTCTTTTCTTGTGTGTTTTTCAACCATTTGTTGACTGTCAGTCCAGAGACTGCTTGTTGGTGGAGGAGGCTGACTGACTGTTGTTAAGACTGTTGACCGGTGAATGTATTCCGTGTTCTGGGCTGTCAGTCTGGATCAGTGTGTTGGGCGCCCTTGGCTTCTATGAACAGAGTTAAACTCCAGCACAGAGCCTCCAGCGCTTTACACACATAGTCCAACACAAAAACAACCACACACACATTCTAGCCTAGGGAGTAGGAAGGTATATGAGTACTGAGAGGATGTGTCAGCTCCTCCTGTCCTGCTTCTCAAACCCTTGCTTCACCTTCGACTAATCCTCCACCCCTCTGCTACTTTACAAACAACATGAACATTGGCACATTCACTCTGGAAAATTGAGGTTAGGGAGACAGAAAAGATTAAAATATAACAAGGTTATATAATTGGCTGTGACAGAGGCACGAGACTGGACATGCATCCAGTACTCACACACACACACACACACACACACACACACACACACACACACACACACACACACATCTCCTTTAAAATGTGGCTGTCATCATCAACAGGACCAACCCAGTAACCTCACACAGACGATGAGTGCATTAAGCACCAATCTGCTTGCACTATATTCAGTTCAATCACCTCAGCTGAGTAGAATCGATGCTTCAATATTGCCCCTCAGACACAGCTGGTCAGTGGGGCTACATGCTAAGCACCTGAAGTAGTGAATACCCTGGAATAGAGAGCATGGAAAGCCAACTTCTCAGTTTTGGTCACCTGGGAGACATTTTGTGCCTAGATACCAAGAGGATCAATAGGGAATGGTTTGTCATTAAACTGGCTTGCCTTGCTGCCTCAGGACGGTGGCATAAACGACCACGGAGCACAGTGAAGGTATAAGCGAGTTTATGAATAACCCCCTTCAGACAGCAAACACACATCCAATTGTCAACACAAATGCCCCCCCCAAAAATCTCCCACTTATATGCTCAGAATCAAAAATACAGCACTCAGGGGAAGCCTGGAATTGTTACAATACATCTTGCGCTCAACCTTTTACATTTTGACTCCTGTGAATCCAATTAGTTCCCTTTTCTCTGTAAATCACCCAACTCCTCTCTCTAACCTTATACCCAGTGAGAGTTCAAGTCTGCTTCAAAGACATAATTAGCCAGTTAGTTTGAGGAACAAGCACTGCTTCCCTGTGGAGTCATAGGGAGCCAAATGAAGCTAGAAGCTATTGGGAGACTATTATGGCCACTGCAGACCCCTAAGGCCTGGATTTGGTTTTCATTGCTTTTTGATGCTGTTTTATATAACTATTGGCTTAAAGGTGTAAATTGTAAACTGCCTCTCTGAGGACTTTGAAGTTTTTTGCTTTTTTTTGGTTTGAAATGCCCATGAATAGTTTAATTGTCCCCTTTGAAAACCAAAGTTAGAGTAAATTAGCCTAGCTGCTGACATTAGGACCCTTTGATTGGCCCTAAGGAAGCTAACCAGAGAAGATAAAACAAAAATGAAATTAAATCCCTTTCAAAGCATATTTGAACAGAATGTGAACATTTTTTGCAGAATATGATGACTTCTTTTTTTTACTAGTAGAGCAAACTTGAAAAAATAATTTTGGAGATTATTTTCAGAAGTTGACGATATGAAATGTAAATTTTTAATTCACAAATTTGAAACTGTCACAATTCTATCAAATTTAAGATTTCGAGAAAAGCTACTGCCCAAAAAGTGTTTAAACCTTTGGTCATTGTTTATTGTAATGCTAATTCAAATCTTTATGTGGAAGGCCTTCAGGACAAAGGACAAGGAGGAGATGAGAGCAGCACAGAGGGAGGTGAAACGCCGGCTGAAGGAGGTAAAGGACTCCTCCAGGAGGAAGGTGGAGCAAAAACTAAAGGAGAACGACATGAGAGAGGTCTGGGAGGGCGTCAAAACCATCACTGGCCACAAAGCCAGGACCAGCACGGAGCGGGGAGGGGTGGAGAGAGCAAATGACCTGAACAAGTTCTTCAACACGATCAGCCAGTCCACCTCACACCACCCTCCAACGCCCCCCTCCCCCTCCACAGCAACTGAGCAGCCCCGCTCCACCCCTCCCTCCACCACCCACCCCCTTCTCACAATCATCACAACCCCCTCCTTGCTTCACAGCTGACCAGGTGAGAGGAGAACTGAGGAAGCTTCGGCCTTGAAAAGCAGCAGGACCAGAAAGAGTGTGTCCCCGGCTCCTCAAGACCTGTGCTGCTGAATTTGGGGAGCCGCTACAACGGGTCTTCAACCTGAGTCTGCAGCTCGGGAAAGTGCCCACCCTATGGAAGACGTCATGCATCGTTCCAGTTCCTAAAAAGAACCGGCCCAGTGAGCTGAACGACTTCCGACTGGTGGCACTTACTTCACACCTGATGAAGACTCTAAAGCAGCTCTTCCTCAACCTCGTCAGGCCTCAGGTGCAGCATGCTGAGGACCCTCTACAGTTTGCCTACCGGGGGAAGGTCAGTGTGGAGGACAACATCCTCTACCTGCTACACTGAGCCCACTCGCATCTGGACAAGGGAAAAGGCACAGTGAGGATCCTCTTCCTGGATTTCTCAAGTGCCTTTAATACGATCCAGCCCCCTGCACTACAGGACAAGCTCCTACAAATGCGAGTGGACCCCGGCCGGATTGCTTGGATCTCCAGTTACCTCACCGACAGGCCACAGTTCGTCAGGCTGAAGGACATCATGTCTGACACTGTTGTCAGCAGCATCGGTGCTCCACAGGGGACTGTACTGTCCCCTATCCTCTTCACCCTGTACACCGCGGACTTCTGCTACAACTCTGAACTGTGTCACATCCAGAAGTTCGCAGATGACACAGCCATTGTGGGGTGTATCAGGGACAATGAAGAGGAGGAGTACAGGTGCCTGGTGAGGAACTTTGTTGCCTGGTGCTACAACAACAGCCTGCAGCTCAACGCCTCCAAAACTATGGAGCTGGTCATTGACTTTGGGAGGGACAGACCCAGACCTAGACCAGTTCTGATAGGAACGGAGGAGGTTGAGGTCGTACAGACCTATAAATATCTTGGGCTGTGGCTGGACAACAGGCTGGACTGGACGAGCAACACGAGGCAGCTGTACAAGAAGGCTCAGAGCAGGATGTACTTCCTGAGGAGGCTGAGAGCCTTCAACATCTGCAGGAGGCTCCTGTGGATGTTCTATCAGTCTGTGGTCTTCAGCGTCCTGTCCTACGCTGTGGTGTGCTGGGGGGGGGGGGGGGGGGGGTGACAAAGGCAGACCTCTCCAGGCTGGAGAAGCTGATCAGGCGGGCCAGCTCAGTGGTTGGGATGAAGCTGGACCCTCTGGCAACAGTAGCAGAGAGGAGAACTCTGGACAAACTGCTGGACATCCTGGACAATGTCAGCCACCCTCTGCACACTGTCACCACCAGCCAGAGAAGCCTGTTCAGCCAGAGGCTGCTCCTCCCCAAGTGCAGGACCAAAAGACTGAAGAACTCATTCATCCCCCAAGCCATCAAACTGTTAAACTCCTCACTGGAGGGGGGGAGGGCCAACAGAAGGACTGTAGGAGAGGGCTGAGCACCAATAACCTGCCCCGATAACAACCGGACACTCGGGCAATCAAGAGACTGCATATTATTATTATTGTTATTACTATTGTTACTACTGCTTCTATTATTATTATTATTATTATTATTATTATTACTACTACTATTGTTATACTATATTATTATTATATTACATTATCATTATATCATATTAAATCATCATTATTATTGTTATAATAATAACAATTAATATCATTATTATTATTATTACTGTTACTATGCACATATACAAATCACATTCAGGCACACATATACAAATCACATTCAGGCACACATATACAAATCACATTCAGGCACACATATACACATATGTGTATATGTGTGAGCCTAATAGCTGAAGGCTCTGGCTCCATTCTACTTTTAGATACTCTAGGGACCACAAGAAACCCTGCATCCGAAGGGTTCTAGCCGGATAATCAGGGAGTATGAGCTTAGTCAGATGTAAAGTTGCCTGATTGTTGAGGGCTTTGTATGTTAGAAGAATAATTTTGAATTCTATTCTGAATTTAACAGGGAGCCAATGCAGAGAAGCCACAACAGGATAGATACAGTATGGTCTCTTCTGCCAGTTCTAGTCAATACTCATGCAGCAGCGTTTTGGACCAGCTGGAGAGTCTTTAGGGACTTATTTGTGCAGCCTGATAGGAGGCTATTGCAGTAATCCAGCCTAGAAGTGACAAAGCATGGACTAGTTTTCTGCATCTTTTTGAGACAGGATATCTCTGATTTTAGCGATGTTACATAGAAGAAAGAAGACAGTCCTGGAGGTTCGTTTAATGTCAGAGTTCGACAGATTCTGATCAAAGATAACTCCTAGGTTCCTTACAGTAATGCTGGGGGCCAGGTTATTGCAATCCAGGGTACCTATATCATTAGATGAAGTGTTCCTAGGGTGTTTTGGGCCCAGCATAATAACTTCAGTTTTGTTTTTTTTTAGTTTAATAAAAGAAAATTGTGGGTCATCTGTGTTTTTAGCCCCTTCAGTTTAGTCAGCTGATTGGTTTCATGTGGATGCATTGATAAGTACAACTGTATGTCATCATAACATAACAGTGAAAATTAATTGAGTCTTTTTATTTTATATATGACCAAGTGGAAGCAGATACAGAGTGAAGAGACTGGACAAAGCACAGACCTTTGTGGAACACCATGACTGACTGTAGTGCTTTCAGAGGAATAATCGTTAGCAAGTACAACCTGAGATCAACCTAGTAAATATGACCTAAGCCAGTTCAGTGCTGTTCCTTGAATGCCAGACATGTCCCAGTCTTGGCAATCGTATGTGAATGTGTGGTGTCAGTGAAAAAATAAAAATCAGCTAAGGATGAAAAAAGGTGATGGGGTGAATTGGTTTACAACAAAAATACTGATATCTAGCACCAGTCTATTTATCTTAAGAGGAAGATCTGTTGCAGTGTAAATAATTGGTCTCACCTGTATTGTTTTTGCACCTGAACCAAACCAGACTGTGCTGTAATTCTCTTTTATTAGAGTGTTAGAACATAAAACTTGTATACGTGAATGGGTTGGAAGACTTGTTTGATTGATCACCCGCATATCCACACACACACACACACACACACACACACACACACACACACACACACACAAAGTTACTCTCTCTGGCTAGGTAACCTTAACAGTCCTGTCAGGCTGGCGTCACAATCTGTCCTATTCAGCTTCTTCCTCAAAAGAGCTTTCAGCAGACTCAAATGTGTGTAAGAATTCACAGCATCATAAAATGACATCCACATAAAGATAAAGACGGATGAAGCCCTCCAATGTTTCCAACATTCCAACGTCTTTTTACTTCATATATAATTATTTTTAGTCATTAAAATTACATCGTCATTAATTCTCCAGTCTGCATCACAGCATTATGTTGTCTTCAGTCATCTCAGCATGACAGCTGATTGCTCTCTTACTCGATAAGAAAAATATGGTGACTTATTTGTTAACAAAATAATACAGTGGTCCACACTGTTAGACACACTCTTCAGTGACAAAACTTGAACTACAAAGGTGACAGTAAAAAAAAAAAAAAAAAAAAGACAGGAAAACCGAACAAGGGTAAGGTGAGACATGGCTAAATATGGTGAAAACCACTTAAGTTTAGGGCATTTCTAGAACTGATTTTCTGACATTTTACTGTATATATCAGTACGGCATTACCTGATGAAAGATCAAATTTCCTTTCCTTTCCAGAACAGAAATATGAACTATAAAGCCATAAACAGCCAATCTTTGCTCTATTTTCAGTCATAAATGTACAGGGAATTAATGACCCCTCATTAACAAGTAAGAAGTCTTTTCCCTGAAAACCTCCCAAGGGAGGCACCTGGGAGGCATCCTCACCATATGCCTGAGCCACTTCATCTGACTCCTCTCGATGTGGAGGAGCACATCCTGCCGAATGGCGGAGCTTCTCACCCTGTCTCAAAGCAAGAGGCTAGTTACCCTCAGGAGGAAACTCCTATCTGCCACTTGTGCCCGAGATTTTGTCCTTACCCAAAGCTCACAACCATAGGTGAGTAGACTGACTGGTAAATTAATACCTCTACACCACCGCAGGGTTAGGGTTAGGGTTAGACACCACACCAATCAGCCTGTTGAACTTATGATCCATCTTTCCCTCACTTGTGAACAAGCCCCCAAGGTACTAGAACTCCTCCACCTGGGGCAGGGTTATTGACACAATTGGTGACAAAGGGCAGCCCTGGAGGAGTCCAACCCTAATTAGGTCCGACTGAGTCTGACTGGTTGGGCAAATTCCCATGCATCCTCAAGACCCTGCACAGGGTGTAGAGCTAGACCACAGCTCCATGACCAGGACAAAAACCACACTGCTACTCCTGGATCTGAAATTTAACTATCTGACGCACCCTCCTCTCCAGAACACCCGAATAGACCTTACCAGGAAGGCTAAGGAGTGTAATCCCATGATAGTTGGATCACATCCTCTGGTCCCCCTTCTAAAAAAGGGGAACCACCATCCCAGTCTGGCGATCCAGAGGCACCACCCCTGATGTCCACGCGATGCTGCAGAGTCGTGTCAACAAAGACAGCCCCACAGCATCCATGGCCTTGAGGAACTCAGAGATAGGAGAGTCCACCACAGAGTCCCCAGGCACTGCTTCCTCATTCGAAGATGCGTCAGTGGGATTGAAGAAGTCCTCAAAGTATTCCCTCCACCAGTCCACAACAACTTGAGTCAAGGTCAGCAGCACACTGCATACACCATACACAGTGCTAACAGTGCTTCCCCCTCTCGAGACAGCGGATGGTGCTCCAGAATCTTTTCCAAGCCATCCGAGAGTCATTCTCACTGGCCTCGTCAAACTCCTCCCATGCAGGAACATGGTCAAACCTCTTCCAGAGGTAGAAGCTGAAACTCCCTCTGACGGGATACTCTGCCAGACATTCCCAGCAGACCCCCACAATGTGTTTGGGCCTGCCAGGTCCAGCCGGTGTCCTCCCCCACCATCGGAGCTAACGCACCACCAGGTAGGGTTTGGGTTTAGGGTTAGGCTGTAAGAGGCTGTGATCACCTATTCATTTGCCCGACAACTAACCCTAACCCTGTTATTAATACCCAGTAGGCTTGTTATGGAGCTCGTGTTTCCTATTCCTAATTGTAAGCCTTAGGGGTTAGCCTGAGGGAAAAGGCCCTGTCCTCTCCTTTGAGGACCAAGGTTAGGGTCAGGGTTAGGGTTAGAATTAGGAATAGGAAACACGAGCTCAATAACAAGCCTCCTGGGCCTACTGGGCATTAATAATATTGGGTCAAGCAAATGCATAGGTAATCACAGCCTCTTACACCTAGTAGGCAGAGTAGGGCCCTCCTCAGCCATGTCTGTGGGATTGGGGGATCAGAATTAAGCTTATTCAATGGCATAACAGAAACAGATTCAGATTCAGATTCAGATAACTTTATTTATCCCCGAGGGGCAATTAAAGATCACAACTCAAAGCCTGATACAACTATCACAAGCCGTCACAATTATTACAGATTGAAAGAAATAATGGTACACTTCAGAAATTTAACAACAGCACATATACATTTGTTGTGTATGTACGCTAAACTTGAGCAGTCCATTGACCCAATGGAGGCAAGTGAGAGTGAGGCGTCGCAGCAAGAGCCGCGCCAGCCAAGCCCGGGCGGGGCAGGCTGCAGCCAACAGGCGCTGCCACCCCAAGGGAGGTGCAGAGGGCAGAGGCGGGGGTCAGGAACACACGGGGGAGGGGGGGATAGTACGTGCCATTTGCGTCACCAAGGCAGAAGGAGTTCTCCTGGAGGATAAACAGTGGGCAGATGACCTTCAGTAGCCGATAAGGTTGCTGTGTTTGGGTTTGGGCAGAGGAGCACACATTCCAATCCGTCTTCTCTTTCAGTCCAGTCCAAATTGTAAGTTAAAAATTTTCTAGTCTTCAACATCACTCTCCTCGCCGCAAAGCGGCCAACTGCTCCGAGATGGTTTCCATCCTGCGTTTCAGTTCAAGAGTCTGTTGTTTCAGTTCAAGAGTCTGTTGTTGCCCTGCTTTGCCAGCCTCAATAATTGCGTTGTAAATGACGGTCAGTTGTGGAGGTCCAGATCTGGTGGCAGCCGACGTCTTGCCAATTTTGCGGTATGTGGGGGCACCTCCAAGTCCGAGGAGGAGAAGCCCCACAACCATGAACCCAAATAAGTAGAGATCCTCGATGTCCTCCACGGAGAGAGGCGTCAAGCACGCGGTACGCCATCTCCCCCAGGAATCGAGAACATAGCCCGCAGGGTCGGTTCCATGCGGACAGGCAGGTTCCTCCGGTCCTGATTTCCTTGTCGAAAATATGGTGTCAATAGCGTTGAGAGACCAGCTGATCAATTCCATGATTAGTTTTTAGGTAGAGAGCTCACAGCTGCGTTGGATAGGAGTTGAGACAAAGAATGATAGTCAGACAGAAAAGAAGAGGAGGAGAGAAGAGGAGTGCGACTGCTCTCGCCGAGTCCCAACCCAGACATCTGCTGCCAAGACATATGAACACCAACCTGATGACACCACCAAGTTGATCATCAAACTGCAGCCCAGGGATGTGAAATGCACATATGGACACCGTTATGGACAATCTGTGATGAGCTCATAAGTCCAATAACAAAGCATCGCTCCAGTTCAGATTTGGGAGGCCTCCCCATCATGATCAGGTGGGCCTCCCAATTACACCATATAGCCATTATAAAAAACATAAAATTATAATAAATACACAAGAAAAATTAATAATTGTATCTTGTGATTAAATATTTTATGAGCCTCCCAACCTGTCTCACAGATCCCATATAATAATCTGTGTGCATACAGGCGCAATCTGTGTATCATTAATGTGATAAGGTCACATTTTGTCTTGTTTTAAAAACCTAAAAGCAAGGCAAGGCTAACACATAAAAGGCATTTTCACACTGCCACAAAAGCCATGTTTTTGCCCCCCAAATTGCCGTGGTGCTTGTTGTGTTCACACTGAGTGACACGGGCTGGGGGGAAAATCGCCATGCCAATTTACCCTCATCCAACGCTAGTCTTTTTGCCAGTGTGAGTTTGATCTGAACAATCCACTCACTCTGACACAGCGTTTTGGGCGTGGTGATGACGTACTTAATCAAGCTGGACATTAATAAACATGGTAGCACACGAGGTAGAGACATGAAACACTTCACCTGCGAGTTCCAAGTTCAACATACATCAAACATTTTGGAAGATGGCCAACATGGGAGATACTGAGCTCCTCAGCCTCTGTGCAGAGGATGTCATTCACTGGAACATTCAAAGTCTGGCCGGGAGGACGACGGAACATGGCTTCCCTCACAACAAGGCATAGGTTATCTATAAACTGAAGACTCTGGACATGCCTAGCATAATGTGTGATGTGTTATCAGGATGTGCCACTAGATTACATCTCCTGTTGCCAGCTACGGCTCCCTGGGGAGAAACTACGACTCGCGTTCACATTATCTTTTTGGCTGAAAAGCCAGATAGTTCACAAACACATATAGACAGACAACCATTAGTTCTCACAGCCACATCTACGCTCAATTTAGAGTATCTGACTGGCCTAGTCCCCTCTTGCATGTCTTTGGACTTTTGAAGGAAGCTGGAGCATCCAGAGAGAACCCCTCGCAGGCACAGCTAGAACATGCAAAGTCCACACAGAAAGACCCCATGCTTAAACTTGGGCTCGAACATAGAATCTTATTGCTGTGAGGCGACACTGCTAACCACTGTAGCACCGTGCCGCCCCATACAAATTTTCCATTTCCAAAAAAACTTTGCTTCAGTTCATAACTGCTGGCGTTTATCCTTTGAAAAGACAATTTAACTATGGTTGAATAAAAATGTTTCCTGTTGACTATCCTCAAATGCAAATTGAGGTACACAAGTGGTAAAACAGCACGTGGCTTGTGAGCCACAGGCTGAGTATGCTAGCATCAGGAGTAATGCTGTCCAAGGCAGAGACCAACAGCATCAACCAAAGTATATAATTAGGTAACAGGGTAAACACATAGCATGGCAACTTAGCATTGGGCTTAGGGCCAACAAGGCCATCATCCCTAAATTCACTGCTGCTGCTAGATGTTTTCTGAATTTGATCAATGGAAGATTTAATTCATGGTTTGTGGGCATTAGGATTTATGGAGTAATTTTGAAATTTTTCTTCATCACAATTTACTTAAAGCAATAGACAAATTTCAAATTAAAATTAACAATTCACTTATCATTTTTTTGCTCAGATTGTGTCAAATAAAAAAGATGGAAGCACACTAAAAGCTATTGTGGGATGTTACTCAAATCGTGCATGAGCACCTTTGGCACAACTTTACTGTAAATAAATGCCCCTTTTTAAGATAACTCACTTCTTCAGGAAAACAAGCGGTTCAGCACATTGAAATTCACAATGGCTATGGTTGGATGTTGTGCTTAAAATGGCCATCCCAAACACTGTCCCTAAAATGAGAATCCCCATATCAATGAAAAAGACACCTTGTGCAGATAATTTTAATTACTGTAATGACTGTCATTATAACATGACATTATATTCAGTCTTTTCATAATGTAGTAACTGTGCATGTATTTACTCAAGGGTATCTTGTAGGGAGATATTCAGCATTTTTGTCAGACTCTTTATTTCACTTGCAATTTTAGTTGAAACTTTACATCAGTGTTCAACATCCTGCTTTTACTTTTGTAGGCCTGTGAATTTTCTGATTGTAAGACATTGTGTTACCCAGCCATTTGAAATGTTAAGCGTGGGCTGACAGATTTGTGTGAAAAAACAACACTTTCTTTCATGCATCATGTACTGCAATCCACACAAATGCAACACCATTGCAAGCCCTGCTCAGTTCATTCAACTGAGTTCACTCAGCTAACTAAGCAAGAATAACATATTCCCATTACTCTACATAGACTTTTCTGTCAAGAAGCATTTGCAAGTCAAAGCCTGTAGTGAGTGGTTTGAAGAGCATTCACATGAATGTATTACTTTGATGCTCTCAGTATTGTAGAAAACTGGGAACTACACTATAGCACCATATTTGAATGTAACACAGTGTGACATCATGAAATGTTATCATGATCACTTTTAATTTCCTTTTTTTTACTCATTGGATACATAAACTTTCAAATAAAGCTACCTCTAAAGTTTTCATCACACACAATGAGACCACCTAAGACTCAAGTCACATTCACACCTGTACTTAAATGGACTGGTCTGGACTAAGAAACTTTAGGTTATGGTCTGGTTTGTTTAACATCTGGCCTTTCACAAACTGAATCTTGGTGACTGTTGTTGGACTTATACATCCATATGTGAATATCACATAACTAAAGAGTCCATTTTCAGTTAAGTGAACTGAATCAAATTATATGTTCATATGTTTTTGCCAGGGCACCACAGTGGTCCAGTGGTTAGCACTGTTGCCTCACAGCAAGAAGGTACTGGGTTCAAGCCCAGGCTCAAGTGGATGGATGGATATTTTTGTTCGAGTCAGGGAGCTCACCAAGATAGCACAGTTCTTTGGCTCCAACTAAGCCTTGTGCCAAAGGTCAAGTGTGGATGCATGAGACATTTTGCTGCACATTAAAAACAGATAGTTACAGTGTCACTGTGGATTTATGATGGTAACTATACTGTGAATTAGAACCAATCAACACAATGATATTTCAATTTGTAGAATGTACACACTGGAGTCTCAATTTGTGAAGTATAGAGTCCTGTTTTATCCATCCATCCATCCATTTTCGTCCGCTTATTCCTGTTAAGGGTCGGAGGGGCTGGATCCTATCCCAGTAGGCTTCGGGCGAGAGGGTACACCCTTGACAGGTCCCCAGTCCATCGCAGGGGAAATATATACAAACAGACAAACATTCACACTCACAACCACACCTATGGTCAATTTAGAGTATCTAATCATCCTAGTCTACATTTGCATGTCTTTGGACTGTGGGAGGAAACCGGAGTACCTGGAGAGAACCCACACAGGCACAGGGAGAACACGCAAACTTCACACAGAAAGATCCCGTGCCCGAGCTGGGACTTGAACCGTAACCTTCTTGCTGTAAGGAGACAGTGCGAACCACTGTACCACCGTGCCGCCCTCCAGTTTAATCATTGCAACAATTCACCACAGTCTTATCATTACAGCTTTAAACACACAAAGACCAATGATCAATAGCCCATGTTCTTTCTTATGATCACCCTTTGCCTGTCTTACTTGTCATGAGCTTCATTACATATTAGGCAGGAGAAACAAATTCATAAACAGTTGAGGACAGGCTGATGATATGATTTCTGGAAACACAAATCATCTTCAACTCTACCAAATAGATTGCTCCGTATGTCCCATTTACCCTCTGGAAAGCTCAACAAGTTCCATTCTAAACAAGGAGTCTATGTCAGTGTTCCTCAATAGGTGGCCCCGCCGGCCACGTACTTGTTACCCCCCAACTGTTTTTCCTTAACCTTGTGTTTTGGATGGGTCAGCACGTCAAGGTAGGGTGGCCTTAGGGAGGTTCAGGGTTCAGGTGGTTTCCTGAATGGTCACCCTACCTTGACGTGGTGACCAGCCAGAGCATTTGTTTTTTTGTAACCCTAAACAACACGTTTATATTACACGCTGCCCTCACAACTACAGGACATCCACGCAGCTACACCGATAATCCACAAGCAAGTGCACTTGCACTTCATTTGCACCCTCACCCCCCAGGACGTGAAATACTGACCAGGACTTGTCTCCGTGCTAACGATACAAAGACAGTTACTGGGTCACTCAGAATTATTTTTAACTTTCAGTTTCATTTTTGGAGCAGTTTTTAACATTTTCATCACTTTGTTAAACTGAAAGGGACATTTGGTTTGATTTTAGCATCTATGTTAGTTTGGAATTACTGAGATACTTGATTCATCATGGGACAGAAATATCTTTCCTTCTTCCTTGTGGTTCTTAGTGTTTATATCTAAAAAGAAAATTGTCTTATTCAACTTTTTATTTTAATTTATGTAAAAATGGACATGACATTTAATTTTGGGCCATATTTTTGTTGTTGTTTTGAATGAAAAGGGCATATCATTTTGTTTGGAATATTATAGTATTATCGCATGTGGCCTGACCGACCTCATCCTGATTTTAAGGGAAACTATTATAAGTGAGAAACACCTGTGAATTCGGTCCCATTGCCTCATAAATACATAACACGGTCACTAGCTTTGAATGAACCAAACAGATTAAATCCCAAATCCCAAGGTCATGTCAGGATAACCCTATGTAACACAAAGACTCAGCAGTTAGCACTGAGCTTCAACTTCATTTAAACATTTTGAAACTTCATTCTGACACATACATTCATTGTCTCCTGTTTACAACACTGCTTTGTTGTTGCTGCATCATTACATGAAATTAAAAAAAAAAAAAATTATAAGTGCCCTGCACCCTGCTTGACGCATTTCTGTTCAATACACTTTAACATTTTTTTTTCCCATTTTTTTCTTTACTTTATACACTTTTACTGAAGGGGAAACATTTGGGGGTTTTCAACAGTCCTTGAAATAAGTAGAAAAGCCACAGAGATAAACAACAAAAATATCTTTAATTTCTAATTTCAGTTTTAAAATTTTTGAGTTGACAATACCAAAAACACAGATAAACATCTGTTGAACCCTGACAGTAGGAGATAAATGTGCAACTTCCATCAGACAGATCCATAAAAACTGGCATCCAGACTCTAGAAGAAGAGATAAAATACCAGATCTGAAATGGAGTCAACAATTGTTTGAAAACTGAGCCCTGGACCTTTGCAGTACAGAGAAATGACTGAAAATAAGCTGGCCAGGAGATATGGATTAATGTTGGGCAATTGAATCTTATTTCAGATTGTCCAATCTTGCTTAATGCCGATAGAAGATTGACAATCCAATCACAAAAGGGGGTGGGAGGAGTTACATCATAGTACATCAGTGAGAAGCAACATGGCTGATGCGAACAGTGAAGATATAGAGCACATGTTCACTTGGCCAGGTTGTCCTCCCTCCCCACTCTCCTGACTCTCCTGCAGTCTCCTTGCTCAAGACCTGAGCACGCTTATGTCATCACTTAGCTGCAACAGTCTGATATTTGGTCAGGCATCTCATGGATCTGATGTTATACTTAATCACAGGACAGGAATGAAAATTGGCTCCCACGTTAGGCTTTGAACATTACACATTGTGATACACTGAAATAAGAGAGGGGGCAAGTTTCCACTCCAAACTGCAGCTTCATGATTTGAGTCAAACATACAGTGAGTGGGCGGCAAATGAGAGAGAGGGGGGAAATAAATATTTCTCATGCTCTCATCGCGCAGTAGCATATATGTTGTTTTTTTAACCATCTGCCTCATTTTGCTTGCACGCTGTATGTGCAGCTTTTGTCCATATGTCAAAGTTCTTTGCCAGTGCCAGATGTGCAGACTACTTTTTTTTTACTCATCTGTGCACTTGCTGTCACTCTCATACTGCAAAGCTGCCCTAATGCTAGTGCTGCAAGCATGGGTGTCAAAGCCATGGAGAAGAGCCACAGTAAGCAGACTGGCAACTGTATACATTGACTCACTAAACTATGTCTACCTTAAATAAAAAAAAAAAAAATCTGTAGTAGTTCTAATCAACAATAAATACAGCAACTAACATTCCAGGCTTAAAATATCAATTTGGGACTAAGCCCTGCCCATATAACTGTATGGATACATATTTAGTTAATTGGTTAAACAGATAATGGTGTACTTCCTCATACCCAGTTCATGGCTTTCTCCCATGTAGCCACTGGTTTCTAAATTAAGGAGTATGAATGGTTTTGTTCAAGTTTTGATATAACAACTGTAACATTGTTTTTATTCTGTGAAATAAAATCTGTTATTTAGATTTATAAACAAGATGTATTCATTAAATACATTTAAAAAAAATACTCATTTAAAGGGGCAGCAGGGCTCAGAGGTAGTGGCCATCTAGCAACCGGAGAGTCACTGGTTCGACTGTCACTTCCCCCGGTGACGATGTCGAAGTATCCCTGAGCAAGATATTGAACCCCTAATTGCTCCTGACTGCCCTGTGACAGACTTGCAACCCATTCAGGTTTGGTATCAAATTGTGTGTCCTGTAAATGCTTAAAGAGTGTAGTCTTGTCCTGATCAGTATGAAATACCTTAAGGTCATGTATAGTACAATTTGGTGTAATACAGCATTTATTAATCAAACTAACAAAGGGAGACTACATTTTTGAACCCTAGTCAATACAGCTGACTAGATATTCCAGAATGCAGCTGTAGAGATTCTTAACCTTGTGATGAGGGAAAGTCTGGGTATTATGAGTAATAACTCAAAGTCTGTCTGAGTTACCATGGCAACCAAATCTGTCACCATAAATGGCTCTCTATTGGATTTTCTTCTGTCCTCCTGCAGAAGGACGCACTGTTTGGTCGGTGGGTCACCTCTTTATTCATTTAGTCCATATTGAAACTATGAAACAAATGAGTTAATTAGAATAGTTGTACTTTTAAAATCCCGGTGTTCACACATTCAATCATTATCAGTAGGGGCCACAAAGAGTTTATTTACAACACATTCATAATGTAAACAGTGACAATGACAATAAAACACTTTCATTATAAACTGACATACCTAATATATATTTCATAGTTTGTTTTAAATGTCAAATTTTGCTCGGTTTTGGCAAAAAAAGTAAATAGTGAAGGAAGGTATGGTTATGGTTGACATTTCAACACACACTTTTGCCATGGCCACTCATGTACCACTAACACAGCAGGTGAAGAAGTTGCTTGAAACATCTCATAGTGACATTAAATTGTATTGCATTGGAGTTAATTGACAGCCCACTACACCTCAAACAAATGCAAAAGGGTGCCTTGCATGTTGTTATCACACGCCAAGTGCCATGACAAAGTGTTACTGTTTGACAACCCAGGATGAGAGTGGTGTCAATTATCTCCTGCACTCATGATGTTATTGGCCTGACTGATGGAATGCAGCTCCTATAGGGTAATATGTGAGATGAGTTCCAAGCCCATATTAAGCCAAGACACCATTTAGCAAAAAAGAGACCAGAAAAAAATGTAGCAGTCTGTCGAAGTCTTCACATTTGAAAATTTAAACATTTTCTGTTTTTTGTTGTTTTTATTTTTTTACCTCATTTAGTGCAAATGAGCAAACCCATTAGTCCTGCCTCAGTAATTGCTATATTCTCCTACATCATCAGCAATGTTTGTTTTTCATCTTCAGTTGCCGGCCCCTGTGATGTCCTCATCAGATTAAAGCTGAACAAATAGCTTTAAAATGTAATGTAGGCTTAAACCTCCCCTCTCAGATTCCAACATGCAGGTATATAGTTCCAATTAGATGAATTACTGGGAATATAACACGATGTTTTTATGTCAATGACACTCTTCCCATGTGGTTGACATGTTGTTTTAAACAAATTAATGATTATCTCTACGTCTACTGGATAAAATGGAGGCACTGCTTTTTATTTACCAGTTGTCATGGATAATCATAGAATCAAAGCTTCATTAATAATAATTAAAAAAAAAAATTAATTCATGCCAGGATTGGTTAACCATGCATTCCTGAATACGCATCTTTACTGCCTTCCCATCAGACTACCTCATAAATAATGATACCAAATGTGTAAAATCACATAAAATGACGATAAAATGACTGGAAAGGCCCGAATCTTTGTTAATCACATGTCATAAAGAACAACTACTACAAACACAATGAAATGAGGTGGCCTGTGCCACAGTATGACAGCAGACATAAACATCCAATACCTAATATCATATAATCCTGTTATTGGTCCATTTCACGTCAGGAAGTTGTTTTATCTTCACTTGGGTTTGACGGCAGCTTTCTCCAAGCCGCACACAAAAATAAGGTTTATTTTGAAATGACAATCTCTTGATTTATAACACACTTAACTGACATTTATGTTTTCCACTTGCAATAGCATCATTTTTTATATACATTTCTTCCCTTCATTTGCAAAGCCAGTCCTCCCTTACAAAGTTTCTTGTGCTCTTTTGCCCTCTCTGTATCACTGTCAATACCTCATTTATTTTATGCTCTCTCAGTAAATACAGATGCATGTTTAAATACTGAAATTGTACCCTCATTGCCATGTCTACACTGTAATGAGTAGAATATGGTAAATCAGGCTGCATTTGGACATGGATTAACCCATTTAACTGTAAACGATAATTCTGTTCAACTTTTTGGGATGTAAATGGGACAACAATTATTGGAATTTTCACTTGTTTTTGGATATTGGCAAAGTTATACTAGTTATTTAAGCTCTCGTTATCAGTCACAACGCTGGCAATGTGGTTTTCAAAACACAAATGAACAGTGGACTGTGGCAGACACAAACGACAGCTTCTGTATATATCATAGATGACCCTGACCCTGAAATAAAATAAAATACATGCAACTAGGGGAGACCTGGAATTTCAATGTAAATTTGCAATATTTTACTCCATTCTATGCTCCTCATCACAAGTGATAATTATCAGGAACTGGACAGACATTTTTTTGAGAGTAGTACAATATTGAAGATATGATGTGAGAGGATATAACAGACTGAATACACATAGAACCACTGAAAACTCCTTTATCATGTAGTTTCTGAAGAACTGGAGTTCCGCAAGATTGGGCTGTTAATTTCAGTGGCAATTAAGAAGCTACACCACTACATTGGGAAGGTCTAGCCTGCTGTCCCATTGTGGTATGAACACTTCACCATCATAGATTATGTCCCTTGGAGGAGAGCAACCAATGAAGTAGAAGACAATTGTTAAACACACCATCATAAATAACACTGTCACTGCAGACAGAGACATGTGAGTCTCTGACTTTGATCCTTTTATCCATATCAAACTAATGCTGTTAAGATTAGAGGAACAAAATGTGAAAACTTCAACTGGCTGAACCATGACTTCCTCCATGTGTCAGTTACTAAAAAAGTATTTAACTGTGCAAAACTAGCACTGCACTTTTGAGACATGACTGTAAGTTCAACAGTCAGCTTCAAGCGCAATAATTCCAACATAAAACAGAAGGTGAGGCAGCTACTCACAGAAACATCAGGACCTCTGCATGAGTCAATAGGGAATCTATAATTTATGAAGCAGCTCCCTTATATACAGAAGATGAGGTAAAAGGAGAGGAGAAAAGAGGTGGTAGTCTAAGAGAACAATGTGTGAGGGGAGAAAAAGCTGCAGATATGCAGGAGTGCGCGGTGAGTAGATGTTTTCCTGAAGGCCTGAGCTATGTAGATCAGAACCCCTGGGACAGAGCAGTGTGAACTGCTGGAGCCAGCACCCCCCCCCAGAAAGAGCATGGAGGCAGACTCTGCCATCATGTGACAACTGCACAATATTCCCAACACAAAATGCAACAGAGGTGGAAAAATCATGAAACTTCATGAAAGGTCATATGCAGATAGCGAATTGCCCTTTTGCCAAAAGAGCTATCAGTCTTTATCAGTATCTCTTTATGAGATTATTTAAAATTTTGGCTTTCTAAAAGACCACTGAATATTCCTTTGATGAGACAATCAAATATCCAGAATTGTGCCTCACATATTAACAACAATACACACAAAATGATTATGATGTCACGCCTCACTTTGGAAGTCAGTATTTGAATTATAATTGAATATAGATGTCCATCTCAAAATCCGTCTGTCTTTGTAAATAGGACGTTTGTTTTCACACTGATTAATTTGAGAGAGGGTTGATTCAGGAAGGCCTGAATCTGCTGAAGCTGCTATTACACCCATATGTAGTCCAGAAGAGACAGAACCCCCAGCAATACCCCGAGCAATAGAAAAGCAAATCTGAAGAGAAAAGATCACATCAACATTTAGGGCAGCCTGAAAGTGACCTCTATGAAACAGCCTGATTCGGATGTCTTTTCTATGCCCACACAGTTGAAGCCATGACTAACACCTCTGTGAAGAACAACACTGACCCAGGCTTGGTCATCTGTGCACTTGTAGGTGTGATGACTCTACAGGATTTTATCTACCTAGACCCTCTTGAATGTTCCAAACACCCTGTCTGGTAAGTCCTTGGAGCAGACATACACGCACACAGCAGTCATCCAGTTTTATGGTGGTGCCCCCACAATAGATGATGGGTGCAACTTTCCCCTCCTGGTTCCGAGAGAGGACTTTATTCACCCCTTCAACCCCTCAACCCCATACCTAAGAGTTTTCCTCAATCCCTCTCCATTTTGAGACCTAGCAGTCAGTCTGAGAGATGGTTAGCATTCATTTAATTGACAAGGGGGATTTATAAAATCCAGATTCCAGCATCACCAGCTAACTGAATAGCCATCCAATGAGTCATATTAAATGAATGAAGATGTGTCTCTTCTAAAAGAAAGATCATTTGGAGCCCTGAAATGGAATCGTGCGCGCGCCACGCACGCACGCACACACACACACACACACACACACACACACACACACACACACAAAGTCTGCAGGTGGTAGGCGGTGGATGGATGAACGGATGTCGAATATTGAATATGCTCTCCAGTAGGATATTAGTTAAGGTTCAAACTAAGGAAATATTCTAAATCGACTGTTTGGCGCATCTTGCTTTGCTAGGGTGCACAGCTCTGTATGTCCATGCTCTTGGAACCGAGTGAGAGAGCACAAAGTGGCAGAGGGAAGCAGACGAGATGCTTTCTGCTGTGCACGTTTCCAGATAGCCTCTCTAAGCACAGTTCGTCTGTTATTCCCTTAGCACCAACATCATGAAGAGAGAGAGAGAAACAAACAATTTCTCCACATCTTGAACTTGTCCCCTTGACCAGCATGATCTCTGTCTAGCCTCATTCTGCCCGGTAAATCACGAGCTTCATCAGAACACTGCATTAGCCGCCTCTTTCCACACAAAGTGTCAAATCCACACAACAGAATATCTGACGGCCTGGCTGCAGCATGGAAGTGTGAATGTGTATTTACCGTAAAAGAAGGATCCCATCCGCTGCTCTTATCCACCTTACACAATATTCCACGTTGCGTCCGGTTACGTTAAGGTGCATTCCTTCCAAAATCCACATAGTCCCCACCACCACCACCAAAAAATATCCCGACGCTCAAGCGCTGGAAATTAACCTGGGAAATAAGACTGGCGCACTTTTCACTCCAGAGGACAGTAACTCATATTAAATGCGGTCCAATATTTACACACACGCTGCAAACAAATTAAGGAACCCCACTTAGTCCGACCACAAGTCCGCTGTAAATCCAGAATGTTTTTTTTTTCTTCAAATCACAACTATCATGAGAATATGATTCTCCCAGACAGAGAAGACCATTACCCCCGGCTCTTCAGACGCGCACCGGTCTACATGTTAATGGCGGAGATGCTGGAGAAAAGGAAACGAGTAGAAATTTTCCTCCCATCGTCCGCTCCTCCCGATCCAGGCTGCACTTGGCTGATAAAACACCGTCCTCTCTCTCCTCATCTCCCCCTCCTCCTCCACCTCTCATCTTCTTCAGCCGCCAATCTCTCTCGGTAGTTTACATGGAGCAGAGACGCGCCTAGCGGCCTTGGCGGGAATAGCCACGCACTTCGCTCCCACCCCGCCCCCACATCAGCCTGATTTTAAAGCTACAGACAGATATGCTTTAGGGAAAAGCAAAACAAGTGTATTAGCAGGAGTTGAAAGAGCTTCATTGTGTATGTCTGGAACTCTTGGATGATGGCCACCATTCTTCAAAAAGAGATTTTTGATGAGAAACGAAGCTCCCAAATCCCAAATAGATGTTACTGGGTTTGGATCTGGTGAGCACGAGACTCACATGATTTTTATCCTCATCACCCAATTCTTTCTTTTTTTTTTAAACCTGTCCTGTTCAGCAGCAGGGGCAAGCAGTATCGATGTTCCTGGTGCCTTGTTGTACTGAAGCAGTTTTATTCTGCATAGGAGGAATCTGATAAACTCCTCCTATCACCATTTATGTTTAACTTTATTAGGAATGGTATTGGTTCATTGATGAAGCTACCGGACTGAGGCTCAGGAGTGGATAGACAGAGAGAACAGGGACAGGATAGGGAAGACAGGAGGGGGGGGGGACACACACACATAAACAAACAATAGCAAAAAAAAACCCACAAAAAAACAACAGTAACAATAATAACAACAGGGGGGAAAAAAAGATAAACATTGGTTGCAGAATTTCCAGTGCAAATTTACCATTTGGTTTAATATAATTTAAAATAAATGTCTGAGTGTGTGATTATGTATCAGTTGTGCACTGTGTGTGTATGCGCGTGTGTATGTGTCCGCTACAGTTTGTCTTTGGATGCTGTGGGTAGCTGACTGTAGCTGATGTGGGGGACAAGAACAACGCTCCCCCGGTCCAGGATATTAGTACCGAGCCACAAGGGCACCGAGAAACCCCCAGAACACAGGGAGCCCCAGGCCACCCCCCCCCACCCCCCCAGGAAACAGCCACAGGCCCAACCCATGCCAGGAGCCGCAGGAAAGCATAGGAGCAGCAACCACGGCCCGGAGGCAGCCCACAGACAGACAGGGGAGACAGAGGACCCCAGGCCCACTGCGCACCCCCCTGCAGCAGGAGCTAAGCCCACCACCGGCGAGGCCGACACCCACCCACACCCCACGCCCAGACGGGGCAGACCACAGCCCACTACAACAACCAGGCCCACTTCCCCCGGACAGAGCACCCTCCCAACCCTCCACCCATCCCCTGTTCTCCTCCTCCCCCCAGAGCAGGCCAAGCTTCAGGCCATAAGGCACCACCAGCCAGCAACCCCCCCACCCCCCCCAAAAAAGGGAAAGGGACCCCCCACTCACCCGAGAGGCCCATGCCCGCCTGCCGGGGTGAGCCAAAGGCACCCATGTCCGGGACCGCCACCCCCAGACAAAATGAATAAATAAATCATACCCTCATCTTCCTCCACCCATACAGGGGCCGAGCTCTCCATAGATGCGGACGTAGTCCAGGGCACCTCAGACCTGGGCTGCGTTCCGATCAGCACTGTACTCCCTGCTTCCTGCTCCCTGTTCCCTGCATTCTTGTGGAATTGTTGTGCAAGTGATGTAGCTAGCAACCATACTTACACACGTAAATGAATTCATTTTTATTATTCGCCATTATTTTCCAGGCTCGGATGCACGTCTGCTGCTGCTGGCGATTTTTTTTATTTTACGCGCCGCACAGACACCGCAGTGCATCATGGGGAATCTTGCTTGTCAACTTCCGGCAAAGTGTACAACAGTTGTTCAGTTGTTACCTGTACCGTGCTCAGTTCCCTCTGAAGTGTTCCCTTCGGTTTGGAACCTCAGTTAAGATGGCTGTATACCGTGCGCAGTCAACTTTGCAGGGAACTGCAGGGTGATCGGAACGCAGCAAACGTAAAACTGCCAGCAAGGGATCCACTGCACAATGGCAAGGCCTGCGACCAACCCCAGCCCAACCACCATACTGGGAGGCAGACCACCCATCCCAAGAACACCAGTCAGGCCCCCAGGCCCGCGTTGGTGCAGTTAGCAAAAGGGGCAGCAATGGACACACTCCCTGCCCCAGCTTCCCCCCCATCCCAACATGGGTGCAGGGTGCGTGTTGTGCGTGGGAGTGTAGATGTGATGATGTGGATGACTAGAATGTAGTTAAAACTGGGGGAGGCACCCAGGGCATGGGAGCCCCACTGGCCCAAAATATATTTTTTTATAATAAGAAAATCTGATTCTTGAATTATTGACTCAAACATGCTGGCGACCCATCCAGGATGTGCCCCACCTCTCACCCATTGACGCTGGGATAGGTTCCACCCCCCCCCCCCGCAACCCTTAATGTAGGAATAAGCGGAAGACAATGGATGGATGGATGGATGGATGGTCTCATAAATGATTAATTAAAAAAAACACCTTGACAATATATATTTTCAAAATGTAAATAAATATTATACAAGGCATTGATACATCAGTGAAGAAGACCACAGAAAGAAAGGAAAAAAATGTTAAAAATCTTAAATCACAATAGTTTGATTATTCTTTTCGACACCCACTGATTTAATTTTCTCTCCCAGAACTCTGCAACAATGTGTTTTTCCCTCTGGACTTCAACAGCTCTTTTAACTCGTTACAATCCCAAAAACCCTCTACAATGGTGGGATTTTTATGTTTTGCTTGCTCATTATGATTGTTGTCTTCTTTAATGACTGAGTTTGCTGTTGCTGGAATGGCTTACCTGTCTGTGCTTATCTACAAAAAAATGGTATGACTGAATAAACTGCTCAGAACCAGTGAGAGGTGCTGGTTATATTTAACCTTTGTCCCAGACAGGATTTACCTGCACATTGACCTGTTAGTTACACTCACATAACACATTCCCACCCTATTTACAGGCATTATTCTTGCTGTCTCTTGTCCACTTCAGACTGAAATAGAAACTGGCATGCTTATTTTGTTCAGTCTGGTTATTTCACATCGTCAGACACACGTCTCTCATCAGGGTAGCAGCATGTTGGTCAGGGTGGCTGATATGTCAACATTTTCCTGTCAGCCACTGCGCCTCCTTAAACCAATGATGGCTGCTGTTCACAACTACTTCACATGCTCAGATCCGGTACCATTCTACCAGCAATGTGTTCTATGACCAGGCTGCATGAGTGTTACAGAATCAGAGGATCACCACATTGTCCGTCTATCTGTTATTGAAGTACAAGCCAAGTCAAGCCAACAAAGAAACATGCTTATGATAAATATGGTATTTCTTTTTTTAATAATTTGTTCTTTTCCTGGAAACCTAGATCTGTTCAAAAGAGTCACACTGCCATCACATCTAAACCACACCCCTATCTCCTTAAGGACACTGGTTGGCAGAACCACTGTTGGTGCACACACATAAATAGAAGTCTGCCATGTGATCTTGTGAATCCAGTTACCTCACACAGTAAAAATAAAAATGACAGATTGTTTAGTATCAGACGTGATTTATCTGCCCATATGTTGTGGCTGGTTAAACAACTGCATTAACTCTGAGGTGTGTCTGATTTGTGCGTATATCCACATAACTGCTGCTGCTGGCTTCGCAACTGTAGTCATTCTGTACTTGCTTTACCACATCATGAGGTTAAACATGCTTAGTGTGAGAATTATTGAATGTTAACCCTCTGCTCCTCCCTCTACCCCCAACACCAACTCCTGCTTTACTTTGTACAAAGCCAAATTCAAAATGTGTTTGAATGATGCCATATAAAAGTGGGACAATTTGGTTAATGAGTTGATAGTTTTGGGTCCTTTGTTTATAGTGGTGAGGCTTTAAGCAATTTTGTCTTTGGGAGAGCAGCTCCAACTGTAATAACAATTAGAAACATTTGGGGATGATGAATGAAAGGTTGTCTATTTCCACTTTTAGAAAATGATGTTCGCAGTTTTATTTAACACCAAAACTTGCTATGTTTCTCCAGATTATATAATAATCCCATCCTGTTGTCAGCACAGGTTTGAGTCATTTCAGCCTCCACTCTGAGAAAACTTGTTTTGTTCATGAGCCTTGGATTAGATGAACAGTTTAGATAATATAATACCCATGAGCCTGGGCTACTATGCAGTGGAGAGGAGGCCAGTCAGCGGCATGACAGCAAATTCACAATACAAAAAAATATACCAAGGTCTCCATTTTCACCCAGATGATCCTCAGGAATGAATTGAAGCTGGAGATTGTTATCACTTTACTCAGCACTGTAATCCTGGGCTTTCACTGACTGTTACCAATGCAGATGAATAGTGTTAGATTTTTAAGCTTACTGATTAGATATATCTTTCCAAAATGCACCTTGGAAATTGTAGCTCACTTCTCACCCAGCTTAACACACTCAAATACATTTGTGTATATGAGAGCTTTTCCTTTTGGCTCAGCTCTCTCTTCACCACAATGGACTGATACAGATGTCACCGTACACGCTGCACCAATCTGCCTGTCAATCTCACGATCCAGCTTTCCCTCACTCATGAACAAGACCCCAAGGTGCTTGAACTCCATCACTTGGGGCGAGGGCTCATCCCTACCTCACGCCACCCTGTTCTGGGGGAGAACCATGGACTCTGAGTTACTACTGAGGTACTTATTCTCATCCGGCTGCCTCACACTCAGCTGCAAACCGATCCAGTGAGAGTTTAAGTTAACAGCCTAATGAAGCCAGCAGGACCACATCATCCACAAAAAGCAAAGACCTGACCCTGCAGCCAACAAGCCGATCCCCTCAACACTCTGGCTGTACCCAGAAATTCCTTCCATAAAACTGTTACTGTATGAACAGAATCGGTGACAAAGGGCAGCCCTGGAGGAGTCCAATCCTCACTGGAAACGAGTCTGACTTACTGCAATGTGGACTAAGCTCTGACACCAGTCATACATGGAGCGAATATCCCATACTCCCAGAGAACTCCCCAAAGAATCATACTGCCGAGAGTGTAGAGCTGATCCACAGTTCCACAACCAGGACAAAAAACACTCAACTCCTCCTGGATCCAAGGTTTAACTATCTAAGGTATCCTCCTCTCCAGGCAAGGAGTGTGATCCCATGATAGTTGGAACACACTCCCTGGTCGTCGTCGTCATCGTCTTCCGCTTATTCCTTACTAGTAAGGGTCGCATGGGGGCTGGAGCCTATCCCAGCATCTACGGGCGAGAGGTGGGGTTCACCCTGGACAGGTCACCAGTCCATCGCAGGGCCAACATACAAAGACAAACAACCATTCACACTCACAGTCACACCTACGGTCAATTTAGAGTATCAATCAGCCTAGTCCCCAAATTGATGTCTTTGGATGGTGGGAGGAAGCCGGAGTACCTGGAGAGAACCCACACAGGCACAGGGAGAACATGCAAACTCCACACAGAAAGATCCCACGCCCGAGCCGGGACTCGAACCCGGAACCTTCTTGCTGTGAGGCCACAGTGCCAACCACTGCACCACCGTGCAGCCCACTCCCTGGTCCCTCTTCTTGAAAAGGGCAACCACCATCCCGGTCTGCCAATTCAGAGGCCCCCAGTGTCCTCGCAACACTGCAGAGTCGTATCAACCAAGACAGTCCTACAGCATTCAGGGCCATGACAAACTCCAGGCAGATCACATCCACCCCCAGGGCCCTGCCACCGAGGAGCTTTTTTACCACCTCAGCAACCTCAGCCCCAGAGATAGGAGAGCCAACCATAAAGTTAATTCCTTATCGGAAGAGATGTCAGTAGGATTGAGGAAGTCTTCAAAGTATTCCCTCCACCGATCCACAACATCCCAAGTCGAGGTCAGCAGCACGCTGCCATACACAGTGTTGACTGTGCACCGCTTTCCCCCTTCCTGAGATGGCGGATGGTGGTCCAGAATCTGTTCAAAGCTATCCGGAAGTCTTTCTCCATTGCAAGGAAAACTACTAATAAAAAAACTCTCTCTCTCTCTCTCTCTCTCTCTCTCTGTCTCTCTCTTTCTCTCTCTCTCTCTGTATATATATATATATATATATATATATATATATATATATATATATATATATTTAGAGAGAGAGAGACAGAGAGAGAGAAATATATATATAACATGTTGGTAAGACACTGCTTGGCCCCTCACACAGCTAATATGTAACAAAAAAATATACACTCAGATCCTTTCCACAGTATTGTCCAGACAAACATCCACAATGTCTTCCTCTGGGAAAATATAATTGGATCCTACAATTGCACTCATGATTTATCCAGTGGATTAACTTCCTGTCAGTTTAGTAAATAAATCTCGGACCATGCTGAGCTCATCTTTGTGCTCTCTGACCTTTGCCAGAGTGTTCACACCATTATTGTTCATTAATACCATTATTCTCAGGCAGAAGCTTACAGTAAATAGCACACTGAAACTCAAGTGGACACAAATTATCCACCCCACCTGCATTTACATAGAGGATTGTCCAGGTTAATTTCAATAGCATACAGAGGTAGGGAATTTTAACATGTTTACCTCATTATCACTATCTAAACTGTACAGGATGGTCATACTCTGTCTGGGATTTTAAGCAGTTATAGTTCTAAAAGAAGAAAATAGGCACAGTCAGTCTATATCGTTTTTGTCTTTTCTTAATGTGAAAGCATGATCTTGGTCCTTTATCTTTCTTTTTTCAGATAAGTTTGATATGCTGGAAGTTCTTCCTCATTAGAAAAAGTCCTAAATTCAACTCATCATCTCATCCTCCTGTTAAGTCACACCAGATGCCTGCCTTCCGAAGGGAACCATGAGAATACAACAGCGCATCAGTCACACTGCCTGACGTACAGCACAAGTCTGGGGGCAAACTGTTTAAAATTTACAGAGGATGCATTGAGGACAACTGTCCTAAAATCCAAATTGTTTATATTTGCAAATCTGCATTATGAAAAGCCTTTCAACAGCTCTGTGAACAACACTGAAGTCATCAGGATCAGATGTGAATAGCTATTCCTTATAGGAATTGTATTATTGGGATTATTGTACTGTTTCTGGATGGGATGAAAAAGTAGGGTTTTGTGATTCTGGTACAAGTTTATTGGATTTTTTTCTTCATAATGTGTTCATATTCATTGACAGCCAAACTAAAATACAATCTTGTGTACAAATCAGGTCAATCATTTAGGACGTTTCTTTGTTTCCTTTTTTCTTTTTTTTGTATTGAGAACACTGGAACATAACAGATTCATGTCATCTCACCAGTTAGAGTTAATTCAATATTCCAGGGTGGATCACACCTTGGAAATGGGACTGCTGTGGTTTTAACATAATCTTAGCATGCACATTGTTAATTAGAAAGACAGAGGAATTATGCAGCAATAAAGCAGATCAAATCAGAAAATACTAAGTAGTCCTCCTTGCTAAAGCTGGTAGGAGCACAAACACAACATCAGATACACTACTTAAAATCAGCAAGAATGCAACACATTCATATGAATGTTTTCCACCGTATCTGTATTTCTACGAAATGTTTTGGTAATATTTTCCATGTTATTTTCATATCATTAACATAGAAATCAACTAATACATTATCCTGTCTTATTCAGAATAAAGTTTTTGGTGAATATAGAAATAAAAGCTGAACATTAACACTGATCAACAAAAAGGTTTTACTTAACCAAGTCTGACCTAATTAACAAAATTAACAAGGAGTAACAATGTATGTGGTCTGGCGCTCACTAAAGTCATTTGCCAGTTAGCCCTAATAAATGAATATAAATTGATAACTTGTAAATCTTATTCATAACATACTTGTTAATTGCCGATTTGGTGGTAAGTACATGTTACAAGTGTGAATGTTGCATTTGCATGTACTGTAGAGATCCAGAGTGGTCAGTTAGCTAAAAAGACAAACACACTTGATTGATGATTGCCCCTGCTTCCCTTGACAACTTGAGGGATTTGTCTGACACAAAATACAGAACACTCCTTTGACTTATGTTTGAGGGTATAATGCCATATCATAGCTGCTGAATGACCAGTTGGCATGTTAGCCAGTTAGCTATTTTGCCAAATTGGATGGACTGAATGACTCATTCTGTGTGGGTGGAAAATCTGACTGTCACCATGTAGCTATACATCACCTTTGTCAATAAGCTGTTAATGGTTGGTTTCAGCACATGTATTTGCCGCCATTTATCTCAATTTGTCACCATGAAAGCTGAAGCGAGAGAGTTACACTCAGCCATGCTGTCACACAACACAGGAAATATTGCTATTAATAAAACATTTTCATTTGCATTACTCTACAAATTAAATTGTATATTACATCAATTTTATCTGCAGGCAGTTGATGTGTGTGTGTTATTTATTTGGATTTAACCATATATCAAGATAGAGCTGGAGTCACAGACTCTTATTTCATTCAAAAAAATTACAGAACACGATTCCATTTTGAATGTGGATGGCAATTACCCCAAACATCTTTAGGAAAATATTCATGTCGGTCAGTTTTTGAGGTATAAGCAGAACTTTTTTAGACCCTGATGATTTCTCTCCAAGAAAATTGGCATGGCAACCCTAAGCTTGCAACTCTGTATTGATATGTGCCATAATATACTGAGCAGGGATCACAGCACGTAGTATGATAGTTACTTTAATCTCTTATCACAGTCCAACTCTTTTTCATATATAACAAATCATTTTAGGTAAAAAAAAAAAACAAGGCTTACTCTACATTCATCATCAGGTGTATCAAGGGAAAAAATGATGCTGAGACTGTGCTGCCAACTTCATTTGTTTCTACTGCTTTTTGTCCTTTGTCAACTGTGTGAAAAAGTTGTTCTATAAAGAGAATTGTACATTATATTTGTTGAATATTTGCATAATGTAATCTGGCCAATCAACTGCAAACACACTAATATAAATGCATCATATGAAGATAAATTGACTGCTGACAAAAGACACTTTAATTCTGTCTACATTCAAATAAAAATATTGCACATTGGTAAATATTGCATATATTGTGCTGACATGGTCTGAATCAAGCCACTGTAATGTTTTAAACTTAGGTGGAGTGGCCAGCTGCACGTGCTGCATGAACTGATGGTTGCAGGGGTTAGCACATTACCTCAGTGTCCAGGCTATGTAAGTTGGATTTTACACTGCTGCTGTATTTCACATTGATCATATAATGCTATGTCCATCCATCCATCCATTTTCTACCATTTATCCTGTTAAGGGTCATGGGGGCATTGGAGCCTATCCCACCAGCCTTTGCGCTAAAGGCAGGGTTCACCCTGGATGGGTTGCCAGTCCATCACAGGGCCAACACATAGACAGACAACCATTCACACTCACAGTCACACCTACGGTCAATTTAGAGTATCCAATTAACCTAGTACCCACTTGCATGTCTTTGGACGGTGGGAAGAAGCCGAAGTACCTGGAGAGAACCCATGCAGATGAATATGCAAACTCCACACAGAAAGATCGCCTGCCCAAGCCAGGACAGTGCTAACTACTGCACCACCGTGCCGCCACTGTTGTATTTCCATAAAATGGAAATGGAGAAATATGTCAGTGCATCTTTAGTGTACATTCCGCTGTATTATAGTACAGTACACATGTGAGCATTTTAACTAATCATGTTTTTGTTCTGGATTTTATGTTTTGTTTCCCTTTTTCTTAAGTGCCGGTTGTTTTATGTCCTGAGTGACTACCTGCCCTCTTCCACCTGTGTTTGATGACCCCATCTGTTTCCCCTCAGTGTCCACTTCCTTCTGTGTCCAACTGTCTGTTTTGGTTTGTTTGTTCAGCTCAAAAGTTTTGTGTTTTCCTGGAGAACTTTACCTCACCTTGTTTTTTAGCGTCACCTTCATGTCAACTTTACATCCAAAATGTTGATGCATTATAGTGCAGCTTCAGCATATTTTACCTATCTCACTGTGCCCCCCCTCCCCCCAAAAAAACACATGGACTTAAACAAACACAATATGTTCAAAGTGCATTTTCATCCCCTTCTACCTTCTTCTTTATTCTGATCTCCTTCATGTTGTTTCCTGTCTCTGCAGTAAATTGCTCTCTGTCAGACAAACATTAGTGCAGTTAGTCTGTTTATAAATCAATAACAAGATATTGTCCTTTGTTTATTACCACCATACTAATTTGATTTATCACTTTGGTACAGTTGGCAAAGATTGTTGAAGACTGCTTTCACAGGTTCCGCTTGTGTGCAGAATATCAAACCAGTTTATGGACAGGCAAAAATTGAAATTGACACATGACATAATCTGAGACAAGTATTTAATATTTATCTAATATGCATGTCATCAATCTTTATGATTTAACTCGTTCACTAGATGAGGTGCAGTGAGTTGATGTGGCTTATGCATGCATGCATGAGATTACTTGTACAGCCAAGTGTCATGTATGTTTCAGTACATCATGTGTAACACATGCCCTATAAATTTGTGTGAATGTCACATCTGTGTAAAACACCCACTGCCAGCATGACACGCATGCCACATGTGAAACAGATTTGTTTTGTTGCAGGTGTATGTACATAAGCCTGTGACATCATAAGTAGGTTCGAGTGAGACCTATGATGTCAATAGGCTAAATTATAAGACTACTCATATTGCTTGTAGGATGGGTAGAATCAGGTTTTTTTTGTGTGTGCATGTGTGTGTGTGTGTGTGTGTGTGTGTGTGTGTGTGTGGTTATTACAGGTGTATGGCAGTCTGATGTGAGTGTACCCATGTGGCAGGAGAGTCCATGTATCACCACAAATCTTTGGAATACTTAATTTTATAATCATAGATTCTTCCATGCAGTTGCTTTTCTGCGCTCTCATCCACACAAAGATTTATTCATCTGTGGAGTTGGAGTTGTGATTGATCAGACCCAATGGCCTAAGGAAACAGTCAACCAAGAGCTAAAGTAATCAAACTTGTGCGAATGTGTTAGTTCATGTCTGTCACTCCGAATAATCATGAAGAAGAACAGCTTTTCATAATAATAATTGGGTTCAAGGTCATGAATAATTGTGTCAGTTTTTGTATTATTTATCTGGGCAGGAAGTGTATCAGCTCAGATGAAGAAGCACAAGACACGCATGTCAGAAATTGACTGGGCAACAGACAAGGATTGCAATTAAGCTCTACTCAAACAGGAGGGGAAAGCAATTCACTAGTTTCAACTGCCTTTGTAATTCATGAAGTTCTCTCAGTGTTACGAGGGTAAATAACCCAGAACTCAGTATTACATGCAGCCTAACTGAGCCTTGAATGAGAGAAAAAAAATTGGATACAAAAATGTGAGGAAGCCAGAGGAAGAATGTGAAAACTGTAGTAAAGTGACACGTCAGGTACCTGGAATGGAAACACAAAGAAAGCATGTACTGGGGAGGTATGGAAGAAGGACTATGATTGGACCACATAACAGTGACACACTTCTACTTCTTTCCTTAGACCTGTTACACACTGGCAGCTGTTAGCTCTTGGCTTTGTTGATTTTCTCAAGGTGACCCTAAAACTTGGGGCAAACTTACATTGGAGCAGGGCTAACAAGCCCCTGGAAGGCTTTCTTACCCCCAGGCTAAGAAGCAAATGTTACCAATCTCAATGACTGGACATTTAAATTTCCTTAAAATGAATGTTCTTCAAATTCCTCTTACATCTCTAACTTATAAGTTTATCTGGACCAATAGATACACAAGGCTTTGTTTGTCTTTGTTATGTCTCCCCAATGAAAGAGTAGGACTGAGACTTTTATTTTTCTTCTTTAGTGGTATTATTGGGAAGCCCAACTTAATTATAAGTGCAGTAACCTTAAGTACAAGAAATGTAAGAAAAAATACACAGAATCCCTTTGTTAAAAGTACAATTCCGGTATGGTTTTGGTACCATAAATACAGAGCACAAATACCAATAGTATCCTAGTTCTCTTCCAACAGTAGCTTCACACCTAGTAAAAGTGAAGTGGGCTTTAAAACCTGGATTGACAGAGGTTTGTGCAAGGGTGTGGATCTATTTGATACATGGGACTTCATGGGAAAGATTTGAAGCAGAATTGTGAAACAGTGGTCCCTCGCCATAACGCGGTTCACCTGTCGCAACCTCTCTGTTTCACGGGTTTTTTTTGTGTAATTTTGCATGCTTTTTTTTACAGCGTACAGTATGAACGCGCATTGTGTTTGGCATCCTGACTGGCTAAGGGAGGACCGCACATGTGTTCTGCGTCCTGATTGGCTAAGGGAGTACAGCATGTGTTCGGATGACCAGATTTACATAAATGTTCAATCACTAGCAGTGTGACCCTGAAGTGCTGCATGTTTGCAAGTTTTCTACTTCAAACTTAAAAGCTTAAAACTTGGTTTCAGGTAGAAAACTTGCCCCAAGGCCTTCAGAGGAAAAAGACGTTACAGCAGAGCAGCGCCAGGACAAAGAGGCACCGTCAGCAGAACTGTGAAATACGCGTGAGTTACTGGTAATCATTTCTTATGTGTCAAACCTCGTAGATCATTAAAATTAAATTTGTTAAAAATGTTCATTTACTAATATTGAACTTATTTTTTTAAATCTGCAAAAGTTTGACCTTTGAGAGTGTTTAAATAAGAGAGAACTGTGAGAAAATGTTAATGCCTGTCTGAGAAAAGTGTATAAAAGTGTGTGTTTAGGGTTATTACGGCCTTAAAACATGTATAATAATTGTAAAAAAGCTGATTACTTCACAGATTTCATCTATTGTAGATCTATTTTTAGAACGTATCCCCCGTGATAAAGGAGGGACCACTGTATTCCATGGATCAGAAGTTATTATCTAAGATGAAAAAAATCCTTGTCCTTACCTACTCTCACCTCCGTGGAACAAATTGTCTCTCCGATAGGGGCCTGATTTCATGTTTTCATGGAAGTATTGTCAATGGTTCCCAAGTTTCCTGAGAGGATGGGAGACTGGTGTGGTGCAGGGACTGAAACACTGAAATTTCAATTAGGAATATTGATTTTGACATCAGGCTGCACGGTGGTGCAGTGGTTAGCACTGTGGCCTCACAGCAAGAAGGTTCCGGGTTTGAGTCCCGGCTCGGGCACGGGATCTTTCTGTGTGGTGTTTGCATGTTCTTCCTGTGTCTGCGTGGGTTCTCTCCAGGTACTCTGGCTTCCTCCCACAGTCCAAAAACATGCAATTGGGGACTAGGCTGATTGAATACTCTAAATTGACCGTAGGTATGAATGTGAGTGTGAATGGTTGTTCGTCTCTGTGTGTTGGCCCTGCGATGGACTGGCGACCTGTCCAGGGTGTACCCCGCCTCTCGCCAGTTGATGCTTGGATAGGCTCCAGCCCCCCCCCCCCGCAACCCTTAATGTGTAGGAATAAGCGGAAGATGACGATGGATGGATGGATGGATTTTGACATCACTGTATTGCCTAGTCATAGCAATTTTATCGATGAATACTTTATTACTTCTGCCTTATTTGTTCTTGTTTGTATTTTTTTTCTTGAACTAAATCTGAACAAATGCATTGTTTTAAAAAATTAACTTTGAGTATCTGGGTATTGCATCGCGTGCACATTTTCAAGCTTTCAATGTATGTCATGATTATAGATTTTTCCCCATTCTTCAATGGTTTTGTTTTATTGGGATATTATGTTTTATTTTGTGTGTGTGTGTGTGTGTGTGTGTGTGTGTGTGTGTGTGTGTGTCTACATTACCTAAAGACCAAATTGTGTTTCTAAAGGAAGGAGATGACTCAGCCTTTTTGTCTTCAATCTGCACCATGAATATGACTTGCAAATTTTAAAAAAACTACAAAACTGAAGTACAACTAGGAGAGGAAAGAGATGAAAAGTAGAATTGTAGTCGTTACAGTAGGTGTGACATTTTCAAGGGAAGTGGCAGCATTGTCCAAGCTAGTGTTGCAGTAGATATGTTGAATTGATTTTAATAATTCCAAACCAGGATAACAGCACAAATAACGACAGTTAATAAATATGCAGTAGTTATACTAAAAAGAGGGAGATTAATGAGCGCTAAAAAAGATTTAAGTTTTAAAATTTTCCCCCAACATTTTTGAAAATATATACAATGTATTTATTCAAATAATGACACATTTATATAAAGCTAATTGTGCTAATTTTCATTATATGCACACTCAAATTTGCAAAACAGTGGCTGAAACTGAAACAAGCATGTGAACATTGGATGGAACATACTGTACTTTGTTTTGCATGCTTTTTATTTTAATTTTTTTGTGCTATTTTAACTTTGCTGTGGAAGTTTTAGTAAGGCAAGGCAAGGCAAGGCAATTTTATTTGTAGAGCCCGTTTTCACAAACAGTTTGTCTCAAAGGGCTTCACATGGCATCATAACAACATCCTCTGCCCTTAGACCCTCACATCGACTGAGGAAAAACTCCATAGAAAACCCTTTTAACAGGGAAAAATCTGAGAAACCTCAGGGTGAGCAACAGAGGAGGATCCCTCACCCAGGACGGACAGACGTGCAGTAGATGTTGCTACGGACAAGAAAACAGTTTACAATGCAGAATGTGGGAAACATGGAAATGTTAACAGTTGAAGAAGGAAGCTTCTGGAGGGGGAGGCAGGGAGAGCAAGCCAGCTTGATGGGGGACTGGATGGCAGACTGATTCATGGGAGAGGAGTGCAGGCCAGTGTAACAGCGGTGAAAAAGGGGGGGGGGGCAATGCAGGCCGCGGTTGGTGCAGACAGATGGAGCTCCGGTGGATCTGTGGAAACACAGAGAGACTGCGAGACACCAAGGCCAAACTACAAAGTGCAACAAGTAATGGTAATGACAGTTCCAAAAATGTGCAGGGAGGAGAGGAGGAGAGAGGAGAGGAGAGGAGAGGAGAGGAGAGGAGAGGAGAGGAGAGGAGAGGAGAGGAGGGGGCTCCATGTAACCTGATGTGTCTCCCAGCAGTCTAAGCCTAGAGCAGCATAGCTATAAATGGTTCCCTTCCAGTCTGTTTTTAGAGATACTGGGAGTCACTAAAAGACCTGCATTCTGGGAGAGGAGTGCTCTGGTAGGACAGTAAGGAATAATGAGTTCTTTCAAATGGGATGTGGCTCTATCATTGAGAGCCTTATAAGTCAGCAGAGGGATTTTGAAGTTGATTCTAGATCCTACAGGAAGCCAGTAAAGAGAAGCTAAAATGGGAGAGATGTGTTCTCTCTTCTTAACTCCCGTCAAAACCCTCGCTGCAGCGTTCTGGACCAGCTGGAGACTCTTTAGAGAGTATTTAGGACATCCTGACAGGAGAGAGTTGCAGTAGTCCAGCCGAGAAGTGACAAATGCATGCACCAGTTTCTCAGCATCACTCTGGGAAAGGATATTCCTAATCTTAGCGATACTTCGCAGATGGAAGAAGGCGGTCCTAGTCACATGCTTTATGTGGGAGCTGAAGGAAAGGTCCGGGTCAAAAATGACTCCAAGGTTCCTTGCAGTTGTACTCGGAGTTTGGGTGATGCCATCTAGAGTAGTGATCCGATTCAAGAGTGTGTCCCTGAAACCTGTCAGATAAGTATGACTTAAACGATTTTAGGGCAGGTCCTTTAATACCAATTTCATGGTCTAGTCTCTGTAGCAGGATGCTGTGGTCGATGGTGTCAAATGCAGCACTAAGGTCCAAAAGGACAAGTACAGAGACAAGACCTCTGTCTGAAGCTATAAAGAGATCATTAGAGACTTTGACCAGTGCTGTTTCAATGCTATGGTGTTCCCTGAATCCAGTTTGGAAGGCTTCAAAGAGCTTGTTGTGACTGCAGAAGTTAATTCTGACAGGTCGATGGGGGAGAAGCTGTCCAAGTATGCACCAAGTCTGGGAGGTGCTTCTATGGGGACTGTAGTCTGTCCTCCATTACTGGCAATCTTTGTTCTAATATTCACAATCTTTTCAGGAAAGAAAGATAGGAAGTCGTTACTGCTGAGAGTTGGGGGGGATGCATGGCTCAACAGCACTATGGTTCTTGGTGAGCCTGCCCATAGTGCTGAAGAGGGGCCTGGGGTTGTTCTCATTCTTTTCTATCAGGGACGAGTAGTAAGCGCTTCTAGCATTACGGAGTTCTTTTTTATATATTAATAAACTATCCTTCCAGGCTTGGCGGACTTCCTCATGCTGGCTGGAATGTGTCTTCCTTTCCAGTTGTCTGGTCTTCTGTTTTAAGTCACGCAGCTCTGGGCTGTACCAGGGAACTATTCTTTTTTGGTTGATAACCTTCTTTTTCAGGGGAGCCACAGCATCAAGTGTCCCAAGGAGTGCTGCTGCAGTGCTGTCCACAAGATAGTCTACCTGCGAGGGGGTGAAATCAGCATAACTGCCCATTGTATTACTACAAGATGTGGCAGCAAGCTCTGCTGGAATTAGCTCCTAAATCTAAAAACAGCAGTGTCAGATAAACATCTACTGAAGCGGGATTTTTTTCCCAGGTATGATATAATTTGTTAAAGTAAATTCAAATGTAATTAAGGAGTGGTCAGACAAGACGGGGTTTTGAGGAAGAACTGTGATGAAGTAAATCAAGGATGTGATTAAAAGTGTGAGTGGGTTTGTTTACCCTCGGACAGAAGCCAACAGAATCAAGAAGCGACTTAAACACAGTGGCCAGAGAATCATCATCGACGTCCACATGGATGTTAAAGTCACCCACTATATGTTAAAGTCACCCACTATAATGACTTTGTCTGAATTCAATGCTAAGTTTGACAGAAAGTCAGGGAATTCTTCTAAGAACTCAGAATAAGGTGCAGGAGGACGTTGCACCACAGCAAGTAAGAGTGGTTTCTCTGCTTTCCAGTGTGGGTGGGAAAAGCTGACAGTAAGGCTCTCAAATGAGTTAAAGGTGCCATAGAGAGGTTGAACGGGGTATTAATTCTTGTTCTGTGGTGTGATATGTAACCCCACAAAAAATGGTTGGGTCTGTAATGGCTCAGAACCTTCCTAAAAGGCTCTCAAAAACCGCTATGTTACCATGTTGGGTTTAGAAAGCGTCATTTGTCCCTATTGGCGTCGTTTCTGACCTTATCTGGCAACCTCATTATTTATGCAAGTGCATGAGTTGACGGCGATCGGTTGCCGTTGTTTATCTGGCAACCTCATTTAACTACTGCTCGGTGATTGGCTGCCCTCACTGTCACTGAAAAGAAAGCACTCCCACTTTCTCGGCTAACTGTCGCCAGTGCTAAGTGTGACTGCTACTGTCAATTGACAACATTCCATATCATACAACAACATTTGTAAGATAAGATACCAAGTAGCCATGGCCCATTCACGGATCCAGCCGTATATGCAGTGGCGGGGTGGCCGTCGGGACAACCGGGAGTTTTCCCGGTGGCCTGGCCCCTTGGTAGCCTGCCTGGCTGGCGAGATTCCTTCCCCCTCAAGCCAGGCCAGGCCAGCTAGAGACAGACAACGCAGATTAAACAAAGGTCTCAATTCTATCGAGGCCATTCATTCAATCAATCTGCTCAGTCAGTGCTGCTGCTGAAGGCTCCAGTTTGTGTCGCGCTTGTGAGCGATACGACCGAGCGATGTGACCGAGCGACACGAAAGAGCTGCACTCACTCCGCTCGCTCGCACACACGCCCCCTCCTGAAATATGTCGAAGGGGCGTGTGTGAAAGGGGTGGGTTCAATGTGTGCGAGTGTGCGTGTGGGGGCGACACTGACTGAACTGATAACACTTCAGCCGCAGCGATTCAAAAAAGGGGGGATACTTCAAACAGAGGTTATGACACTGCCTCACACTTCGTGTGTATTCCCCACAACTGGGGAACGTTGAATCAACACCAAAAACACGAAAACAATGATTTTCATTCGAGGTGACCTTTAAATGAACTACTAGGTCGAGGGTTAATAAGCAAATTTGACTGATAAATTGCAGCTACTCCTCCTCCTCTGCCAGTGGTGCGAGGTACATAGTAGTTAATGTAACCAGGAGGGGAAGATTCATTTAAACTTACATATTCATCTTGCTGTACCCAGGTTTCAGTCAGTGCTAATAAATCGATTTGGTCATTTGTAATAAAATCATTCACTGGGAGAGATTTGGATGGGAGAGATCAAATATTTAGCAAACCACATTTAATAGTTGTATTGGGTTGGTTTGCTGGAGCAGTGGTTTTAATTTTAACTAAATTGCTGGAAATTTCTCCTCCAGATTTGGGTTTAGGCTTATACAGCATCGGGGCATACACAGTTTCTATAGGCTGGGTGGGTGACAACACAAAGGAACCACCAGAGGGGTGTGTTAAACTGCAGCTCTGCCTGCTGGTCTGAACTCTGGGTGCTTGTCAGGATCAGTATGGCTAATAAATATGCCTATGTTCCAAGATAAGAGAGATGCACCATCCAAAGTAGGATGGACGACATCTCTCTGAATCAGACCAGGCTTTCCCCAGAAGGAGGTCCAATTGTCTATATGAGCCAGGTTGTTATCTAAGCACCACATAGACATCCAGCGATGGAATGAACGCATGCAGCTAGTAAAGGCCTAACCGGAAATAGGGGTTGCAAATTAACCTTGGCTAATCTGAATGCATGATCTTCATTGTATTTATATGAAATAAGGTTTGATGCATTTTTCCCTGTCCAATGAACATAAAATAAAAATAATAATAATTATATTAATAATAGGGCTACACGGTGGTGCAGTGGTTAGCACTGTCGCCTCACAGCAAGAAGGTTCTGGGCTCAAGTCCTGGCACGGGCACGGGATATTTCTGTGTGGAGTTTGCATGTTCTCCCCGTGCCTGCGTGGGTACTCCGGCTTCTTCCCACCGTCCAAAGATCCGTCAAGAAAACTGTGAAAACAAGAACACTTGATCCAAATAGCAGGTCAAGGCATCACATTATCTTGATTTGGGAAGCTGAGATCAGATGACAGCAATTGTGTTTCCAAATGAGACTTGTCTGCAATTGTAGGAACAAGCTGTAGTTGAAAATCATCATGTACCCTGCTGGTCTGAAAATGAGTCAAATTACAATTCAATTATGTATCAGCAATCAAAGAGCTGAAAGAAACTGATGCAATCACTTTCTGCATGGTCCAAGTTTGTCTGCCTCAATTAACCACACCATTATTCCTGCCCCACAATGCCCAGATATACAAAGAACACAGCAGATAGCAATGTAGGTATGTTAGGTAACCATCCAAATTAGAGCTCCTTCATTTCCATAATTATACTCTAATTAGACTCGAAAGCAAAAGAGATTGGGCACTGTTCTTTTCTTGCGCTTTCAAGTGGTAATGGATTATTGATCTTAGGGTCTGGCCAAATCCAACAATCCCTGCCCAAGGAGGTAGAAACCAACTGGGACATGTGAATTCAACCTATTTTTCATTCAAAGGGCTCTAATTCGATTGCATAATATAGCTTTGTTGACATGGTAATTATTTCTTTATTATTGTTATGATCCAGGACTACACAGGGGTCAGGTGAAGGAAAAGTCAAAGCTGGCTTCTCCATTAAACGCTGGGGCGAACTAGAAACAGAGATTTTATAAAAAGAGGGATGTACCAACAATGGGTCTCCTTATAATCTCCTCCCAGTCAGCTGGTAGCACTGCAAAGTGAACTAAGTCATGCTGCTGCTACTGAGGAACTTACACACTATCTAAACTTCCTGACCTGACAGAAATACACCAATTAATGTATAAATTGAAAATGTTTACATTGGAGTGACATTACTGTTACAGTGCAAGCTATCTTAGCAGCAAACTAACTGTTGTATCATGCTTTCAGTAGGGGTTATACTGAGTGTATTGTTATCATACCAAGTACATTTCATTTGTTTATCAGGAGGATCAAGGTATCAGGAGGAACAACGAATCGCATGCAACTTCTGATTCTATAGTAGGATAACTCCAGTGCTCATGGGGCAAAATGTCACATATACCCACTCACTATTTTAAAGTTCCCAACTGTGTACTGAAATAATTATATAAAAATGTAATGAATGCAAAATACATCATTGAGATTTGTTCTTTTTTTCATTTTCAAAAAAGTTTTTGACAATATGATGTACTGATGTGAAAATGACAGAATGTGAAAAGTCTAATAAGATGCCTTGGCCTCCCCTACTTCTTGCTAACTTGTTAGCAAAAAAGAAATAATTGGCTCTGTTGTTACTCCTGATTTCATAAAATATTTTTCCCACCATGTTTTTACACATTATACCAATTCTTGGGGAAGAGTGTCAGATCTCTGGAAGGGATTTGTTTCTCAAATCCTGATAGACACTACTCCATTGTCCTGTAGCTCATGCTTCTGTATGCACTCCAGCATAAACTTTGCTGTACACTTCCAAAGAAAAACTGATTCAGGACAGTTTGAGGCATTTCTACAAAATGAAAACATCCCTTCCTATTTAGGCGGTGCTTTGATTTGTTAGTTACACTTCAGTCAAGATGAATACCCTTAATTCACATCTTAAGGCTTTCAGCAACACGGTACTTTGGAAAAACTGACATTAACAATGGCACCATTTCGCTAATTGCCTTGTTGTGGGGGCATTCGGGAGCATTTTTTTTTTGTCCAAACTTCTGACTTTATAGAATTAAAAAATACAAAAGGGGTGGGAGGCATCTTGTTTTGTGTGTGTGTGTGTGTGTGTGTGTGTGTGTGTGTGTGTGTGTGTGTGTGTGTGTGTTTTGTCTCCTGTTCAATCAGAAAATGATCTGCTTTTACATCTCTACAAATGAGACAGAGAATCAGATTTAAAAGATGAACAAATGAATCAGAAAGAAAACACTGACCAAGTGTTTAAAAAGAGACGGTTAGGAAAAGAACCCAATTATGTACCCTCTGATAAGCCATGTAAAGAAAAAGAGGAAGATATAGAGAGAGGAAAGGCAAGGAGAGAAAGAGAAACAATTTGTTTCTGTCATTTTCTAGCAAGGTCAATCAGATAGTGCGACTGCTATATGAATTCCACACACCTCCTCTCTCCTTCTTATACCTCCTCAGTCAGCCCTTTTATTCCTCCACAACCTCCATCAGTAAAATAAAATGACACCACATTTGTTGTCCTTGCCACACCACAATGCAACTGTCATTGCTGTGCGACTAGTATCTGAATGGAAGATTTACATCCCTTTACTTCATGAACACTTGACTTCCACCAATGCAAATAATAGGGAAACTGTGTCACCCCACCCCAGTGATGCAGCCTGTCAACCAAACATTTTCTCCTATGGACTGTGGTAAACTTAAAGACAAAGGCCTATTTCATATCATTGACATCTTCCTCCCCCTCGCTTCTTTCCCAGTTACTTGTGGTTCAACTTGTTTGTTTATCTGCCTGTCTGTGAGCTGAATTACTAAATGTTTTTGGATGGGTTGTAAGAAAAATGTTGTAAAAACAATGTAAGTCTTGGCTCTGAGAAGGAAACTGGATTTTGAAATGGATCCATAGATTTATGGGCAAGGATTGGGAGCTTGAATAATATTAATTAGTTTCTCAGGAAGTATAATGCAAAAACCTTAATGGAAAAAATAGTCATATTTCTATTTTGGAAATGTTTCCGAGCTGACAGTATATGATAGTTTCACTTGTGAATTCACATTTCTTTAACATTGTGAAATAGGGCATTTTGGCATTTTCATTAATTTCTCAGGAATTATTGCATTGACCTTTATGAAACGTCTATATGATGATTTCAGTTGCTGATTTGCATGTGGGTGGGCTTTGGTCTTACAGCGCAGGTCTGTATTTCTAATACATCTTTACTGTAACTGCCACAGTACTTTACATTTAAATTTAATCAACTCTCTGAGAGATCCTGGATAGAGCAAGTGTAATAGAGTGAATGTTGTTTCTTTACAGCGCTATTCCCATATAATGGATAGATTCCCTTCATCTTTGTGACACAAATGTTTTCACCACGTTACGCGAGCGATCAGGATGACAAATCTCTTATGATGGCAGGTCTGAGGAGGGTGGCCGATCTCCAGTCTTGTCCATCTTTTTGTGTTTCCTCTTTCCAACCAGCTCCTTCATATTGCTCTCCCCTGATCTAATTGTGTCTGATGTACGTTAATACAAATCCTTTATGGGTGAAGGCAAGCACATGTATCATTTACAGGTTGTTTCTTCCCCCATAATGCACAGTGATCTGCTTAGGCCTCGATGTAATGGAAAAGAGACAAGCCACTATGCATAGCACACTATGGATATTCTCAGAAAACTCTCCACAAGCAATTTACAACACTTCAGAGTGGAGAGGAAGAGTGTGTTAGAATGTGTCAAAGTGAAAGTGCAGAACACAGATGGGCTATCAGAACAGACAAGTCATTTGTGTTTCAACAAGACTGTTTACTCTTGTCTTCTTGTTTGAGATAGATAGCGGAGATGGGATTAAGTCACCCATGTGCAAGTCTCAAGTCTTAACCTTCAAGCCTCAAGTAAGTCCCAAGTAATTTTTTCTCAGGCAAGTCAAGTCAAGTCAAGTCAATTCACAGGTTATGTGAAGTCAAGTCAAGTCCTGTAACAGATCAAGTCAAGTCCAAGTCAAGTCACATTACTGCAATCTTACCTGCAGAATCCGGTCTCAATAAGGAGAAAAAATAAGGAATTAGTAACTGTCAAATAATATTATTGGCCAATTTATCTAAACTGTTTAAAAAGTATGACTTTGTAATTACTTATACATGATGAATAAAATATATGAAATAAAAAAAAAAAACACAAATCCATCCATTTTCTACCCGCAGGGGGCTGGAGCCTATCCCAGCATCCTTTGGCCAAGAGGCGGTGTACACCCTGGAAGCGTGGCCAGTCCATCGCAGGGCCAACACATAGAAACAAACAACCATTCACACTCACAGTCACACCTACCGTCAATTTAGAGTATCCACCTACGGTCAATTTAGAGAAGGCACAGGGAGAACATGCAAACTCCACACAAAAAGATCCAATGCTCAAGCCAGGGCTTGAACCCGGAAACCTCTTGCAGTGAGGTGACGGTCCTAACCACTGCACCACCATTCCGCTCCCAAAAACATAAATAACTTCATAAAATTCTGTATTATTTGTCAACCAAAACCAAATGCAGGAAAAGTCAGAAAAAATAAACCTAATAATATAGAGCAACAAAAAAACAGAGCTCTAAATACTTCCTTACCGTTTTACACACCAAACCTTCACTCTATATATCAAAAAATATAAAATAAAATAACTTCAGCTTAGTGTTTTCGCTGAAAAAAAGCTTACCTGACAGCCATGCTACAATATTTAACTTTGTTCCATTACACATCTGTAGAATAACTCAGAAAGTCATTTCTTTTTCACAAATTGTTGCATTTGCAAAATATGAGGTTGGAAAGTGTCTTTTCTGCAAGCTGTGCATGATGTGTCCTCATATTTATACCACCGTGGCTAGAGACCCTCTCAACTGGGGTGCTTGACGCTGGCACTTAAAGTGCTCTCATTGCAACAGGAGAAAGTGCAGGAAGGATGATCCTGTTTGCTCACTCGAAAGTCTAGGATAGTTGTTAAAATATGTCTCTGGACGACTTGCTGTGTCCTGTTTGCGACACTTTCTTTACTTTAAGAAGAGTCCAGTGCTCTCTTCTGGCTCTTTTTCCACATCTTTGGTTTCAGGACTCTGAACTGTTGTGACAGGTGGCACCTGACTTAGAATCAGATCTGATACAAAGAGAGGTGTGAAAGAGGGTGTCTGCAAATGGCAGTTCTTCTCCTGGTGTCAGTGATGATATTTTGACATTGACAAAGATCCCACGGAATTTCTTCTTGAGAGAGCTCTGGAGGGCATGGACCATGTTTACCAGGAAGCCATCCATCCACCCATCTATTTTCTTCTGCTTATCCTATTAAGGGTCGTGGGGGGGGGGGGGCTGGAGCCTACCCCATTGGCTTTTGGGCAAGAGGCGGGGTACACCGTGGACAGGTTGGAGGTCCATCGCAGGGCCAACACATATAGACAGACAACCATTCACACTCACAGTCATACCATACATACGTCAGGATAGAGAAACCATCTTTGAACAGAGGAGGTGGACTGCGACATTTCCTTTCACCAATTTACAACCAAGTCCTTTCAAAGCTTCCCCAAAGAGTTCAGCTGAAAGACCCATGTGGAACGGCTTCTGCCAGCACAGCCCATTAGCATCTGAGTGGTCGGTGAAACTCCCTAACGACCACCCCTGAAACTCCCTGACACCGCACAACGACTGTCGTTTGGGGAGGCCAGGTGAGTCTCGGGAGGGTCGTTTCCACCACAATAGCACTGACCACTCCCACATAGGTTTATAAGCTGGAGCTTCCACACTCTTCACTAGAACTGAAGAAGCCTCTCGGATGAGAGGTGAAACATCTTCAAGATAAACTTACGTCCAGTTGACCAGATTTTACTTCGCTTCGATCTAGTCATACCTACGGTCGATTTGGAGTACCAATTAGCCTTGTCCCCAATTGCATGTCTTTGGACTGTGGGGGGGGGGAAGCCGGAGTACTCAGAGAGAACCCACGCAGGCACAGGGAGAACATGCAGACTCCATACAAAAAGACCCCGCACCGGAGCCATGACTCGAACCAGAACCTTCTTGCTGTGAGGTGACAGTGCTAGCCACTGCACCACAGTGCTGAGGCACTTCCCAGTTCAGTGTCTCCAAAAGATGATTTAGTGATCACACACGGGGGAAAAAAAGGTGACAGTCACAACCTTCTCACACTGGGTTAGATCGGTGGCTTTGGCAAATGGCTGAAGGCCATCACAAAGCTCTTTCATCAGATTCCACTCCATAACTGAAAAGACTAGTTTGTTGTGGCCTGTGCTCTGAAAAAAATTTCACAGTTCCTGGTCGCTGAATGAGAGCACTGCTTTGGAGTTGAATTCCAGAGCAACGGCTGTTCACTGTAGCATCCCAAACTTCACTACAAAAGCATTTTTAAAGGTGCTAGATGTATGCAGCAGACAGCTCAGTTTGGAGCATTTTGCAAAGGTGCTGTTCGTGATCCTTGCATCTTAGAGGCTGTCGCCAACAAGTAACTGCAATGTATAGGCAAAGCATTGCTGATGTTTCGGGCTTCCTCTGGTAAGCACCTGGTCCAAAGTGTCCCATTCACCTCTTAATAGGTCTTCCTACAACTCTGCATCATCCAGATCATCATCATCAGTTCCTACAACACTGTCCTCTTTTGGGAAGCACACTGTGAATGCTCACTTCATATTTGCAGCACTGTCAAAATGACAAAGTCAGGTATTCGTCTGATGTTATATTTGTCCCATATGGAATCAGAGGCTTCTGGTATCTGTTCTCTTGTAAGAATCTATTGCAGGCCAGCAAGTATGACTTCAGCTGAACTCCCTCAGATGTTGCAAATACATGGCCAGTGACACCCAGAAAGCCACACATTCTTCTGTCTGACCAAATACTGGCTGTAACTGTTATGGTCTTCACCAGCAAGAGGCACTTTTATTTTCTCTCGGATCTCAAGGGATTCAATCTTCAAAGTCATTGTCCTGCGACTGACAGGCAGGTTCTTGGAATCAACCACAGACAAGAAGTGTCGGACATGCTCATTCTCCGTGATTGAAAGAGGCATGCTGCATCCTATGACCAGGTCTGTTAAAATGGCATTTGTTATAGACTTCTGTCTTGGATGGTTAGCAGAATATGCTTCCAGAGGACAAGCCTTGATGAACTGTGAAATTGCAGGCTGTGTAGAATCAGCATAGACCCTCCTTGTCTTTTCATACTCTGCAAATCTGTGAAACAGAAGCGAAAACAAGAATGGGAAAAAAATTGGTTCTTTGTGGCTTAAATCTGTTTTTATCTATTAACTTACTCCCTATTAAAACACATTTACCAATTTTATTCTTATTTATAACCATATTTATTGTTTTAAAACTATATTTGCCTCATTTACTCAGTTCTTGACACATATTGACTTTATATACTGTTTTAACTAAAATTTACTTCATTTTAAACCCATATTTATTTCAAGTACTGTTTTAACAAATATTTAATCATTTTAAAATTATATTTCCTTGATTTTTATTTTCCCTTCATGTCTTGCTCTGTTTTTAAGCAATATTGACTTCATTTACTGCTGTTTTTAGCTTGTAATTACTCAATTTTAAAACCATTATTTAATTTACTGAATTAACTAATATTTACTTAACTGTTTGACTCAATTTCAAAACCATATTTATATCATTTAGTCTATATCAAACAGTAGTCACTCATCTTTAACTTTCATCTTCCAGATAACCGTCACTGCATGCAGCATGCAGAACAAGTGTTAATATGATATCCGACCACACATTAACCAAACACCAAGAGCAAGTATTGAGTAATGGACTGAGTTATGTTTCTTCCAATAAGGTTAATGCATTCTTTCTGAGGGAGGACTGTTTTTCAGACAATTACACTTGAAACTTTTTTTTTTTTTTGCAACTCTACTCAGACAGTGTCAGGTGGGCCCATTAATAAATTAAAAAAATTGTTCCCAGGGTTAGAGTAACTGAACCCAACATTAGCCACTTTCAGTAAAGTTGTTGAAAGAGATATAGAAGCATTGGTGGAATCCCAGCAGCAAGAGAGAGAGAGAGAGAGAGAGACAGAGAGAGAGAGAGAGAGAGAGAGAGAGAACAAGAAAACACAATAATGGAAAGAAAAGCACTACAAGAACTGCAGTCTAATCCTAATATCCTTATTAAGCAGTCTGATAAAGGTGCTTCCATAATTGTGATGAATATGACCGATTATGTCAAAGAAGCTAGGAGGCAATTAAGCAATACCACTGTCTATCAGGTGTTGTCCAGTAATCCCACTGAAAGATTTGTAAATGAAAGAAAATGCATCCTAGATGATGCCCTCAGCAGTAAGTGAATTACTGAGAAAGAGTTTGATTTACTTAATATGATTTCCTGTAACTCCAGAACTGTACCTTTTACCAAAAACCCACAAGTCTTAGATAAATCATCTGGGGAGACCTATTATTTCCAGTAATGAGTCACTCCTGGAAGCTTTAAGTCAGTTTGTTGATTTTCACATAAGAAACATTGTTAAAGCACTCTTTTTGCACAGATAATGGTGATGTCCTGAGGCAGTTAAAGGGCATAACTTTCCCTGAATAAGCTGTCTTTGTGAGTTTTGATGTTGAAAGTCTGTACACAAACATCCTCCACGAGGGCAGAATTGAAGCTATGTATCATTATCTTAAACATATTGAACATGTTCCAGTAGACTTTCTTATAAGACTCACAAAGTTTAAATTGGAATCAAATTATTTCGTGTTCGACAGTGAATTTCATTTACAGATCCATGGCACCTCCATGGGTTCTCCTTGTGCGCCAATTATGCTAATATTTACATGGGCCTATCGGAAGAAAAGCATATTTTCAACTCGAGCAATCCATTTAGAGATGATGTCATGTTTTTAAGAGCTAAATTGATGACATTCTATGTGTGTCAACAGGCTCAGAAGAATCATTAGTCCAATTCAGGGATTATCTTAACCACACATATCCTTCCCTGAAGTTTACAATGGAACACAACACAGACCAAATACACTTTTTAGACTTCCTCATCTCTGTTAATGAAGGGAGAATATTGGAAAGTACTATTTTTTGAAAGGAAACAGATAGGAATACTATCTTGCATGCCCAGAGTCACCACCCCAAGTCTCCTAAAGAGAATATCCCTTATGGACAGTTTTTCAGATTAAAGAGGATTTGTAACAAAGAAACTGTTTTTGACTCTGAAGTCGTGGTTATGGGAGAGAGATTCATTCAAAGAGGCTATACGAGAGAAACCATAGATTAAGCGTATAATCGAGTCAAAGACAAGGACAGAGAATGTCTGTTGACACTAAGACAACGTGAACAAAAAGAAAGTTCTGCCACTTTTGTATCTGAATACAGCCATGTATTCAATGCAGTCAAGCGTGTCATTAAAACCATTTGACCATGTTTAACAGTGACCCAAGTCCAAGAGTTCTAGTCCAATACAACCTTAGATTTTACTTTAGGAGAGGCACAAAAATTGGAGAAACTGTTGCCTCCTCTATTTTTATGGAATCCAAGCGTGCTAGCAATAATTGGATTGCCCAAGAAGAGTACGGAAATTACAGATGGGTAAGGTGTATGCATTGCTCCCATACACATAACTTCAGTCACCCTCAGACAGGTGAAAAGTATCAGATCAAGGAGTTTATGAATTGTATGTCAACATATGTGGTATATATGCTAAAAATGTCCATGAGGGATGATATACATAGGACAAACCAGGCGGAACCTGAAATTGAGGATAGCTGAACACAAAGCTTCCATTAGAAATGGCAATATGGATTATACCATTAATAGGGATTAGAGGAACAGAAACCATGTCTCTGCCGCTTACCTTAAATTCATTGGAATAGAGAGGGTTTTTCCCAATCCAAGCGGAGGAAATCTAGTTCAAAAGCCTCTTCAATGGGAAGCATACTGGATGTATACTTTGAACTCTTTGGAACCCCATGGTTTTAATGAGTCATCAGGTCTTAGCTTATACTGTATTTATGATAATTCATGTGTTGTTTTCCTATATATACTTGAGTCCTAACATTTGTCTCTTGTGCACACATGTAGTGGGTATAGGGAAAAGACAGGGTATGCCTTCTCCCAAGACTGCTCCTGCCCCCTCCTGCTTTACATAGGGACAGAGTTGAGTATTTTTAAGATAATGTACTACATGTTATGATGTGATCTAGATGCATCTTTATGTGTGGCTAATGTATTTGGAACATTATGTAATGTATTTGTATCTGCATATTATAATGTATTTGGAAGGTAATGTAGTGTATTTGTAGCTGGAGTTTATGGCCTATTATATTCACGTTCTTCCTTCTTCCAGATGTGCCACCTAGTGAGGAGAGGCAGGAATACACCCCTCCATCAATTTTTTCTCTTTCACTATTTTCTCTCCCCTTATGTAGGAATCAGAAGTAGGGAGGATTATGAAGTGGTATTGAATTTTGTATATTTTATGTAAGTTTGGGTTAGGGTTAGGGTTAGGATCCAGTTGCGAGGCTAACCCTAACCCTAGGCAATGGATAGAATACATTGTCACCTTGTCAGTGGTGTTTCTCTCTAGTAGGTTATCCTGAGCTCTCCACTTGAGAGTGAGAAGTTTATCTACTTTCCACCGTCAGTGTGTGAATGTGTCCATGCAGCGCAGGTCATAGTTGACAGTTCTCAACACACATCGAAGACATCCTCCCCTTCCTCTCAGCCTCGTAGATGTTTCCAAACCACCTTCTTTAATGCCACACACTTTGTGATACCACTCCGTTTTTTTCTGATACAATCCTAGCCTACAGCCCCCTCCTTCTGAAGTCCTGAATTAATTGTTTGGATTTTTCTCTATAATGAACAAGCTATAGATAGGAACTTTGTGTACGAGGTCCCTGAATGACTCACCTTTAATGAGGTTGTGTGATCAGCCTATATAATCAGTGTGTTTCTGTCCTGAGAGGAAACATAGTCAAGAGAGTACCGGGGAGGGAGTTCAACAGTGAGCAGCCCCAGAGGTTCCTGTGCTAACTGAGAGCTCAGCAGAGACCTTAGTTCCCATCCTAACCAGATCCTGTATCAGGTGAGGGCTGCAAGCTGGAATTTCCAGATTTTACAGTTATGAATGACCATCCTGTGGACTGTCTGACGAATTGGAAATTAAATCCTTACTTCTAATTATTCTGTTTGCGGCTGTGTGGGTTTTTTAACCCAGGTAACAGACCCAGTTACTCTGGATATGTTGAACTTGCTTCGTTGAACAGGCCTCTGGTGTATTTTGATTGCTGTGCTTTTGGGAGCTGGGATATAAAGTTATTGCTCACATTGGGCCTGCCTTTACCTAATAATGTCATCTGACTAGGAAATACTTGGGTATATCACTACAAGATAATCAGGTCACCCATCTCAACTACTGGAATGTGTTACCAATTTGAGACTTGTTCAAACCAACTGACTGCCTAAATGGTCTTCTGTTGTACAGGTTTAACATAAATTATGTGGGCTCCGGGGGAGGGGGGTGCTGGAGCTTATCCCAGCTGACATTGGGTGAGTGGCGGGTAAACCCTGGATGGGTTGCCAGTCCGTGACAGGGCCATCAGGAGCAATTAAGGGTTCAGTATCTTGCCCAAGGATACTTTGACATGGTCACCGGGGGAAGTGAGGATCCAGTTGCGAGACAGCCACTCTTCCTCTGAGCCATGCCTCCCCTTCTGATAAATACCAAACATGATTAATATAGACAACTGAAGTCCTGCAGTGTAAAAAGAACAGCAAAATCATTCGTTCTATGCTGCTAAAAGCAACAAAAAAGAGCAAGCAATGGTTGACGACAGTCTTCTTGTATCCAAACTTGTATTGGATCAGATCCCAAATTTGTTCATTAATAAGCTATACCACTTTGAGAGGGCTGAGGGGGACTGGAGCCAATCCAAGCTGACATTGGTTGAGAGACGGGGTCTCTACTGACACAAACAGACATGTTATTGGATTATGAGCATGTCTTCCTGAACATGTCTGACCCGGATATTTAGTGTAGTGATTTTGCCTTCAAAATAAAAGCACCAATACCTTATTATTATTATTGCTTTGTTAGAAGTCTGAACTTGCTTTAAGAACCTTATTATGAAAAATTCTGGAAGTCAAACACACTGTTGCTCTGGTGACAAAGTGGTTATCTAACATCACTGTTAGGTACAGTATATTTACTGCTTACTTGACACTGCTGTTTTTACTGACCGTATTTACCCCCCATCACATGCTATTCTGGTCTGCCTGCCCCTTTGTTGTCAATCTCCATCCCTGTAAAAAGACTAGGGTGCTATTTGCTGCTACTTGCATGAGTGATATTGTGTGACCAGTCATATTTATGATTTGAAACTGCATTTCTCTTCACATGATGGAATTTGCTAAACATGTTGACACATTTCTCATGTTTCTAGCTATACATCTTGTTTGACCAATAATAACATGCATTCTCAGCAACAACTGGTGAGATAATGTCTAAGATACTTTTGTGTCAAATAGAAAAATCTATTTTTCAAGTTTTGCTGTACCAGTAGTTGAACTGTTAACATTTGAACTCAATACTCCAGGATTTGATATTAAATAGGCCTGATTTAGCCTTGGGTCTAACTACCAGGATTTGTTACTCATCCCTGGATGATTATCTGATTGCTGGAATATCTGGATTCTTGATTTCTCAAAAATATAAAACTGTGTCTTTGTCATTTTGCCAGGGATCATATTCTGAACAGTTTAACCTGCTAAAAAAATAAATATTTAACACATTGCTTCAGTTATCAGAGGAAATGGTCTTCATTGCCTCATCATCAAATAACTGTTCAAAAAGTTGAAACATATTGATTTACAGACATTTTATCTAACTGCATGCCTTACTTCTGTTGTTATAGCAGTAAGAATTAAGTTATTCTGATTTCATCTTTCGAACTGCAACCTTTTCAATGTAATCCAATGTAATCAATGTAAACCCTAAATTCTGTCAAGAATTGCATAAAACTCAAACCAAAGACATGTGGGTTTTTTTTTCATTAAATTGTTAAGGAAGGTTTTTGATAAAAACAACAATAATAATAACAACGACAGAACAATAAAAATAGAGTAATATGAATGATTCACAAAACTTGTTAAAAAGTTTAACAGGTCTTTTTTAATCAGTCTATAAATAGTTCAGATTTAGCTGGCTTTCTTACCAAATTTCCATTTGTAAATATCAAGGCAGGTTAGAGTGACATGTAAGTAAGAAACAGCAAACACTGTCACTTTTGTGGTTTCCAATGTTTCCTCTTCCTTTCATCCCTTATACAGGATTGATTCAATATAAGTCAATTGATCTTCAACAGCTAAGTACAATAACTCTCTGAAGTGTTGATGTTTTTTTTTGTCTGTTGCAGAAAAATGCTCACATGCAAGTATTCTAGTGACAGGCAGATGATCTGGGACTAAGCAAGTGTTTTGAGAGTCGTCTTTATGTGTTTGTGGTTTCTATGTGTCACATCATATAAATAATTTATTTGTGAAAACATACAATAAACAAAAAATAAATCTCTTCAACTTTTGATGCTTGTACTTTGTAGTATCTACCAATCAAGTCAAATAGTTTAGCATACATAGAAACATCCTGTGGAAGCTTGCAGGTATGCTTAAACACACACACACACACACGCTGACATGTGTTCATAATTGCAACAGCTGGTCTGTCAAGGGAGAAAACCTTCCTGGAATGCTATGTAAGATAGGCAGAGTAAGAAACATATGCTTTGTTTAGTCACAGCAGCACTTTCACAGGAAAAGGGGGGAAAAAAAACACAGCCTAAAGAGAATGACTGCATTAGCACACATCTCTCAAATAAGGGTTCTCACAAATACACACACACCACATACACACTACTTCATTTATCAGTGGTGCATTATTTATCAGTAGCAGTGCTGCTTTTCTTCTAGGTATTTACATCAGGGAATACATTAGCAGTGAAGAATGCAGAATTGGAGAAATGAATATTCTTTTGGATTAATATGCACATCTCATCTCCTTCTGGAATAATTAGCCAAGCTGTACTGGTTCCGCTAAACACAGTGGGGAAGGGTCTCTCTGAAACCTTTCACAGAATACAGACGTTCATCAGTAATGTGTCAGTCAAATATAATTCTCTTTAATTGAATCAAGTCCAATTCAATCTAATCTATTCTAATCACTGGAGCTTTATGTGGAGACATTAATCTGGGAATATCATATTTCACTCTTAGAGAGTGGTGAAATTAAATTCAACAGATTCAGGAGATTGCGAGTGAATGCCACAAATACCTATTGTCATTACTATAATCATCCCGTCACCGATGTATGCAGTCATTACAGTTTATATTAAAATGGCATTTTAAGCTAGGCTTAAACCTAATGACTTTAATCAGTAACTCCCTCCATTCCTACAACAAGAATAAATGATGTTTACACTGGGATATTTACACACAAGCACCAGCTGCTCTGCATTCCAGGTGCAACATGATTCTGTTCAAGCCTCCATGTGGCTTCTTATTCCATCGGGAGTATTTCAGAAATGGTCATTTTGTGTGCCTACACTTGCTGTTTTTTTTCATTTTCCTTTCAATTGTTTCTCATTTATCTGTGTGGAGTCTCAAAGCCAGACCAAATAGCCAAAAGCCCAGAGAAGGGAGTCCTTAGAAAGATTTCTAATAATCCTTTGGGCTTCATACCTTGGTGGCCATTCTGCCCTTTTGTGCCCCAAGTGCAGCTACCACTGGTCTCTGTTTACAGTTGTGATTTATACTGTACAACAGTGATAGCACAAATTTAGGGAAAATGTTAATTTAAAAGCATACTTGATATTTTTGCTCTTTTCATAAAAAAAGGGAAATTGATGCCTTTTTACACAAAATTGATTGATGAAATGTTGTGACTATTACGCCAGCAGCAGTGACACTGTGTTGGCAGGTAACAATTTTTCATCTTGTCATGTCAGATTTAGAACCCAGCCAGCCATTTTTCCTGCAGTTCTTGAAGGATTAAATGCTTTGGAATCTATGACTGTCTCTTCAATGTTGCACAAAATTAAATAGTATTCCAGCCTCCTACTCGAAAATAACTGCCAAATCCCTTAACTTCCACATGCTATTAATAGATAGCATTGGTTGTAATTATTATGTTAATTATTAATCAGCGTTACAAATTGATAATCTAGTACATTTTAATGAGACTGAATCAGTGAACTGTTTCCCTGTGGTGCCCCAAGGTGGGTTTAATGAAATTCCATTAATGAATGATTATTTCTAATAACACTATTTATCATATTCACAATCTTAATTAATGGCCAGAAAGGTAACATTAGCACTACACACAATCAAGGTTGATGGTAATGTCATTGGTTTGAAGATATTTAATCATAAATCAAAGTATTGGAAAGGTAATGAGTAATGGTGATGTGTGGGTCTTTTTTTCACCTGCCGAACTGTCATGCGAGCTGAACTTCACCAAAAAGTATGTGTTAGTTATACATACTCAACCAGCTTTTGGTCAGAGACATCAGATGTTGTACCTTGAATCTGCTGGAACCACTCTCACTGTGACAACCCCCAGTTCTTTAATACTGGAACAACTGTTGTCCTCACTCCCCTCATCTTCTCTAGCTCCGCTCTCAGCCCTTTTGGTTGTCAAGTCCACACTTTGGCCCTGCCCATAAATGTGAAAAGAGGCTAAATAAGCCAATGACGTTTTCCAAACTATAATTTGATAAATTGTTGATAGGGCTAAAAAAGTAACCCTTCATTGTAGCCATGAACTCTGTCTCTCTTGCTCTCCCTCTTTTCTCTCACACACATATGTACACTGGGCCAGATGTATGGGTATGATGTATCAGCTGGTTCATTCTCTATTCTTGTTTTGACCTGTCCAACCAAACCTATTATAATTTCTGGAGATGTGAATTAAAACTGCCCACCCCCACCTGATGATGTAGCTGGATGAGTAGTAGTAATAGTAGAAAGAGGATCATTAACATTATTACTGTTGCTACTATGGATAAGGTGGATGTCTCAAACCCATAGTTTCCCTGCATCTACCTGTAAAGGAAAAGTCAGGGGATCAACAAGCCATTAGCATCCATCTGGCTTGAATGTTTGAACCAAATGCTGGGACAGTCCAGTGTGTTGATCTGCCAGTGGCATTAGCTTAAATGTATATGCAATAATTATTTGGTACAATGTGTTTGAGGAAGACTTGGAAAAATTATGCTTTAATAAAATGTTAACTATGTGTCTGGATGTATCTCATCATGTCTTCTTGACTGGAGGTATAAAAATGCTTGATTTTCTGTCTTTTTCAAAAGGTCATTGAAAACATATTTGTAGTTGAAAAACATCTAAACAATGTCTGAAAGTACTTTGTTGGTAAAATGGACATTTCAGACAGTTATTTCATCAATTTTATTTTCAGGTTGAAAATGTAAAAATCACTTCAAAAGGTTCCCTTGCCACCTTAGTATAATGAATGAATGAATTACTATTTCATATTTATTAGTTATTTTAATGATGTCAAAATTCATATCCTACACATTTCTTTCAGTGACAGTTGTGGTTGGTTTCTCTCACAAATTTCCTCAAAGCAAGTCAGTCCACACTTGTGTGTACTATGAGATGCTTCGATCAACTGCCCTGTGTGAGTGTTTGCCTATGCCAATCACAATCATTTATCAAACCTTACCATTTAAGTATTTTTGTGCCTATGCCAAACCACAAATCAACACAGTTCTGACAAATAATAAAGAAATAGTTTTTAAAAGTTTGGATTTCAAATGGTTTATGGTCAGGTATCTGTTTACAGTGTGTTGTAAGGGAGACTTGATAGCTGGTACAGTTTTCACTCATTGTCGATTGATCTAACACCCTTATCTGCAAAGTCCATCGTTGGTGTAAACTATAAGGCTTAATGAAACTAAATGGTTTCTTCAGTATGTCAAGTACCATCAAGTATGTGTGTGCTGTCAAGTGCCATGTTATTCATTTGATTTGAAAATATGTGAAACAACCATGAAAATGACCAAGGTCTCTTACTCCTGATTAGATTACAGTGGCATGACATCTGTTGAAATGATGAGCCAGCAGATAGGAAGTCGGTTTTGATTGCCTTCATGCTGTCGGGTGACATCAGGCCTCTTAATGTATGATTTCACAAGGCTACCATCTGGTTGTGCATGATTTAAAATGTTTTCATTTATTTCACTACAAACTATCTCATTCTGGGCAGATACCTTTCCTTCTATTTTACAAAAAATGTGTAAGTTATTGCTATATATATATATATATATATATATATATATATATATATATATATATATATATATATATATATATATATAGCAATAACTTACACATTTTTTGTCCTTTTATTTTTAATGATTTATTATAATTTTACAATCACTTTTGGGTAGCCCTACTGCTTTATTTTATTTTCATTTTTAACAGGTCTTATGGAATTTTCATCTTATCTAGATGGAGGAATTGTGCACAACTATAAACAAGCTAATTTGTCATTGAATAATTCAAAACAGACACAGACACTGGTGTAATCATAGATAATCAATCAAAAATTTCCATTTACAACCTCCTCACCTTTCATTACATAACAAAGAGAAAACTGAAGTAATTGTCTTTGGAGTCGAAGAAGAGCGATTAAAAGTCTGTGCTCAGCTTCAATCGGTTATAATAAAAAGCACAAACCAAACCAGAAATCTTGGTGTAGTCATGGACGCAGACCTGAATCTTAACAGCCACATAAAGACAGTAACAAAGTCAGCCTACTATTACCTGAAGAACATATCAAGGGTTAAAGGACTCATGTCCCAAAAGGATTTGGAAAAGCTTGTCCATGCGTTTATCTTCAGTAGACTCGGCTGCTGTAACAGTGTCTTCACAGGTCTCCCTAAAAAATCCATCAGACGGCTCCAACTGATTCAGAATGCTGCTGCTGGAGTCCTCACTAAGACCAGGAAAGTAGATCATATCACTCCAGTTCTCAGGTCTTTGCACTGGCTTCCTGTCTGCCAAAGAATTTATTTTAAAATACTACTTCTGGTTTATAAAGCACTGAATGGTTTAGGACCAAAATACATTTCTGATCTGCTTGTACGTTATGAACCATCCAGACCTCTCAGGTCGTCAGGAACAGGTCTGCTCTCTGTCCCCAGAGTCAGAACCACACACGGAGAAGCAGCATTTAGTTTCTATGCTCCACATATCTGGAACAAACTCGCAGAAAACTGTAGGTCTGCTGAAACTCTCAGTTCTTTTAAATCACAGCTGAAAACCCATATGTTTGCCGTGGCCTATTATTAAATCAAACTTGAGGCCTCAGATCAGTATCTCACACTGCACTGTAACTTATATCTGCCTGTTTAGCTTCTATCTCTAACTTTACTTTAGCTGCAATGTAACTCTTCTAATTGTGTTGAATGTCTTTCTCTGTCTTTACTTTCTTTAATTATGTGGAATGTCTTTTTATGCTTGTTTTATGTAAAGCACTTTGAATTGCCCTGTTGCTGAAATGTGCTATACAAATAAACTTGCCTTGCCTTCATTCACAGCAAAGCAGAGCATAGTAGGCTGGTGCTGAAAACCTCTGAGGATACACAATAAGGATGAGTAATGACTCATTCTTCATTCACGGTGGAGACACAGTATGCATGGTTCAACAACATTCCTCTATGAGGGGTAGCTAATATTCCCTAGTTTAGAAAATTATTTTATCACTATTCACTGACAACAGCCTCTTGAAATTATATTTTCTGTTAAAAAATAATTTTGCTTGATATAGCAAAATAACATACAGTTAAGATCTGTTTTTTATGCAAAAAACGTGAAAACGATTTGTATATCCATCTGTCCATCCGTCCATCATCGATCCATCCATCAATCAATCAGTTAATGGCAGCAACTTACAGGGAACTCCAAAATTCCCTTTCCATATTCACACTGACCAGCTCTGATGGGGGAATCATGATGCATCCCCAGTCCAGAGTAGAACTGTAGTCCATCCACAGAGACCATTCCCCAAAAAGAGCAAATCAGACATACTGCCAAAATCGGACACAGCTCTTGCTAGAAATCGGATGGCTCTGAATTATGCTCCCCCTTACCAAATACTCCTGCAGCCTGCCTTGTTGATGACAATGAAGGAGGAGAGACTCAGGGGCATGATGCTGAGGTACCACTCAGCAGTGCTGATCCTGAAGCAAATTAAAGGGCGGAGAACAGAGTTTCTTAAGCTCAGTTGACTCAGACTGCTATGGGTCTGATGACTCAAGCAGCTGCATGGTTGGTTGAAGAGGTGTATCTGAGATCAGTTATATATCCACTGATCAGCTGTGACTGAAAATAGCTCCAAAAGTGGATGATTGATAAGTCGACAATATTTAAATTAACATGTCCTCAGAGCTTTCTCTATTGAAAAACCAGATCCTTAATTAACATGTAATACCCTTAAAGCAACAGGAGAAAGGAATTTCAGAAATTAGATGAGCATGTGTAGATTCACCGGCACTCTCTGAAGGCAGCAGCCTCAGGAATATGTCTGCTTACTTTACCACCACCCAGTCCATTTGAACTAAACTTAAGTATTAGGAGAAAAAGGATGTAGGTGCAAACCAGACCATGTCATGTTTCTTCTCCTTGACACATGTCTGTGTGTGATGTGAGAATTTAATGAGCTGTATGTCTTCCTCCCACTGCAAATTTGTATTGTCCAACATATTTATTAAGCACAAATGGATTTGGATCTTTAGCCTTCAACAACACTTGGAATTACTTCTACACATATTGTTTACTTCCAAACTTAGTCTCTTTGATGAGCTCAGTATATTAAGGCATTCACTGTGTTAACTGTATGTACATGCATCAGCTACAGACAATGAAACAAAACTGAATTGTTACTGCTTGGATTTTAATCAATCATATTCATTGCTGAGAGGCTTTTCACAATGACAAGACACTACTTGGAACAATTTAAAAGACAACAGATGGAGTTAATGTCCACATGGTTGCTTGTGGGTAGCTATTCCAGAGATATTGACTGTCTTTTATCTCCTGTGTTGCAAGACTCTTATTTAGTCCTCAGTTTCAGTTTTTTTTTTCCTTTTTATGTGGTTTGTTGTGCTCACAGCTGCTAATTTTGGCTCATCGTCATCAATCCCTCCTGCAAGATTTCCACCACTGACTTAAGCTCTCCATTGAAACTTCATGCATACACAGTTACTAAGCAGAACGTTCTCGCTAGCACCCTCTATTGGACCTTACCTGTGATTTGTTGTGATCTCCTCATTGGGGAAGATTTTCCCAAAGCCAAAAACAGAGCCAAAGGACAAGCAGAAGTCTAGTTTTCTCACACTGTTTAACAACAAGAGTTGCTAACCCTACAGCTATGTATGTCATTGTCCCCAAAATCAAATTCAAGATTTTATGAAGAAAATGGAATGATGGAATACATTCCACTGAAAACCATATACGCTGCCATTTAGCTAGTTATTCTGTCGCAGCCTTGTGGTACCTGTAAACATAATAGACAGACCATGAGTTCTGCTGCAGTTTTTCTGAATATAGTAGTTGTATTTTTGATGTTGGTTTCTTTAGATGGATTTCATATTTTTCTCTAGGGTCAGCTAGTTACATCCCATTCCTGCTGTAATTTGTGGTTACATTTTTCAATTTGGAACCTGCTGTAACTCAGCTGGGGAAAGCGTTGGTGGAGGAATGTAAGACTTGTGTGTGAAAGTGAGTCTTGAAATGACGACAGCACCTTTCATGTTAATCATCATGTTAATATCTCAGCTGAGAGTGATCCTGTCACTCTGAGAATAACGCATCGAGGAAAATGTACCTATTATGATATTGTGGAGCTTGTTTAATAACAGCAAAAGAAAAAAATATAAAGACTTTTTGCTCACTGAAGAAGCCCATCCAAAAAAATGAGTAAAAAATTTTGAATTAGAAGTTCTAAACCCAGATTTGTGTCCAGACTAAATGCAGTAGACTACAAACCCTAGGAGCCAAGGTGTTTGCTTAATTGCTGCATCAATATATCATGGTGGAATCCTATTATGGCATCCTTACAGCTCATTTGTTCATTTTTCTCATCAAGCCTAGAATGTGATGTGTGGATGAGCAGCTTAGTCTGGAGAAACAATGCTGCTGGTTTGTGAGCAATGAATATGTCTTATTCTTAAAATGGACAATTGGCGAGTTTGTGTTTGTCTGTGATAGGATGCATTGTTCTACATGCAGACAAACACATACCCTTGCCAGTTCTCTTTTTGTGCAATCTCCAGCTAAGCCTCCATACTATAATACACAGATTGAATAGAGAATATGACACATCTCTCTTGGCACAGATGCAATGTGTATGCTACTGTATTCTGCAGCTGAACATTCAAAATAAATCCATGATGAATGAGTGTATCCTGACCTGGATAGTGATCATTAAACATAAAATACCAGAGCAGATGCTTCAGCAAGCAGAGCTAGTTGAAAGAAGGGGCCCAGACTTGTGATGGAACTGTTGTCACACTAAGAAAGCCATGATCATCACATGCCAGCATATGTATGTGCTCCCACATACACATAGACTTCAGTGAATGTAAATCTTTCATCTGAAACGTATTATACATAGAACTGTCAAACCAGATACAAAATGAAGTCATGGAGAAGTGTGTTAGTTTATTTGTGGAAAAACAAAATGAGGTGAAACCTCGTATACGGCTTGATGCATGGTCAAAGATCCAAAATGTGGAGGAGAGGGGTCTCTCACTTCCATCTAATTGCCCCACCTTGCTTCTTACTGGAAACAAAAGGTCTACACTAGAAACAGCTCCCCTATCTTTTGGTAACATTAATGTCTCAAATGGTATCCACTCATCAGGAAAATGAGTGCACGGCAAATTGTCCTCTGAAGCCTGATTAATTAAATCAATAACATTTCATTCAGTCCATGAGATGTAAAATTCAACAAAAGAAAAACATATCTCACCCTTTGGTGCCATTTTAATGAGAGAAAAATGTGAATGAGCAACTTTAGAAGATGACCATACTTAATATACTGCACAGACACATTTCCACTTGTCCACTCGGTCAGTCAGTGACCACTTTGCTGCTTTTGGTGTCAAACCAAACAGCATAGTACATACTCAGTAAAGCCTCACATACATCCAAAGAACAGTGGTTTTCAACTTTTTGAGACACAACCTACCACAATGATTGATTTGGCTCCCCTTAACTCCCTGCACTTTTTGCCACCAGACAGAATACCAAATCCCATCTAGGAATTAGGTGTTGTTAAATTACAAGAACCCTTTAAAACCTCAATTTACTCTTACAGAGAGGACGCAAATGAGCATCAGGTTTGTCTACCTGTCTGTAAGTCTACAATCAATGAAATCTATATCAACAATATAATTTCAACAGTATTACCATTAACACATTGCAAATGTGCTGCACAGAAAATGATAAACACGTGATAAACACTCCTCCGGGAACTGTCACCTTATTGTGGTGGAGGAGTTTGAGTGCCCTAGTGACCCTAGGAGCTATGATGTTGGGGGCATTTTGCCCCTGGTAGGGTCACCCAAGGCAGACTGGTCCTCGGTGAAGGGCCAGACAAAGAACGGTTCAACAGATCCCTCATGGAGAAGCCAACAAGTGCTACGTGTACCCTGCCCGGAGGGGCACCGGGGCCCCGCCCTGAGCCAGGCCTGGGGTAGGGGCTCAACGACGAGCGCCTGGTGGCCGAGCCTAGCCCAAAAAGGTGGCACGAGCATGTCCTCCCTTGGACTCACCACCCATAGGAGGAACCGGAGGGGTCTGGTGCAATGTGGCTTGGGTGGCAGTCCAAGGGGCCTCGGCTGTCTGAACCCCAGGCATAGAAGCTGGCTTTTGGGACATGGAGCGTTACCTCTCTGGCGAGGAAGGAGCTGGATCTGGTGGAAGAGGTTGAGTGTTAGCGGCTGGATGTAGTCGGCCTCACCTCGACACATAGCTCTGGGTCCCGAACCCAAGTCCTTGAGAGGGGTTGGACTTTCTCTTTTGCTGGAGTTGCTCAAGGTGAGAGGTGGAGGGCGGGGGTGGGCTTCTTGGTTGCCCCTAGACTCTCTGCCTGTACGTTGGGGTTTACCCTGGTGGACGAAAGGGTTGCTTCCCTGCGCCTTTGGGTCGGGAAACGGGTCCTGACGGTGGTCTGCGCGTATGCGCCTAACACCAGTTCAGAGTATCCACCCTTTTTGGAGTCCTTGGGAAGGGTACTGGATGGTGCGCTCACGTGGGCAATGACAGCGTGACCTGGAAGGGCATGATTGGGAGGAACAGCAGGCCTGACCTGAACCCGAGTGGTGTTCAGTTATTGGACTTCTGTGCAAGTCGCAGTTTGTCCATAACTGACACCATGTTCGAAAATAAGGATGCCCATTGGTGCACGTGGCACCAGGACATTCTAGGTTGCAGGTCTATGATCTATTTTATAGTCGTATCATTTGACCTGTGACCGCATGTTCTGGACACTTGGGTGAAGACAGGAGCTGAGCTGTCAACTGATCACCATCTGGTGGTGAGTTGGATCAGGTGGCAGGGGAAGACGCCGCGCAGACCCGGCAGGCCCAAAAGAGTAGTGAGGGTTAGTTGGGAACGCCTGGCGGAAGAACCAGTCAGAACGATCTTCAACTCCCACCTCCAGCAGAACTTTGACCACATCCCGTGGGGTGGGGGACATTGAGTCCAAATGGGCCATGTTCCGCTCTGCCATTGTTGAGGCGGCTGCTGTGAGCTGTGGCCGTAACGCTGCTGGGGCCGGTTGCGGCGGTAATCTGCGAACCCCCTGGTGGACACCAGAGGTGAGGGGAGTCGTCAGGCTGAAGAAGGAGGCTTACAGGGCATGGCTGGCCTGTGGGTCTCCAGAGGCAGCCGACTGGTACCGGCAGGCCAAACGGTGTGCAGCCATGGCAGTCGCCAAGGCAAAAACTCGGACGTGGGAAGAGTTCGGTGAGGCCGTGGAGAACGACTATCGGTCGGCTCCAAAAAGTTTCTGGCAAACTGTCAGTCGCCTCAGGGGGGGAAGGCGGCAACTTGCCCACACTGTTTACAGTGGGGATGGGAGGCTGCTGACGTCAAATGGGGAGATAATTGGGCGGTGGAAGGAATACTTTGAGGAACTCCTCAATCCCACCAACACGTACTCCATGGAGGAGACAGAGTTTGGGGAGTGCTTGGGGGGGGGTCATCCAATCTCCGGGGCAGAAGTCATTGAGGCAGTTAAGCAACTTCGGGGGTGGATGAGATCCGCCCTGGGTATCTCAAGGCTCTGGATGTTGTGGGGCTGTCCTGGCTGACACGTCTCTACAACATTGCGTGGACATCGGGGGCAGTGCCTTTGAAGTGGCTTACTGGGGTGGTAGTTCCCATTTTTAAGAAAAGGGACCAGAGGTTGTGTTCCCAACTATTGGGGGACCACACTCCTCAGCCTTCCTGGAAAGGTCTACGGTAGGGTCAGGTCGATAGCCGAATCTCAGATTTAGGAGGAGCAATGTGGTTTTTGTCTTGGCCATGGAACTGTGGATCAGCTCTTCACCCTTGCTAGGGGGCTAAAAGGGGCATGGGAGTTTGCCCAACCAGTCCACATGTGCTTTGTGGATTTGGAGAAGGCCTAAGTCCGTTATAATTGTAATATTTGAATTTAATAATTTTAAAGGTTGACCCACACTTGATTAATCTTTCAACTGCTAACTTTTATTGAGTTCACACAGAATTTTGCACATGTAATTTATAAAAAGAGACTCCAGTACAATTAGTTTCATGAAATATTCATGAGAGTTAAGTTGTTGGTTTTGATTGTCTAATTCATCGATAATGAATACCAAGAGTGCAATATGCAGCAATCATTATGTAGCACTTGTTGAGTGCAATTCTGGTTGTTGAGTAAAAAGAAAATCAATGTATGTAATGATTAGTAAAATGCTGCTGTGTAACATATGGATGTAGTGTATGCAAGGCAATGTAAATTTAAAAATGAAAAACAAAACACTTTTATTTCACTTATCAATCACCTGACAATTATATCAACAATAGCAATGTGAGAGCAAGTGCAGTTCAGTTGGATTGTTCAAATCATAAGAAAAATCCTCTTAGGTATAAAAGAAAATGTAGAAAGTAAAGTAAATTCAAAAGTCCCTTATGGTATAAAAATAAATGTAAAACATTTCCAATGTCCAATGTTCCCTTTCCTGTGTGGAGAAAGAACGCTTATCTGTAATCCACATGCGATGTGCTGGAAGGTCACGCAGAGAGTGAAGAAAACTTACCGCAGTTGGCCAGACTGCAGCAGGCTGGGTGGTTGACAAGTGGAATCTCTTTGGACAGGCTTGCCATTTTAGTTCATCTGAAATCCACTGAAATCTTCTATCCCATAAAAAAAACAACAACAAAAAAAACAATCAAAGCCCTCAGACCCTCACATTGACTGAGGAAAAACTCCATAGAAAACCCTTTTAACAGGGGAAAATCTGAGAAACCTCAGGTTGAGCAAAAGAGAAGGGATCCCTCACCCTGGATGGACAGACAAGAAAACAGTTTACAATACAAAATGTGGGAAACATGGAAATGTTAATAACAGCTGAAGAAGGAAGCTTCTGGTAGGCAAGGGAGGCAGGGAGAGTGGGCCAGCTTAATGGTAGGGCTGGGTGGCAGACTGGTTCATGGGAGGGAAGCGCAGGCTGGTTTAACAGCGGGGGAAAGGGGGGGTAGGGGGTGATGCAGGCGGCGGTTGGTGCATAGAGATGGAGCTCTGGTGGATCTGTGGAAACAGAGAGACTGCGAGACACCAAGGCCAAACTACAAAGTGCAACAAGTAATGGTAATGACAGTTCCAAAATGTGTGGAGAGGAGGAGAAGAGAGGAGGGGAAAGGAGAGGAGACCATATAACCAGATGTGTCCCCCAGCAGTCTAAGCCTATAGCAGCATAGCTATAAAATGGTTCAGAGTAACCTGAACCAGCTCTAACTGAAAGCTCTGAAATAAAGAAAAATATTAAGCCTAGACTTAAATGTAGTTAGAGTGTCTGCCTCTCTGACCCATGGAGAGAGCTGTGTTGTGCGCTGAAGAGCGAATTGGTAAAAAATAATGATAATCGATAATTATGAATATAATTATCGATCAATAAATAAATTACTAATTAATATTAAATATTAATTATACGGGGCACCACCCTGATGAGTTCAGGGAAACTATAATACCACCAAACTTGTAACAGTTATCAGTCTCTAACAGAGTTTATCTACTAAACAGTCAATATTCTGTAACATTAACTACCTAGGGACAGCTCTGATGATGAAGGATGAGATCCGAGCACTGGCTATTGCTTAGACACGAGACCACAAGTTCGTACACAAAAGACACTACGACTTCTCTCATATAATAAAAATATATTTATTAACACAGTGTATCAATCAATCAGCAACACGTTGGTACAACTGTTATCTAAACGAAAGACACAAGTGATAATATGTGTGTGTGCGCGTGTGTGTGTAAACGTGTGTGTGTGTGAGTGAGGGAGTGAGGAAGGGGAGGGTGAGTATGGTTGCGTAGCAACCAGTTTAGCGTCGCAGCAGGGCTAAAAGCTAGGCTAGTTAGCTGAGGCTAGCTTGCCGCTAGTTGCACCGTGGAGGTAGAACTTACGGAATGTTAATAACTAAGCGGAGCGCTTAGCGAGAGAAAGAGAGAGAGAGAGAAAGGAAGGAAAGAACAAAGATGAACCCAAAAATGTGTGTTAACACACTTGTGCAGTATTAATAACCGGTAACACCTTCTTGAGAGGTGACTAACATCAATAAATAACGTATAATTCTATGTAATTTCTACTAATTACAGGACTTCCGTCACATAAACAGAGCATTCATAGACATTATACAACACACTAAGCTATTTCTCTGCCCAGAAAATGCCTAGTTAAAGGAATCCTTACTTGACCCGGTGGAGCGGTAAGGTATTCAGTTTCCGTGTTCCGGAGCGTGGTTCGGCTCGACTCGGAAGGCAGCAGAGCAGCGGTGGGGCAGCCTGCAGGGTCTGCTGGAGTTACTGGTGGGAAGGATGAAGAAGCTGTTGAGCTTTCTTTCACCAGGGACCAGTTCACGCGGGTTGCGTGGCTCGACGGTGGCTTCTCTGGACGAGTGGACAGGAGGGAGAGAGTTGTCCTTCTGGGGTCTCTGTCATCCCTGCACTGCACTCGAGGTCCGAGGTGGAGAACCGGAGGGTTGAATCTTCTGAAGACTTGCAAACCACCCAAGGGAAGAAAACCATCGAGAGAAGAAGATCACCAAGAGGCGAAAATCACAGAGAGAGGAAGAATCTTCGCGCTGAAGTTTTATATGTGGAGGCCGATGATGTCACTTCCTGTGGGATGATACTGGCTCTCAGCCAATAGCATTTTGACAGGTTCTTGGATGTGGTCAGTGGCCAGGTTCTCAGAGGGGGGCCAGTGGTCAGTGTAATAACCCCCACTTTACGATCCTTTGTTAAAGAACATGTGGTCACTTGAATTCAGGCTTTGTAAAGGGGTGTTAGGCCTCCCAGGCCGAAAGCCTTCTTCAGCTGGACTAATTGTCACATCTCTGAATTAATCTCTTGGTCTGGTTGAGTTGGCACAACAGCTGGTTCCACAATAAAGGAGCCCAGTAACTGCAGGCTCTATATTTCAGTCTTTTTTTAGAGATACTGGGAGTCACTAACAGACCTGCATTCTGGGAGCGGATTGTTCTGGTAGGACAGTAAGGAATAATGAGTTCCTTCAGATTGAATGGCTCTTTATCATTAAGAGCCAGCAGAAGGATTTTGAAGTCAATTCTAGATCCTACAGGAAGCCAGTGGAGAGAAGCTAAAGTGGAAGAGATGTGTTCTCTCTTCCTAACTCCTGTCAAAACCCTTGCTACAGCGTTCTGGACCAGCTGGAGACTCTTCAGAGAGTTTTTCAGACATCCTGACAGGAGAGAGTTACAGTAGTCCAGCCTAGAAGTGATAAACGCACGCACCAGTTTTTCAGCATCACTCTGGGAAAGGATATTCCTAATCTTAGTGATACTGCGCAGATGGAAGAAGGCGGTCCTAGTCACATGCTTTATGTGGGAGCTGAAGGGAAGGTCCTGGTCAAAAATGATTCCAAGATTCCTTGCAGTTGTACTCGGGGTCAGGGTGATGCCATCTAGAGTAGCAATCTGATTAGAGAGTGTGTCCCTGAGGTGTTTAGGTCCAAACACGATGACCTCAGTTTTATCAGAATTTAATAGCAAGAAGTTAGAGGACACCCAGGATTTAATGTTTTTCAGGCAGTCTTGCAGATTCGTGAACTGGCTTCTGTCATCTGGCTCCATTGACAAGTAGAGTTGCATATCATCCGCATAGCAGTGAAAATTGATTGAGTGCTTCCAGATTATGTCATCGAATGGGAGCATGTAAAGAATGAAGAAAATTGGTCCTAAAACTGAACCCTGTGGTACACCATATGTAACTCTGCTATACTCCGAATGGTCATTATTAACATTAACAAATTGAAACCTGTCAGATAAGTATGACTTAAACCATTTAAGGGCTGGTCTTTACGTCCAAATTTCATGTCCTAGTCTCTGTAGCAGGATGCTGTGGTCGATGGTGTCAAATGCAGCAGTGAGGTCCAAAAGTACAAGTACAGAGACAGGACCTCTGTCTTAAACTATGAGAAGAATGACCAGTGCTGTTTCAGTGCTATGGTGTTCTCTGAATCCAGATTGGAAAGCTTCAAGGAGCTCGTTGCGGTGCAGATGTTCATGTAGCTGCTCCAGATCAACCTTCTCAAGGATCTTGGAGATGTAGGGGAGGTTGGAAATAGGCCAATAGTTGGCTAATACATCTGGGTCAAGAGAAGGTTGTTTTTTTTAAGTAAAAGATTAATGACAGCCACCTTAAAGACTTGTGGTATGTAACCTGTGACTAGGGAAAGATTGATTTGGTTCAATATAGAAGTGTTGACTAAGGGGAAGGTATCCTTAAGTAGTCTTGTTGGTACGGGATCCAGCAGACAAGTGGCTAACTTGGAGGAAGTAATTGAAGAAGTCAAGTCTGACAGGTCAATGGGGGAGAAGCTGTCCAAGTATGCACAAAGTCTGGGAGGTGCTTCTATGAGTACAGTAATCTCTGCTCCATTACTGGCAATCTTTGTTCTAATATTCACAATCTTTTCGGTAAATAAAGTTAGAAAGTTGTTACTGCTGAGAGTTGGGGGGATGCATGGCTCAACAGCACTATAGTTCTTGGTTAGCCTGGCTACAGTGTTGAAGAGGAACCTGGGGTTGTTCTTATCCATTTTGATTAGGGATGAGTAATAAGTGCTTCTTACATTACGGAGTTCTTTTTTTGTACATTTATAAACTATCCTTCCGGGCTTGAAAGTCTTCCTCATGCTGGCTGGAATGTGTCTTCCTTTCTAGCTGTTTGATATTCTGTTTCAAAGCGCGCAGGTTTGGGCTGTACCAGGGAGCTATTCTTTTCTTGTTGGCAACCTTCTTGCTCAGGGAAGCTACAGCATCAAGTGTCCTAAGGAGTGCTGCTGCAGTGCTGTCCACAAGATAGTCTACCTGCGTGGGGGTGAAATCAGCATAACTGCCCATTATATTGTTACAAGATGTGGCAGCAAGCTCTGCTGGAATAAGCTCTTAAAATCTAGAAACATCAGTATCAGATAAACATCTACTGACGCGGGTTTTTTTCCCAGGTAGGATATGATTTGTTCAAGTCAATTCAAATGTGATTCAGGAGTGATCAGACAAGACAGGGTTTTGAGGAAGAACTGTGATGCAGTCAGCTGTGAGTAGGTGTGTTTACCATCTGAGAGAAGCCAGCTGAATCCGAAAGCGCCTTAAACGCAGTGGCCAGACAATATATATAATATATATATAATGACTTTGTCTGAATTCAATCCTAAATTTGACAGAAAGTCAGGAAATTCTTCTAAGAACTCAGAATAAGGTGCAGGAGGACGATACACCACAGCAAGTAAGAGTGGTTTCCCTGCTTTCCAGTCTGGGTGGGAAAAGATGACAATAAGGCTTTCAAATGAATTATATGAACTATTAGGTCGAGGGTTAATAAGCAAATTTGACTGATAAATTGCAGCTACTACTACTACTCCTCTACCAGTGTTATGAGGTACATGTTAGTTAATGTAACTAGGAGGGGAAGATTCATTTAAACTAACATACTCATCTTGCTGTACCCAGGTTTCAGTCAGTGTAAATACATCAGTTTGGTGATTTGTAATAAAATCATTCACTGGGAGAGACTTGGATGGGAGAGATCAAATATTTAGCAAACCACATTTAATAGTTTTATTGGGTTGGTTTGCTGTAGCAGTGGTTTTAATTTTAACTAAATTGCTGGAAATTACTCCTCCAGATTTGGGTTTAGGCTTATATAGCCTCGGGGCAGACACAGTTTCTATAGGCTGGGTGGGTGACAACACGAAGGAACCACCAGAGGGGTGTGTTAAACTGTGGCTTTCCCTGCCGGTCTGAATTCTGGGTGCTTGTCAGGGATTAGTATGGCTAATAAATATGCCTATGTTCCAAGATAAGAGAGATGCACCATCCAAAGTAGGATGGACGACATCTCTCTGAATCAGACCAGGCTTTCCCCAGAAGGAGGTCCAATTGTCTATATGAGCCAGGTTGTTATCCAAGAACCACATAGACATCCAGCGATGGAATGAACGCATGCAGCTAAACATGTTGTCACTTGCTAAATTGGGCAGTGGGCCAGAGAAAACTAGTCGAGTCCAACATTGTTTTGGTGTAGTTGAACAATGGATTTAAGTGAACACTTGCTTTGTAAAGAACCCTGATGTCATAACTTGTCCAGGGGCCTCATGTATCAACACTGTTTATGCAAAAAAAAACTTGCGTACACCAGGAACGGCGCTCATGTTCAGATGTATCAACGCGAAAAGTTCGTTGATTCTTGCGTTTTCACGCCAACTTCGGAGGTGCCATAGAAGTTTGCGGAAAGCTGATTCTTGCATTGACTGCACTTTGGTCCGTTGGCGATACTCTGTGGCGGTGTTTGGTAACTGACATTATTTGATAACGGCACATACATCGGGCACAAAAAAAGCCATCAACACAAACAAAAAGAAAAACACCTGTTGGCATGACTTAGCGGCTATGAAAGAGCCTTCACGATTGTGCTGAATGTGCAACTTTCAACAATGGCAGCACTTGTGCTGTTGGAGGACGTGGCAAATGGTACAGTAAGTCAGGAGGACTTGCTCCACAAATTTGATGAGTGGCTGGTGAACCGGCTACTTCGGGCCATCCTCCTTCAAATTTGTGAGGAGATGCGACCGGTGCTCCAGTGCAGAGCTGCCAGGAGCCAAGCTGTGCCAGTGCAGACACTGGTGCTGAGCACGCTCCACTTCTTGGCCCCGCTACACTTCTTGGCCACTGGCTCCTTCCAGCGACCAGTCGACCCTCAGCCGGGCCATGCCCTTGGTGGTGAACCTGATCATCTGCCTCTCCCGCAGGTACATTACATTCCCTTACGGTGCGGTTGAACAGGCCAATATTAAAGCGCAATTTGCAGCAATAGCAGGATTCTCTAATGTAATCGGAGCCATTGATTGCACTCATGTTGCCATAAAAGTGCCATCCCATGAGGAATACGCCTATGTTCATCGTAAGAGTTTCCACTCCACCAATGTGCAGTTCATCAATACGCAGAGGCTGGAGGGATGGACGCCGATCCCGGCCGGGCAGCCATCCTCACACGCCAGAATTTCATTTCCACAATGTGAATGGGTAAGAAGCGATTACACGATTTATGAAGCCAGATTAATTTATTTTGTCCACTAAACGTTCCAGAACATTTATCAGGCGGTCGAGCCGCTCATTGATCCCCGTTATTCCCCCAATAATGTCCTCCTATGACTGCAGGACCACCTGTGTGAGGACCCTCTGACGGGATCCGTGTGGGCTGGAGGATAGGGCACTGGGTCCAGGTGGGCTGGAGGGCCGGCGGACGGGCTGGCTCGGGAGCCGGCAGGGGTGTTGCTCGTCGGCGGCATGGCAGATGGATCAATTTCTGTTCAACTTTAAACATATTGGTTTATTTAAATGGTTGATTCTGTGTATTTGTTGCATTTACATCTGTGGCAAAGCATGTGGAAATGCTGCGTAAAACATGGAGTTGCCACTGACCCTCCAGGCTCTCGGAGTCAGCGTGGGTGGCGGCGACAATCCCCCCACAGAGGTGCTGCTCATGACTGCCACCACCCGCTGCTCAAATTCTGTCAGGTGCCCCTCTCCCTGACCCCCACCTGTCTGGCCAGCACTCCTCCGGAGGGCAGCTGTATGCCGCTTGACCTCCACCTTGAGGTCCTGTTAGTGCCTTTTTCCATATTGTTATTTCAATTTAGATTGAAGCCAATTGATTATTGTAGTGGTTGCATTTAGTGATTTCGCAGTGTTGAATTTAGTCATATGTTTAGCTTGCATTGTTTAGGAAGTTAGAATTGCACACGTATTAGAAATAGAGATAGGAAATCTTTCATTGCGCTAGCAGTGGTGCAAGCTTAGGACATAGTGATGCTCTTGAGGAAAACTGTGCTTTGTATCACTTTGATCATTCAGTAAAGGACGGAGCGAAGACTGTTTTCTACCGTCATCATAAAACTTCAGACAGGCATAGCGACTCGTTCTCTCCGTCATTATAAGTGGTTAAGATGTATGAACGTGATAATAAACAACACTGGCAATTAGAAGGGAACTTCGGCCAGTAACAGGTCCGACCATATAAATATAAATATAATCAGATTTATACAGGAAAGTATATTGATTTATATGAAATGATATATTCAATTATTTTTTGAATCAATGTATTTGAATTGTATTTATTGTAAATATGACAATGTACAATGTCTGTCATATATTTCAAAATATTCAATAATACATTGATATAGTTTACATAATCTGAACAAGATTATGTTATAATATATTTGTTATGCTTTCCAACCAATGACAACACAACTAAGAATAGACACAAATATTTAAAAAAAATAAATAAATAATTTCCAAAAAATAACATATTTACATAACGGTCCTTCATTGTAATGTAATAAAACAGTCTCCTGTGCAAAAAGCACAGAACAATCAAAAAACAGGACAGCAGTCCTTTAGTTCAGTGCTATAAATGCCACATTACGTCAAGACCCACTCTGATTGGCCAGCCTTAGCCAGTCCTTCAGTTGTCATTGGACTTTTTCTTCTCCTGGTGTCTAAACTCACAGATCCTTTTGTTTAAGGACGTTTGTATGTCAGAAATCTTCACCCCTGGATGTTGCTGAACAACTGCATTTGTAAAAGATAATAAAATAAGAAAGACACTGACAATGTTTGCCTCTGTTGCAAAGAAAGATGAGGTGGAACCTTGCAATATAAATTCGTTAAAAATAAATTCTTACTGTCTTACCAAGTACAGCTTTAAGCTTCTTGGGGTCCAGAGGCTATAGCGTCTCTCTGCAGATGGATCTGATGGACTTCAGTAGGACATCAATGCTGAACAGGCCCAGCAGGAGGGTGCGGGCCATCCCTTGGGCTGTGAGTTGTGCTTTTGCAGTTTCCCAACAATGGGCAGACACTTAGGGGCAGTCATCAGTCCCTAGTTGCACCTAATCAATTGTAAGAATGAAAGAAAAACAGCAATAAAAACAAAGAACATAACCAGTGATTATGTTTTTAATTTATCATGACAGAAATGTACTTACTGATGATGTATTAGGAGATGTATGTTGCAGAGGTGATGGTAGAGCAACACTGGCCTCATATTCGCTTTCAGCTCTATAGCTTGAGCTCTCTGTGACCTTCTCTGAAATGAGGCTCTTCACAGCAGCTAAAAGGATCCTTAAAGGATTTTTGGAAAACAAAGTTCAGCCAATTAACCACAGCAGGACTCCAAGCAAGTTGTAAATACATTACGTAAAAGAAAATATAAATGTAAACAAAATACAACTATGCTCATATTTGGTGTCTTAAAGCAAACAAAATGTGTTGGTGAGGGGTTCTGAAGGCATTACAGGGTTTCTGCTACACCAATTTTGTCTCGACCAACAGTTTTTATATTGCCCCCCCCCCCCGCTTTTTGCTTTTTACATAAGTGCAGTCTATTCATTTTAACGTGTTAAATGTTGCTGCAATGTAAAGCAGCTGACACTCCTTAATTCACAACTTTTTAAATAAGAGTTTCATTAATGTTTCACTGCTAACTAATGGCCGTGGCTAGCTAACGTCCATTCAAGACAAATGAGTCCCGCTTAATTTTAATTTTTCAACGATTAACTGACTAGCTAGCTAGTCACTGTCCCGGAGCTCATAGCTACATGAACGTTACTCGGCCAATAATGCGAAACATGATAACTGCTACCACGATTAATGTTATATGATGAACAAAGTAAAGAAAAAAAATTAAGCACTGGACTTGCCTGCCAACTGCACAATGTGGGCTGGTTTGACCAGCCATCCATTAGCAGGCTTCTTGCCACCCATGCTGCAGCTGCGGAAGATACTCCTTCTGAGAAATTTAAGTCTACAATCCAGTGTACGGGGATGATGCTCAGTGCACCTTTATCTTTCCCCCTTGACCAGCTAACGAGTGCAAAATTCTATCCATCCATCCATCCATTTTCTTCCGCTTGTTCCTATTAAGGGTTGTGGGGGGGCTGGAGCCTCTCCCAGCGGCTACGGGGATTTTGCGGCAGCTTCTGTGAAAACTTGCAACAAAAGTTGCAATATTTTTTAATGTTTTCCTTTTTTTTTTTTGCCAAAGCACCTCAAAATATTTGATTAATGACTAAACTTTAAATTCTCATATTCCAACTCTATTTATTGTAATATGTGCACTGGTAGAATATATCACCATCCAGAACAACAATCTTTAAGTTGTACTTTAGCAAGAAAAACAATAATTGAAGTTCATAGAACTTGCAATATAAAAATAACAAAACTTGTCCTTTTCAGTAAGTGACAACCCGGTAATTACTGAATAAAATAATTTCTCAGTACCTTTAAACTTGGCAACTTTGAACTTTAAAACTGAACACTGTTATTTAACTTGAGCTGACACACAACCATAAATATTCTGTTTCAACAGATACTGAATGTAAATACAAAATAAATGAAATTCTGCCGATGAAAATAAAGTGCACAAATGGTTAAAAGTAAGCAATTGCTTAAGTTGAAGGGTGGCGATAAAAGGAAATTTGGGTTTTATGTTAAGTATCTAAACAGTGCTTAAATTATAAACAAAAATAAATGAATAATAATGCTTTTGAAGGTGCAATGTAAAATGTGCAGATTTACAGTATTTTGGTCCTAGGCGAAAGGCCAGACAAAAAACGGTTCAACAGACCCCTCATGGAAAAGACATCAAGTGCAACGTGTACCCTGCCCGGAGGGGCACCGGGGCCCCGCCCTGCAGCATGGCCTAGGGTGGGGGCTCGAAGGCGAGCGCCTGGTGGCTGGGCCTTGGTTCGTGGGGCCCAGCCGGGCCCAGCCCAAAAAGGAGACACGGGCACCTCCCCCCTTGGACTCACCACCCATAGGAGGAACTGGAGGGGTCCGGTGCAGTGTGGTTTGGGTGGCAGTTCCAGGCGGGTGCCTCGGCTGTCTGAACCACTGACATGGAAGCTGGCTTTTGGGACATGAAACGTTACCTCTCTGGCGGGGAAGGAGCTGGAGCTGGTGGAAGAGATTGAGCGTTACCAGCTAGATATAGTCGGCCTCACCTCGACACATAGCTCTGGGTCCCGAACCCGAGTCCTTGAGAGGGGTTGGACTTTCTCTTTTACTGGAGTTGCTCCAGGTGAGAGGCGGAGGGTGGGGGTGGGCTTTTTCGTTGCCCCTAGACTCTCTGCCTGTACATTGGGGTTTACCCCGGTGGACGAAAGGGTTGCTTCCCTGCGCCTTCGGGTCGGGGAACGGGTCCTGACGGTGGTCTGCGCGTATGCGCCGAACACCAGTTAAGAGTACCCACCCTTTTTGGCGTCCTTGGGAAGGGTACTGGATGGTGCCCCGGCTGGGGACTCCATTGTCCTACTGGGAGACTTCAACACTCACCTGGGCAACGACAGCATGACCTGGAGGGGTGTGATTGGGAGGAACGGCAGGCCTGACCTGAACCCGAGTGGTGTTCAGTTATTGGACTTCTGTGCAAGTCGCAGTTTGGCCATAACACCATGTTCGATCGATTTTATAGTCGTATCATTTGACCTATGACCGCATGTTCTGGACACTCGGGTGAAGAGAGGAGCTAAGCTGTCAACTGATCACCACCTGGTGGTGAGTTGGATCAGATGGCAGGGGATGACGCTGCGCAGACCTGGCAGGCCCAAACGAGTAGTGAGGGTTTGTTGGGAACGCCTGGCGGAAGAACCAGTCAGAACGATCTTTAACTCCCACCTCCGGCAGAGCTTTGATCACATCCCGGGGTAGTGGGGGACATTGAGTCCGAATGGGCCATATTCCGCTCTGCCATTGTCGAGGCGGCTGCTGTGAGCTGTGGCCGCAAGGCTGCTGGGGCCAGCCGTGGCGGTAATCCCCGAACCCGCTGGTGGACACCAGAGGTGAGGGGAGCCGTCAGGCTGAAGAAGGAGGCTTACAGGGCATGGTTGGCCTGTTGGTCTCCAGAGGCAGCTGACCGGAACCGGCAGGCCAAACGGTGTGCAGCTGTGGCGGTCGCCAAGGCAAAAACTCGGGCGTGGGAAGAGTTCGGTGAGGCCATGGAGAACGAATATCGGTCGGCTCCGAAAAGGTTCTGGCTAACCGTCCGTCACCTCAGGGGGGGAAGGCGGCAACTTGCCCACACTGTTTACAGTGGGGGCGAGAGGCTGCTGATGTCAACCGGGGAGATAATTGGGCGGTGGAAGGAATACTTTGAGGAACTCCTCAATCCCACCAGCACGTACTCCATGGAGGAGACAGAGTCTGGGGAGTGCTTGGGGGGGGGTCGTCCAATGTCTGGGGCAGAAGACGCCGAGGCAGTTAAACAACTCCGCGGTGGCAGAGCCCCGGGGTGGATGAGATCTGCCCTGGGTATCTCAAGGCTCTGGATGTAGTGGGGCTATCTTGGCTGACACGTCTCTGCAACATTGCGTGGACATCGGGGGAAGTGCCTTTGGAGTGGCAGAACGGGGTGGTGGTCCCCGTTTTTAAGAAAGGGGACCAGAGGGTGTGTTCCAACTATCGGGGGATCACACTTCTCAGCCTCCCTGGTAAGGTCTACGCCAGGGTACTGGAGAGGAGGGTCAGGGCGATAGTCGAACTTCAGATTGAGGAGGAGCAGTGTGGTTATCGTCCTGGCCGTGGAACCGTGGATCTGCTCTTCACCCTCGCTAGGGTGCTGGAGGGGGCATGGGAGTTTGCCCAACCAGTCCACATGTGCTTTGTGGACTTGGAGAAGGCATACGACCGTGTTCCCAGGACCATACCGTGGGGGGTACTCCGGGAGTATGGGGTGGATGGCCCTTTACAAAGGGCCATTCGGTCATTCTAGGGAGTGAGAGTCTGGTCCGCGTGGCCGGTTGTAAGTCGGACTTGTTCCCAGTGAGGGTTGGACTCCGCCAAGGCTGCCCTTTGTCACCGGTTCTGTTCATAACTTTTACGGACAGAATTTCTAGGCGCAGCCGGGTGGTGGAGGGGGTCAAGTTTGGTGGCAGGAGGATGTCGTCTTTGGTGTTTGCGGATGACGTAGTCCTCTTAGCGCCATCGGGCCACGACCTCCAGCTCTTGCTGGGACAGTTTTCAGCCGAATCTGAAGCGGCTGGGATGAGAATCAGCACTTCCAAGTCTGAGGCCATGGTCCTCAGCCAGAAAAGGGTGGTTTGCCCACTCCAAGTCGGGGGGGAGGTCTTACCTCAGGTGGAGGAGTTTAAGTATCTTGGGGTCTTGTTCACGAGTGAGGGTAAGATGGAGCGGGAGATTGACAGGCGGATTGGGGCAGCATCCGCAGTCTTGCGGGTGCTAAACCAGTCTGTTGTGGTGAAGAGGGAGCCAAGCCAAAAGGAGAGGCTCTTGATTCACCGGTCAATCTACGTTCCAACCCTCACCTATGGTCATGAGCTTTGGGTAATGGCCGAAAGAACAAGATCGCGAATACAAGCGGCCGAAATGAGTTTCCTCCGCAGGGTGGCTGGGCTCTCCCTTAGAGACAGGGTGAGAAGCAGAGCCGCTGCTCCTCCATGTCGAGAGGAGCCAGTTGAGGTGGTTCGGGCATCTGGTGAGGATGCCTCCTGGATGCCTCCCTCTGGAGGTTTTCCAGGCATGTCCAACCGGGAGGAGGCCTCGAGGCCGACCCAGGACACGGTGGAGGGATTATATCTCTCAGCTGGCCTGGGAACGCCTCGGGATCCTCCCAGAAGAGTTGGTTGAAGTGGCTGGGGAGAGGGCAGTCTGGGCTTCCTTGCTGAGACTGCTGCCCCCGCGACCCAGACCCACCGGATGAAGCGGAGGACGACGAAGACAAAGACGAATAATATGTGTGCATCAGCTGTAGATGTGTGTGTGTATGTTCTATAAATATGTGCGTGGGAGGGGTATGTGCTATAATATGTGCGTAGGGGGGTGCACTGTGTGTGTGTAAAGTAACTACAGTGGGGGTAAGGTGACAGAGGAGGTAAAGTGTCTGAGTGCCTCTCAGCGTTATGAAATGCTGTAGAGTCTCACTGCTGTTGGGATGAATGACCTGCAAAAGCGCTCCTTCCTGCAGCGAGGATGTTTCAGTCTCTGACTGAAGGAGCTGCTCAGGGCACCCACAGTCTCATGCAGGGGGTGATGGGGGTTGTCAATGATGGATGTCAGCTTTGCTAACAACCTCCTTTCACCCACCACAACCACAGACTCTGGGGGAAATCCCAACACAGAGCTAGACCTCAGCACCAGATTGTTGATCCTGTTCCTGTCTCTGTGGGTGGATGCAACAACAGGGTCTTAAAAAGTTTTCAGCAGATTCCTGCACACTCCGAAGGACCTCAGTCTCCTCAACAGGTGGAGTCAACTCTGGCCCCTCTTGTACAGGACATCAGTGTTAGTGGACCAGTCCAGTTTGTTATTAAGGTGAATGCCCAGGTACTTGTACGAGTACACTGTCTCGATAACTTTTGACCAGATGTTCACCAGTGTAGTAGGAGGTGACTTCCTCCTGAAGTCTATCACCATCTCCTTCGTCTTGCTGGCGTTGATCTGCAGGGCATTGACCTCACACCAGTTGCCAAAGTCAACCTTACTTAATACCAAGAAAAGAAATATGGCTTCTTCCATGGTTGGAGTCTCTATGGTTGAAGTGTGTGTGTGTGTGTGTGTGTGTGTGTGTGTGGGGGGGGGGGTAGTGAAGGCATCATCTAAAAAAGGAGCACCACAATCCACAATTAAAACATGACACAAACAAACACAACGGCAAGCCAAAAAGGGGTGAGTAGAGCACTACACACAATTAAGGGACACCATCACCAAAAAGGGGTGGGGCAGGTCACCAATGAGGCCCTCAGCACCGAGAACAAAGAATGAGAATTTAAGAAAATAAACATTTCAGTGGCTGACACACTAACCGAAGCAAACAAAAGAAGAAAAGTCAGCACACCATAAATATTCTAACAAAACCAAACAACATCTCAACAAAAATACTTAAAGTATAACAATACCAAAATGACGTTATTCAAACTTAACTCAGGAAACTAATCTCAATGAGAAAATCAGAATAACCATAAATAATTAGCCTAAACACACAGAAAAATAAAACCAAATAATAAACTACGAAGGTGGACTGAAGACCAAACTCACAACGAAAAGATCACAAAAAAAAACAATCTTAAGCAAAAGGTACCAACCCCCCCCCCCCCCCCCAAAAAAAACAACGATTTTAACTCAGGCTTGTGACAAAATGAAAAATCATATCAATTTAAACTATAAAAAGAAAGTTGTGAGTCCCAAGCAGCAGACTGAGGCCTCAAAAAGCAGAGGTGCCTGGACCTCGATCCCATCAGCATGGTGTGGTTCAGGCAACCAGGTAACCTGACAAGGGAAAATGTGCAGCAGTTGCTAAGGGTCCCTCCCACTTACATGCTGTGGTGTAATTAAAGGGATTCAACCATGCCAACAGGTAAAACAAAAGGAGAGTGCACATCCCACTACAATCACATGGTTGAAAAAATATTGTTGATATAGATTTCATTGATTGTAGCAATCCTTAACAATAAACTCCCAAGTAAGATCATTACTAACACCATGAAGGCACATAAGGGACTGCCAGTGAAAATGGTCACGTAGTACCCCAGACCTCATTCCTCTCTTCTCCCATACATGTCCTGTCCTTGACGTACTCAGCAGAAAACGCCAATCGACCTCATCAGTCGAAATGTAAAGCTGAAGCCCATTAGTGTTTGATTGACAGGATGCCAATGTGTGCCAAGGTTAGTGAGTGACTGGTGGAGCTGAGGCAAGAGAGTGCAATTTAGCATACATACAGCACAAACAGCATATGATAAGCCTTAGGCTCATCTGCTCTGTAAATGTGTGTCAGAGCTAATACATGTGGCAAAGAACAGAACAGCTGATATACTTCTACATGTGAAGTATTACACAATGTGCTAACCAGTCACCAGTCTTCTTTTCAGTTTCATGAGGCTTGCCATATTGCTGTTCAAGAGGCAAATAAGTGAGTTTGAGAAACAGTTTTTTTGTTGAGTAAAGTTATTCTTTGCTGGTCTGTCTAAAAATAATTCAGTGGCTGAATTCTGAACTCTTCTGCCCCAGGAGAGTTTTGCATGTCCTGTCAAGTTTGTAACATTTTCTGGTTAAATGCCACGCAATCTTTGCTGCAGGGACTTCACTGTGTGCTGTGAAGAGTTAATCATGACTGAAAGTAGCCTCTCTAATCTTTAAAGTGAATCATTAAATATCAATAAACATATACAAAACACCATGAAAAACACCATAAATCAACTCCATAATTCTGCTAGAATATTTTGAAAATAAAATCATGTTTACAGTGATACTTGATCCAAAAAGTGTATTTCAAGTAATCACAAAGCAAGTCGTAAGCTTATAAATGTTATAATTCATTTAATTTTAGGTCAAACCATAGTGTTTGCAGATTATTGACAAAACAGCTGACAAATGCATGCATGAATTTTTACCAAACAAAGTGCTAAAGAGTTTGTAAACAGGCATTTTTTTCTCAGCAGTTGCCATTAGCTTGACTTTAAATTAATGTGAATGGCTCTGTATACATTTTGGAATCACAGAGAAGAGGTGTAGCTATAATAAAAACATCTTTATAATTTCAAGGTACTTTTTTATGAATGAATGAATATGATATGAGATGAGCACAGACATAGTCAACCAAAGAGTATTATCTTTAACATGTACAGTCGCTGCTCCGGTTAACACTACAAGCCATCTCAGTTATGGTGATGGAGAGCAAATTCAAATTTCTAATATTTCTTGGCCACAAACACACAGTTACTGGAGCTTCCTAAACAAATGAACTCTGATCAAAATTAACTGACTCAATCCTTATCATTAACAATACAATTTTTCTCATCAATTTTGTGCAGGCACAGACTGCTCACAAAGACATCAATGAAGGGTCTGCTGAGGACATTAATAAAATAGCAAGACATGCTGTGGGGTGATTTTTTTTTGTCTATTAAACTCCACATGAATAAAACAAAGGAAATAAAAACATGGATGACCCATAATTTCCTTTCATTAAACTTTAACAGAACTGAAGTTATTGTTATTGTGTTGGGCCCAAAACACCTGAGAAACACCCTATCTAATGAGATAGGTACCCCATTCCCCTGGCCCCCAGCACTACTGTAAGGAAACTAGGAGTTCTCTTTGATCAGGATCTGTCCTTTAACTCCCACATTAAGCAAATCCCAAGGACAGCTTACTTTCATTTATATAACATTGCTAAGATCAGACACATCCTGTCTCAAAAAGATGCAGGAAAATTAGTCCATGCTTTTGTCACTTCCAGGCTGGAATAATGCAGTTCCCTCCTATTCCTATCAGAGCACTCCGCTCCCAGAATGCAGGTCTTTAAGTGATTCCCAGTATCTCTAAAAAAGACTGGGAGGTAGAGCCTTCAGTTATCGGGCTCCTTTACTGTGGAACCAGCTCTCTCCATGGGTCAGAGAGGCAGACACTCTGACTACTTTTAAGTCCAGGCTTAAGACCTTCTTCTATGACCGAGCTTTCAATTAGGGCTGGTTCAGGTAGCTCTGAACCATTGATAGCTATGCTGCTATAGGCTTAGACTGCTGGGAGACACATCAGGTTACATGGAGCCCTTCCCTCCTCCTCTCCTCTCCTCTCCTCTCCTCTCCTCTCCTCTCCTGTCTCCTCCTGTCCTCCCTGCACATTTTGGAACTGTCATTACCATTACTTGTTGCACTTTGTAGTTTGGCCTTGGTGTCTCATGGTCTCTCTGTGTTTCCACAGATCCACCGGAGTTCCATCGGTCTGCACCAACTGCCGCCTGCATTGCCCACCTACCCCCCCCTTATTTTCCCCACTGTTACACCAGCCTGCACTCCTCTCCCATGAACCAGTCTGCCATCGAGTCCCCCATCAAGCTGGCTCGCTCTCCCTGCATCCCCTTCCAGAAGCTTCCTTCTTCAACTGTTGTTAACATTTCCATGTTTCCCACATTTTGTATTGTAAACTGTTTTCTTGTCTGTAACAACATCTACTGCACGTCTGTCCGTCCTGGGTGAGGGATCCTCCTCTGTTGCTCACCCTGAGGTTTCTCAGATTTTTCCCTGTTAAAGGTTTTCTATGGAGTTTTTCCTCAGTCGATGTGAGGGTCTAAGGGCAGAGGATGTTGTTATGATGCCATGTGAAGCCCTTTGAGACAAACTGTTTGTGAAAACGGGCTCTACAAAGAAAATTGCCTTGCCTTGCCTATTAGGCTACACCAATAGGTCCCTAAAGACTCTCCAGCTTGTCCAAAATGATGCTGCCCACCCGCTGATGAGTAGATGAGGTAGAAGATACCATATCTCTCCTGTACTGGCTTCTCTATATTGGCTCCCTGTCAAATTCAGAATAGAATTCTTCTTGTAACATATAAAGTCCTCAACAATCAGGCACCCTTATATTTGACAGAGCTCATAGTCCCCTATCCAGCTGGGATAGCTCTTTCACTCCCAGGATGCAGGGTTACTTGTGGTTCCTAGAGTTTCTAAAGGTACAATGGGAGCCAGAGCCTTCAGCTATCAGGCTTCCCTCCTGTGGAGCTGTCTCCAGTTTTGGTCCGGCATGCAGACACCCTAACCCTAATCCACCCTCTCTATGTTTAAGAGCAGACTTAAGACCTTCCTTTTTGGTCAGGCTTATAGTTAGGGCTTCTTAGGCTGGCCCTTAGATATGCTGGTATCGGCTTAGACTGCTGGGGGATCTCCCATGGTGCACTGGGCTTCTCTCTCCTCTTCTCTGTCCTCCTATACTCATTTGTGTGACCAGCTTGTCTTCTATTTCGGATCCTTAGTGCTTCTCCACTTCCCAGGTCCCTGACTAATGCTGCTGCTGGAGGAAGATACAGATGTGAAGAGGCTCAGGCTGCCACCCTTAGCATCACCTGTTCAGGTCCCCATCCGTCCATCATTCTCATCGCCTTGCACCCCCTCTCTGCCCTTCTCGTTCCCTCTGTATATCTGCCTTCCTCCATTATCTGTATTTGCCTCTGTAAAAAGGAGGATTTCTGTCGCCACTGTTGCAGGATGTGCTTGCTCATGGAGAGTTTTTGGGTGTAAATTCATTGAGGGAATGTGGTGCTCAACCTGCTCTACCTGTAAAGTGCCACGAGATAACTTTTGTTGTGATAAGGCGCTATACAAATAAAACTGACTTGACTTGATTTTAGTAAAGGTAAGCAGTTGCTTCAAGGAATTCCTCTCAGGAAAAATCCCTAAAATTCATAAAAGTAATTGTAGGCATGTTTCCAGTAACACCAACTGATTTGTGTGCATAAGTACATCTCTTAACATGCAAATAAACTTTTTTTAAAATTTATTTTTACATACAGTAGTGTATTAAATATATGGGTCTATTTTCCATCTCTGTCAAAAATGGGAGGGAGAATTCACGTTCACATATAATCTAATCATCTCCTGCTCTGGCATCTGTATGGAGCCCCAATCTGTATGTCCTTGACTCTGACTTATCTCAGCTACTTTTGTTGCATCTCACTTCAATATTCTTCACCTAGGGCTAAACCACTTTTAGGCATATTAATGGTTGACCCTGAAACTTCCTTGGGAGTCAAACTAAACAGGCTGTGACCACAGTCTCACCTGATCTAAACTAACAGCAGCACAGCTCCCAGATGCGACACAGCAGATACATGAAATGTGAAATGAAGGACAAGAATGGCTCAATGCCTGCTCTGCAATTTTTTTTCTACACCATTATTCTTTGAAGTAAATGTAACAGAATGACACAAAATGAGGCTTTGGCTGAGATAAAATTGCAGGTTTGGATGCAGAGCAAACCACATAACTATAGATCTGGAATCGGATTTGCATCAGTAAAATAAAAAGAAACTTTTGAAATATCTAGCAAAATTAATTTCAGCAAAAAATAAAACTCACTGAAACTGGCAATCACATCCTCAGCTACAATAAGAGATCCAGCTCATATTTGGCTTTTATTTGAGGAAATAGTAATATAGATGTCATTATTTGTAGATGTGCCACATTACCTGCTCCCTGCATGCTAATACAAATCATGTGTGTCAGTCAGAACCTGAGTTTCCTGACAAGGCGTGGGTGGTTAAAAACAACATCGGAAACTGCACCGTTTTTTTCTTATCTGAAACACCACTGTAGGATATACCGGAACCTTGTCACATATGTTTTCATGTCACATCCTCCATATTATTGAGTCAATGGTGTTCTACAGGTCCGATACACACACACAAGCTGAGCACAGGCAATCAGGTGGTTCTGATCAATTCATGCAGCACCACTTCAGAGAATCTTCAGGAGCAGCAAGAAACAAAACTTCAATCAATGATATCAAACAGTGTTGGGCACTAATGGTTAACAACTGATTCTCTGCGATTAGGAAGAATCCCATCTTGTTGAGCCAAACAGAGCAGGAGCATAATTAGAGGCTTTGATGTCTCTGAAAAGGGTTGCCCCCTCTCTCAGAAGAATAATGAACACATTGGTCGGGAGCTTCTTGCCTTTTTTCTTTTTTTTTTTCTTTTTTTTTTGCTCTCTGCCTCAGTGAGAGCTCTGTATTTACAGTCAAGGCTTCAGGAAGCCTCATCTTTTTCACTCCTCGCCTATCATTTTTTTCCCATCCTAATTTCCTCTCCTTTGCGTCTCATTCTATTCCCTTCTCCATTGTTCTCATGTCTAAAATCTCTTTAAGATGCAGCTGAATTCTAATCACTTGGTGCCTTTTATCTGCTTTCCATGGGAACAAGTCTGTCTGTCTTTCTGCTGTCTATTGTCCCCTACCCCTTCCTCACAGTGAGGCTATGACCTCCACAACTTCTCCATACCATAAAGATGTAAGAACCTACAGGCTGGATTTAAGATCCATCCCATGGGTATGGTATTGTGAGTGGACACCCCAGGCATGGATGGACATTACCTGCATTCTAACTAGTGTGTGTAGCTCTATCTGCATCACACTGCAGTGAGGGCTTTTGTCGAGTCCCACTTATCAACCACATACTGCTGTTCTATGTCTAATTACTTTACCATGGTTGCTAAAGATTCTAGAGGGAGAAACCAAGGGAAAGTCCTCTATCCTATCTTACCTTCTTCACTTCAGTGTATTCAGTCATTAGCTCAACTTTTTCCAATGATATACCCCATTTAGTCCATATTTTTAATCTAAGAACATTTGAACAGTGCAAAACAGCTTTGGAAGGATCCTAACTGACTTCCTATTGACATTATTTCGGCAGCGCTGAAGTAACAAACAAGGATATTGTCATGATAATATCATTTCATTTTCAAATAAATACTTCTATTGAATGCTTTTCTCATCAATTTTGTGCAGGCATAATAATGTAAGTCCTGCCCACTACGGACTGCTCACAAAGAGATCAATGAAGAGTCTTCTGAGGACATTAGAAAATAGCAAGACATTCTGGAAGGTGATTTTTTTCTGCCTATTAAACCCCCACAATCCCAGAAAATCTGTATATAGAACAAAAGTCAAGAGTTGTAGTTTTTAGTTCTGTGAATCTAATAGCCTTGCTCATAGTCTCAAATGTAATATGACCAACTGTAGACTTTTGTATGGAGGTTTGGCTACAGCAAATTTTGATGAAATATGTTGTATGTAGCTTACACTATGAATAGTTAGTGTCATTTGGCCATCATAACATTTTAGCACTGCAATGGATCAGAACTATGAAGTGTCATTTAACAAATATATTTGTGAGCTGAGGATTCATGCAATTAAACACACAACTCTATTTTTGCCAATTAATTATGTGATCCAAATTAATTCACTGAAATGTTCCAAGATGTTTTGCGCTGGTTAAAAAAACTGCCTTAGAAACTGTCACTTGAATAAAGAGCAGCCAAAAATAGAGGTTTCAACTAAGAAAGCAGTTTTTGTCTTGGTTTAACAATCACCATGTTCAAAGTATTTAAGAGCGGATTATAAAAGCAATTTAATCTAATATAATGTCGTCTGGCTATGCTAGCAGAATGACAGCTCACTCTTTTGTTTCTCCTTGCATACTTTTATAACCCTGACACAAAATCACACTTTGAGGTATTTGGTGTTAAAACTGTTGTAACTGAGCTTATTAGGATGTCTGTGAAGTTACTTTTGTGTTTCCATAACCTAAATTGTAGATATTGCCCAAAAATGGAACTGTGTGGTTTTATGAACTCGTTGTAGCAAATGAAATGCTACATATTGCTGCACACTAATCCAGGGCTACAAAGCAGAATCTCAGCTATTATTCTATTGAATGTATTTTTTTTATAGGGCGGCACCGTGGTGCAGTGGTTAGCACTGTCACTGCACAGCAAGAAGGTTCTGGGTTCAAGCCCCGGCTCAACCATTCTGTGTTCTTCCTGCCTCTCTGCCTGTGTGGGTTTTCTCCAGGTAAACCGGCTTCCTCCCACGGTCCAAAGATATGCAAGAGAGGACTAGGTCAATCTGATACTCTAAATTGACTGTAGGTGGGTGTGTGAGAGGGGATGGTTGTCTGTCTATGTGTGCTGGCCCTGTGATGGACTCGCGACCTGTCCAGGGTAACCCCGTCTCTCGCCCGAAGGCACCTGGGAAAGACTTCAGCCCCCTGCAACCCTTAACAGGATAAGCAATAGAAAATGGATTGATGGTATTTTTATGCACAAATTTATGATTGAAGATGGATTAATTGATTGATTCATTGATTGATTGATTCATTCATTGATTGATTCATTCATTGATTCATTGATTAATTCATTCATTATTTGGCTTACTATGTTTTTCTTTTAGTGACTCCTCGCCTTTAGTACTTCTGGAGAATACATTCATTGCTTAATATTCACATATCTGCAAGGGGAGAAAAAAGAACAACTGAAATGAAAAATGTACATACAATTACTGTGTGAATTCTCTTTTTGTCCCCACCCTTCCACACACCTTTTAGTCATTTTTTTTTTTGTTTTTTTTAATCCGTTCTAGGCTGATTCCTCTGCTGAGTTGAGGATGACCTGCCAGGAATCACCTTTAAAAAATGTTAATCCGTCACTGCTATCACTCCCTAACACACTCATCCTCTGTGTCAAAAACATTCTGCAGCCGATGGCAACCCAACTGTAGAAGAGGCACTATCGCAGCATGACAACCAAAGCATTAATCTCATTACTGCATGCTACAGTAAGAAGAATTGGGAGGCAAAGAATGAGTTACAACAGAAAACATTCTCAATATCAAGAGAACAGAAACAAGACTTAGTGATGCTTCAGGGTTTCAGTCAACAATCCTTTCAAACCATCTCATCCATTCACAGCAGACTCCAGTAGGAAGATGAAACTGCAGACATCACACACCTTATTGATACTAAGACTAAATTATCTTGCGACTGAGAAAAAAAAGCTTTAAAGTTCAGTCAGGATAACTCACATATTCAAATTATTCTAATGACACATTATTTTGTTTGGCAATGATTGGATCGATTTTTAGTTTACTCTGCCTGGTACTTTGCATCCATGACCTATACACTTATCAAAACTAGGGAGCACATTACATTTCCCCTAAAAATAGGAAGCCCACAGGACCCCAAAACAACTCAACATTCAAGAGCCAAACCCTAAACTAAACTAAAGACCATGTTGTTTCCTGAAGAAGGAAGATGGAACACAACTTGTGATCCTGAAATGGACATTTGCCTTGCTAATTTTGAACAGGACCCCATAAACTGTAATACAATCTGGTCTCCTGGGCATGGGGTTTATGCAAATTAGTGAGACAGAGCAGCTGTGGATTTCTGAGGACCAGGAGGTCCAAAATGATACCCCGGTTGCACAGTCAATTGGGATTAGAGGACATTCTACTTTTCATGAAGTCAGTACCCCGTCAACAACCTGAGAAATTTATCATCATGGGATAAAAACAAAAAACTAGAACATATAATTTGGCATGAATTTAAAGTGTATATGCTGGAGCAAACAAGAAGGAACATATCGCCTCATGAGAACAACATTAGAATACTAAGTGCTCAGTGACTTTTGGTAAGATATCTGCATTCAAACTTAGCAAATTACGATTGACCTGAGCTTTTGAGGATGGACGATGATGTTAGTCGTAACAGTGATCAGGTGGCAGTCAAAAATGTCTGGCCATGTTGTGCAAGGGCCCTGCAGATAGGTGCAGATAACATGACATGGAAGAAATAGGGCAAAATCCTTGTTATAGTGACAGAAGTATTGGTTGATCTGATTTTGAGTGTTTTAACATAATTATAAACTGGTTAGAAAAGGTTGTGCACACACGATGAAAAAAATGACAGGGCACAGTTTACCTGCAGTGGTTTGGCTGTGCAGGCTTTGAGGAAATGCGGCTGCTGGGGAGATGAATGGGAATCAGGTCAGCGTGGCTGGAACTGCAGTTCCCAGGGTCCTGTGGGACCACTTCATTTCACTGAGAAACCCTCTGTGGTGTGTGCAGCTTCTGGCCAGTGGAGGCAATGGGCAAATTATCGAAGGACGAAGAAAGAGCCAAAGAGTTTTTTCTAGGTAGTGATTCTGCAATTCATTATTGTGGTGATGTTTTAATATCAAGGAGAGATGAAAGTACAGGACCCCTGTCTGTCTCAAATCCTGAGCCTTGAAAAAGAGCAACAGCCTTGTCTCCGAAATCCCCCAAACCTCCCTTGTTGTTTGTATCCTATGCATGGAGGACATATGAGAAACTGGATCAGGAATAAGGATGACGAAAACTCATTACGAATAACCTTATGTGAGTGTTTTACTTAGAGCAGCAGCATAGCATGAACATATGCAGAAAACAGTGAGAACATGGAAGCAGTCAGATTTAAAGATTGAGCTCTATTGGTGAACTGTGCATGTGATTGGTTGAGAATAAGAGAGGGGAGGGTGAAGATTGAGTTGTTGGTGAAATTAATTTGACTGAAAAAATTAATGACAGAAAAATATTTAAAACATGAAATATTTGACTGGTCATTCCTTTCACCCACATATGGTGAGACTCTAAACCTCGCCACACTTTCTTTGTAGGTCATCGCTACTTGGGCTCAGAAGTTAACAGTAGAATAGTTGAGATCATGTCTAAAACAGAACCTTTCTTGAACTATTATACTCTTCCCTAAGTATACTTTTATAAAAAAATCAAAACAAAAAAAAGGAACAGTTTAGCTGATGAGGACTGATGGACAGTTGGTTCATTACTCTTAAAAATGTAGCTACTAGGGGTGCAAAGATTAGTTTGTAAGATGCAGCTGTATCAGTTGAGGGAGCCAATCTTTTTTTTTTTTCATTTTAAATGCATGTGCATCACAGTATTGATTACTACTTTGTCAAGTTTTCTATCCTCTGGACTGCCTACATGTCATAGAAATGAAAACTACGTGTGCGTGTGTGTGTGTGTGTGTGTGTGTGTGTGTGTGTGTGTGTGTGTGTGTGTGCTTCTAGAGCAGCACACCAGCCTGGTACACAATGAGTATTGTTGAGAGCTAATTAAATGTCATTCAAATAAAAGAATATTATCAACTTACTCGCACTCAGTCACATTACATTTGTAAATTAATTAACAGATTATTTTCAGCAGACTGTTTGTGCTATGCAGTTATTCTTGCCTACATCTTTTACATAAAGTAAGGTTGGCAGCAGTGCCTTGTGTCTTAGTAGCAAATGTCAAATGTCAAAGACTGTTCACCAGTCACTGGCCCATCTTCTAAACCTGTCACTGGAGGAGACGTCAATACATCGAAGGGAACCCATGCCAACAAAAGGCCCACCAGTGTCCTGCAGTTGTCATGATGATGTGTCCTGTTGATACAGTATGTGTAGTGATTTGAGAGGCTTGCATTTTATATAGGAAGACATTCATTTTTGCATTTAACAGATGTTTATAGTAGTAAATCCTACAGAAATTGCTAGCTTTAGAATGCAACATGAATCTAACAGCAGAGCTGTGAATGAAAGATTTCAAAGAGATCATGATGACTGAGACCTTTGACATAATCAAATTAGTTGAAAATGACAAAAGAGTAATACTTTACTCTGATTGTCTGCAGGCTTGCAATTAGTTCATAATATACTTTTATCATGCTCTACTTTGTATTGCATCCTTTCCACATCTTAATTTATTTTAGCAGCTCAAGCTTTGAATTCCCATTGGATTTTCTGCTGAAAATTTTAACAGCATTTCACATCATTCAATACAGCTGCTATGATTTGGTCCTCGTGGCATTTAAGATAATATAATCTCCATAGGAACATATTTGTTTATGGTGGGGTGACAAGAACCAATTAAATCCAAGTTGCTTAAAAATCTTGCTTATGTGGTCTGTGTTTCATGTGTATCGCTGGGATACATATCCTGGGTCTGCATGTGGCACATGTCAGAGGTATATAGGAAGAACGCTCGCGGCCCATCGGAGGCCCATCAGAGGCACATGAAGTTATTTTTTTCAGTGACAGTCAGACTTGCCTCTGCCACAATGCAACACTTCTGCATGACAATAACAACAACGTCAAGGGAGACACAGTCGTCGGTGATTCTACTATGCAGAGGCAGACGCAAGGTGTGTGCCCCAGGAGTGTGTCCTTTTTGCTATTAAACAGGACACTCCAGGCTGCAGCTGAAAAAATTACATTTCAAATGCAAAACATTCAAACACTGTTCGATGCGCACATCCTTTATTTTGATAAAATAATAAAATATCCATCAACCATTTATTCACAATATGTATCTAAATTCATCATCCTCTGTTTCCACTGCACTACCTTCTCAGTCACTCTCAGTATTCCCTCTACCACCTCTTGCTGAAATTTCTGATTTAATTAAGAAATCCAAAACATCAACCTCCCAGTTAGACTCCCTTCCAACTATTTTTGTCAAGGCTGCAGTTTCTTCTTTGGCCCCTCTCATCATGCGTATAATCCACTCTTCTCTAAACACTGGAGTTCCTCCCTCACTACTCAAAACAGTTGTTTTTACTCCAATACCTAAGAAGCCGAGAACAGACCCTAACAATCTCAATAATTTCCATCCTATTTCCAACTTTCCATTTCTTTCAAAGATTCTTGAAAAAACTGCTGTTTCTCAGCTCCATGCCAATCTATCTTTCAATAATTTTTACGAGCAATTCCAGCCCTGCTCACCTTCACCACTCTACTGAAATGGCATTTCTCAAAATCCCTAATGATCTCCCCTTGGCAGCTGATTCTGCTCTTTTATTCATCCTCATCCTGCTTGATCTGAGTGCAGCCTTTGACACAATCTCATATGCTAGCCCCCTGGACAGACTTCATGCTATTGCCATCACACATATAACCCTCGAGTAGTTTAAGTCTAACCTCTCTGGCTGCACTCAATTCATTCAACTGAAATAATTCACATTGCATCCCTCCTCCCAGTTACCACAAGTGTCCCTCAGGGTTCTGTCCTAGGACCCCTGATGTTCATCACTTCCATAACACCACTCAACCTTCCCATCTTCATCCCTGCCTACCTGAAATACAGTCCTGGTTCACATCCAATATCCTAAAATTAAATGGTGATAAAAAGATGTGTTACTAACTGGCACACTTTCATTATATCCATTGGTCCATCTTTTCCTCCCTTCAGGTGAAGAGTCTAGGTGTCATCCTCGACAGCACACTCTCCTTCACATCCCATATTAATATCCCGGTCAGTTTATCTCCATCCCCGCAACATCAACTGCTTATGCCTCGCCCTCATACCTCACAACACTGCCTTGCTGGTTCACAGTTTTGTCACTTCTTGGCTTGACTACTGCCAACTTCAACTGGTTCAGAATTCTCCTGCCCATATTATCACAAGGACTCCATCCACCATTTATTTTACTTCTGTCCTGCAGCAGCACCACTGGCTCCTAGGGCTGAGTGATGTGGCCTAAAATAAATGTCTTTTTTTTTTTTTTTTTTTTTTACAACAAATCCAATTCGGGATTTAGCTCTTCACACATACAAAGCCATCCACAACCTCACCCATCCATACCTCTCTAACCTCCTTCCCATCACCATTTCTGCTGACACGCTCAGATCTTCTTCTATGGCTCTCTGTTGGTTTATCTCACCACCATGATCCAACTCTTGAATTCACCCCCCCCCCCCCCACACACACACACACACACACCTCTGCAGCAGTGACTCACTAAAAACCCAGCTCAGAACTCATCTTCAGGCTTTCTTACTCTCTGTAAGTGGGAAAGCCTGAAAACATTTGTTTGCTACAGATGTTTGTTTTTAACAGATTGATTCGTTTGTTTATTGTTATTTGTATTTTGTTGTATTTTATTGTATTTTTACTCTGCGTCTTATTTGTAAGGTGTCCTTGAGTCTCATGAATGTGCCAAAAATTGTATTATTTTTACTATTATCATGATTACATTAGCTTTCTTCTAACTAAATTACTAGGCCCAGCGAAGACAACTAACTTGCCTCCCTGTCATTAGTTAAGTCCTGATAATGGTCACCTGGTCAAGTATTATTCCCTACCTAGGTCCATCCATCCATCCATTTACTTCCGCTTATTCTGATTAAGGGTCGTGGGGGGGCAGGAACCTATCCCAGTGGCTTTCGGGCGAGAGGCGTGGTACACACTGGACAGGTCGCCAGTCCATTGCAGGGCCAACATACATAGACAGACAACCAGTCACACACACAGTCATACCTACGGTCAATTTAGAGAATCCAATTTGCCTAGTCCACATTTGCATGTCTTTGGACTGTGGGAGGAAGCCAAACTCCACACAGAAAGATCCTGTGCCTGAGCTGGGACTCGAACCTCGAACCGTCTTGCTGTAAGGCGACAGTGCTAACCACTGCACCACGGTGCTGCTCCATACCTAAATAATAATCTGGAATTGAGAAACAACTGATTGTTATTAAGTGTATGAAATAGATATATTTTCTCTACTATGTCAGTCTCCCAAAAGTCACATTTTAAGAGTGACACCTTTTAATTTGTGGACACTGATCAAGCAACTATGAATTTTGTGTGTGATGCAAGAGGAGGGTTGATTTTACAATAGAAATAGCACATGTAATTACTGTAAAACCAACAATTAACTAACTGAAAACAATGACCACTGGCCTTATTTCCCAGATTGCAACATATTGTTGCCAGGTATACTGTCCCATCATCTCCTCAGTGTTTACAGGCATTCGTGACAGGCTGCCAGCATCCAGATTTTTTTTTAACCTGGACAGTATCAGACGGTAAAATGGGAGTCTGCAAGCTCCATGACCCATCTGCATCTAATTGCGCTGAGCTTGGCACTTGACATGACATAAATAAAAGGATTATCACTTGAAACAGTGAAAGTAGGCACCTGATACAGGTAGTCTTGGAATTTTTATGTGACTGCCCACTTGAAGGAGAGAAATTCCAATTATCCTCAGGGAAGATGGTAATTCCGCTCAGCGGCAGTCGTTGTTCCCAAATCGTAGGTTATCACGCATAACTTGTCATCTTGACATTGGAATAGGACTGCTCCGTGGCCCTGATTTGAGGCATCAGTGGAGAATATAATTGGCTGGGTGTACACTGGAAACCAAAGGACTTCACCAGACAGTCTTTTAGCTCCCCCAAGATGTGCTGATATTCTTTGGTCTAAACAATTGGTTTGTGTGACGGCGTTTTTTTTTTTTTCTCTTTCCTGTAGTTTGTCTTGTTTCTCATGTTTTGTGTTACATTGTTGTCTTCTGTTGTGCCTTCCAACAAGTCATAAAGTGGCCCTGTGATATGGGAAAAGTCCAGTATATATTGCCTGTAATCAAAGCCATGATAACTCATAACTTTCCATTATCGAAGCGAAGTAAAATCTGGTCAAATCTGGGGTGAACCAGTCTAGACTGGTTCACCCCAAAGATCCCACCCCTCACAGCCAGAAAAGCAATCTGGTATACGCTGTCAGATGCAGTGAGGCCTGCACGGATCTCTACATAGGGGAAACCAAACAGCCCCTCAACAAGCGCATGGCCCAACATAGAAGAGCCAACTCTGGAGGACAGGACTCAGCGGTTTTCCTCCACCTCAAGGAGGAAAGCCACTCCTTCCAGGACGACCATGTCCAAATCCTCGACAGAGAGGACAGATGGTTTGAAAGAGGAGTTAAAGAAGCCATCCACGTCAGGATAGAGAAACCATCTTTGAACAGAGGAGGTGGACTGCGACATTTCCTTTCACCTATTTACAACCAAGTCCTTTCAAAGCTTCCCCAAAGAGTTCAGCTGAAAGACCCATGTGGAACGGCTGATGCCAGCACAGCCCATTAGCATCTGAGTGGTCGGTGAAACTCCCTAACGACCACCCCTGAAACTCCCTGACACCGCACAACGACTGTCGTTTGGGGAGGCCAGGTGTATCTCGGGAGGGTCGTTTCCACCACAATAGCACTGACCACTCCCACATAGGTTTATCAGCTGGAGTTTCCACACTCTTCACTAGAACTGAAGAAGCCTCTCGGATGAGAGGTGAAACATCTTCAAGATAAACTTACGTCCAGTTCACCAGATTTTACTTCGCTTCGATCTACGATGACCTGGATGAATGAGAACCTACACAGACATAACTTTCCAATGTTGCTTGACTCCTTGTCTTTCAAGGCTTTCACAGCAATGTGTTGGCTTGGTTGATTTTGCTAACCTCAGCTGACACGATTCTTCCCAGGTAGCGGACCTCGTGATTGAATAGTTCCCACTTGCTGGAATTTAGCTTGATTCTGTACTTTTGCAATTGCTGAAGCACTTTTTGACATGGTTAATATTCCTCAAATGAAACACCCCATCCAGGTGGGGCACACAGTTGTTGTCTCACACAGCTTCCAAGCACTCCTCCATACAACTTTGGTGCATTCATCAACCCAAATGGAATCCTTATCCATTCATATTGGCCCCATTGAGTCACAAATGAAGTCAGAGGCCGGCTTTTCTCCTCCATGAAACCTTGATGGTAGGCCTTTCCTTTGTCTAACAATGAAAACGACAAATTGCAACCAAGGCTGTCAAGGATTTCCTTCACTCAAGGGATTAGTTGTCTGTCAGGGTGGGTCCTTCTTTTTAGATTGCAGTAATCTATGCAAGGTCAAAGGCTCCTATCCTTCTTCCTTACACAGACCACCAGCAAGGAATAAGGTGAGTTGGATTTATTCACCCATCCCTGTGCAATGACATTGTGCAAATAAGCTTTCATCTCTTTATATAATGGCTTGTCACAGACAGGTAAGTGCATGCTACAGGGTCCATATCCTTCCATGATATGCTCTACTTCAGTTTCACAAGACATTTGATGTCATCATCTGAATTGGAACAGGAGGAGCATTCATCTCAAAGCATATCTGGCACTACTATTCTTTCAGTTTCACTTAGGTGGCAGATCAATTGGTGGATTCCATGGAGTAACTTCTTCACTCTTGGCATTAACTTGACTCAATGACACTGGAGGGCAATTATCAGGTTTCTACAAAACAGTAGCTGGATACACAGCCTGAATCTGTTGAAGGGTGCCCACGACAGGTCTTCCTTACAGTTCAATATCATGATCAGTGGGATTTTGCACATCAAGAACAATGTAAGGTGAAACACCTCTTCTGAGCCTCACCAAAGTCTCACAGAAGCCAACACCCTCAGCCCACTGAGGATTTAGGTCAGGCTCCAAAAAGAAGTGTAGTGTTCTTCTTCAGGGTCTGTGTCTGCCCCTTATGGTCAATCTGAACATTATCTCATTTGGCCCCACCAGCAACTATGGTTGCCCAGGTTTATCATTGTCAATTTCTACTCACAGTAAAAAAATATCAAAGATATTAATGCAATTTTCCCATTTAAATGTAAGTAAACAACTTAGACAAAGTTACAGTAAAAAAAAAAAGTTTCCTGGTGCTTCCTGTCATATGACATCATCATCTTCCTGTGCCTTCCGACTGTACATGTCTGATGCAAATCCTCCCAGAAAGAGGTAATTTTCATAAATTTTGAATGATTTTCCCCCAAAATATATTCGTAATTATTTGATCATTCAAGTCTCTAGAGTAACCCTCCCTCAAAAAATTGTACCTGGGATAAATATTTTTTGAGTTATGTGCATGTTTTTATGGGTGGCAACTATAGTTGCTGGTGGGCACATGCAATGTCACTAAAGGAAATGCCTATACTGCCAATAGGAGTGCTCAAAATTTACTTATTTTAAATCGTAGAATGGTGTAAAATGGCTAATTTTAATCCTTTTAGATTACTCTTCACATCTACATAAATTCACAGGTATTCAAAGCCTATGTCTGTAGGATTTTGATACATTTACATATATCGTTTTCTTGTGACAGTGATTTATTTGATGACAAGGCCACTGGTGACCATAACCGACTCCCATCAAGATTAATGAAAGGAAAAGGCTTTTTTCCTGATTCAGACATGCCACTGCCAAGTCCCCAGGGGGGCTCATCCTCAGTGCGTCACCCACATTATGATTATGTCCACTTATTATATCCATTATGACCTACTGACAAGCTAGTCGCCTTCCGGCAACTATAGTTGCCAGTCCTAAAAATTTTCTTCAAGGCATGGTACAAAATGAAAATAAATAAATAAATAAATAAATAAATAAATACATTTTCTGATTCTAGAGGACACTACTGATAACATTATATGCATTAACACTCTGAAAAAAATGGGCACAAATGGGTTAGTGTGTTCCCATATGGTAACTTCCTTTTTGTAGTTTTCCCAACATAGTCACATAACTGCTCAGTCACCACCAGCTCATTTAAGACTGTGACAAGCTGCTCTTAGTGCACCATGTAACTGCTTGCTTCTTAAAGCATCCAGTTGTTCTTTCGTGTTGTTTTCACTATTTGCTCAATGACATTTGAGCCTAGAATGGGTTATGCTTGGGCACAACAAGTTCTTTGGGGTCAGCTTCCTCTACAGTTCATCCAAAAGTGACCTCAATGAAAGCTTTATAAGGTATGTTTTGCTTGTTGGCAGCTGTGATTTTCAAAACATCAGGTGTGTAAAGCAACTCAGAGACGCTATTTAACTTCTCATGTGGCAAATATCTTTTATTCCACTTTTCATCAACAATACAGACTTGGGAGCCTGTATCCCATAGTGCTTGGGTCTTGAATGTAGCACTCAAGAAGGCACCTTTTCCCAACCAGAGCTACAAGGGGAGACTGACTGTCCTCTCTTTTGGAGCAGATGTACTTTGAACTTTAATGAGAGTGCTGGTTGCACTGTTTTCTGTGTTTTGGCCAATGTTCAGCTTGACAGGTTTTAGAACAGCAAACATCATTTTTTACATGACACACATTGTTGCTGTTTTTTATTTTTTTCAGAGACATCACAGAGGGAGCAATGTTGTCGGGACATTACACCTTTGCTGGTAGTTGCCTGTCCTGTGGGGGTAACCCTCCTTCATTTAAAGGGCCATCTCTACCTTGTCTGGTGTCTCTCAACCTGTAAGACAGTGTTAATTCATACTATATGTGTAGCAATGGTTCTTTTTTTTTTGTGATGATGCTAAAGCTTGTTGCAATATCTCTATCTCTTTTTTAAAAGTTCTTCTTCTGATGTGTGAAAGAACTGCTGTTGTACCTCTTCTGTCTGTTTTTTTTTTTACCAGAGGCTGCCTGTTCTGGTGTACTATTTTGAGTGATATTTTGCAACTCAACAATCTTATCTTTTAAAATCAGTAAGTCCGACATACCCTGGTCTTCAAATTCACTTAACTCTTCTCTCTCCGAATGCCTTGTTACATGTAAGACAAAATAGGAATGACTTTTATCTTATACATTTTCAAACTCTGGAACTGCAATAATAATGAATGTTGACCATGGAAGTCCCATTGATCCCATCCAATTAGCCTAGTCCCCACTTGCATGTCTTTGGACTGTGGGAGGAAGCCGGAGTACCTGGAGAGAACCCACGCAGGCACAGGGAGAACATGCAAACTCCACACAGAAAAACCCCTTGCCTGAGCCCGGGCACGAATCTGGGACAAGTATGTACAGTATGACAATGCGAAGGGATTATAAGAACTCCCCTTGCATGTCTGGTTGAATGTCAGAGTTCAATTACAGATAATTTGCACACTTTGAAAGCAGGAGGTACTGTTGATGATAATCACAAAAGACTTTGTTTCTGTAGCATACATTATTCATAAATATAGGTTAGATAGATATTGATGTTGGAAAGTGGATTTAGTTCTTTGAGCTTGGAACTGATGGCTCATACCTATTTTACAAATTTGCAAGACTGAAACATTGTCATCTTGACATTGGAACGCTATTTGATGTTACACTGTGGCATTTATGGGTACATTCATCTAGAGTAGTCAAGGCAAGTCAATTTCATTTATATAGTGCCAAATCATAACAAAAGTTATCTCATGACACTTTACAGGTAGAGCAGGTCTAGTACCACACTCCTTCAATGAATTTACACCCAACAATTCTCCATCAGCAAGCACATCCTGCAACAGCGGCGACAAAAACCTTCCTTTTAACAGGCAGGAACGTTGAGCAGATCCAGGCTCAGTTGGGACGGCCTTCTGGTTCGACCGGTTGGGGGGAAAGAGAGAAGGAGAGCGGGCAGAGACAAAGACAGATAATGGAGGAAGACAAATATACAGAAGAAAAGAGTAGGACAGAGATAAAGAGAGAGATAATGGGAAGAGACTGATGGACAGATGGGGATGTGAGCAGTTGGAGCTATGGGTGGCAGCTTGAGCCTCTTCAAGTCTGCAGCCTCCTCCAGCAGCACCTGGGATCTTGGATGAGGGGAGCCCGAAGGCTCCGGAGAAGAAGACAAGTTAGTAATACGTATGAGTATGATTTATGTATGACACATATAGGAGGAGGCTGCACAGTGGTGCAGTGTTTAGCACTGTGGCCTCACAGCAAGAAGGTTCCGGGTTTGAGTCCCGGCTCGGGCACGGGATCTTTCTGTGTGGAGTTTGCATGTTCTCCCTGTGTCTGCGTGGGTTCTCTCCGGGTACTCTGGCTTCTTCCCACCATCCAAAAACATGCAATTGGGGACTAGGCTAATTGATACTCTAAATTGACCGTAGGTGTGAATGTGAGTGTGAATGGTTGTTCGTCTCTCTATTTTGGCCCTGCGATGGACTGGCAACCTGTCCAGGGTGTACCCCGCCTCTCGCCCGTTGACGCTGGGATAGGCTCCAGCCCCCCCGCGACCCTTAATGTGTAGGAATAAGCGGAAGATGACGATGGATGGATGGATGGACATATAGGAGGACAGAGAAGAGTAGAGAGAAGCCCAGTGCAACATGGGAGATCCCCCAGCAGCCTATGTCACAATCCCTGTCTCGTGTTTCCTGTTTTATTTTGTAGTCATGTCCTGTATTCCTGACCTCCCTCCTGTGATTACCTCATGTGTCTCACCTGGGTGATTGCACCACCTGTGTCTCGTTTCCCTTCTTGTATTTAACCTGTGCGTCTCCTTAGTTCCTGGTTGGGTCATTGTCATCATTTGTTGTCTTTCGCTGTCACAGTAGTCGTCGTCCTTGTTTTTTGTCTTGTCACGTCAAGCCTCCTGCCTCACGTCAAGCCTTCGGCCTCTCACCACATCTCAAGCCTTCGGCTTCACGGCACGTCTCAAGCCTTCGGCCTCTCGCCACGTCTCAAGCCTTCGGCCTCTCGCCACGTCTCAAGCCTTCGGCCTCTCGCCACGTCTCAAGCCTTCGGCCTCTCGCCACGTCTCAAGCCTTCGGCCTCTCGCCACGTCTCAAGCCTTCGGCCTCACTTCCCGTCTCAAGCCTTCGGCCTCACTTCCCGTCTCATGCCTCCGGCTCTCCCCGCCTCAAGCCACCAGCACTCCAAATAAACCTCTTTCGCACCATCCCTACTGTCTGCACCTGGGTCTCAATCATCTTCCCTCAAACCCCGAACGCAACAGAATGACCCAACCTCCAAAAGAGACCCAGCGGACTAACTCCCCTCCACGTATGATGACTCTCTTGGAATACTTTGCCTACAAGGCTAGATTGACTCTGCAGAGAGAGCCACATAAAAAGGAGGAGGCTGGCCTTTGGGGGTCCTCGCTCGGTGCAGCGAGCCAGCAGGTCCGGGATGGGCCCAGGAGCTCCCGGCCCCACGGAGATGAAAAGGCCGCCCTCGTGTTCCGAGGCAGCCAAGTCCAGCCCTCATCCCAAACCCAGCAGCTGCTACACCTTCACCGCCGCCACGGGTCCTGGAGGGCATCACCCCTGTTCCGGCGCCGAGGATCCTGGCTGGCTCAACTCCTACTCCGCCGAGGATCCTGGTTGGCTCAACTCCTGTCACGGCGCCAAAGGTCCTGGCGGGCTCCATCCCCATCGCGGCGGCTGCTGCATCTTCTCCGCCGCCACGGGTCCTGGCGGGCGCCACCCCTGTCATGGCACCGAGGGTCCTGGCGGGCTCCATCCCCATCGCGGCAGCTGCTGCACCTTCTCCGCCGCCACAGGTCCTGGCGGGCGTCACCCTGTTCCGGCACCGAGGATCCTGGCTGGCTCAACTCCCGCTCCGCTGATGGTCCTGGCAGGCGCCACTCCTGTCACGGCGCCGAGGGTTCTGGCGGGCTCCGTCCCCGTCGCAGCGGCTGCTGCTGAAAAAAAGTCGCGGGAGTGAATACAGCTGTTATGTGGTTCTGTTTAGGAGCATCCCTGCTATTTCTGTGTCTAATTCGTGCCGCTGTAACAGACACTAGGGCTGCAACGAGTGGCATGTTTTACTATCAGAGTGTTTGGGGTCACTACCCAAGTAGTACTCGAGTATTTGTCTGGGGGGGGGGGGGGTTTGCAGCGCAGCACCATGCAGAAGGACAGGAGAGCGGCGCACGGGGAGTGGGGGTTTTCCGACTATCCGCACGTTCTTGCTAAAAATATGAGCGACGTTCACATTCATTTTTTTCGATTTTAAATATTCTGCTAGAAGCAACTTTTTATGAACCCTCAGATCAACTGTCCCTCACTCCTGATGGTGTTGGAGGTGAAGACTGCAACAGTAACATGTTACTGCGATGTATTTCTTTTAAAGTAACTATTTTATACCCATTACTGAAATGATGAGGTTAAATGATAATTTTATTGTGTCAACTAAGGAGTCCCCACCCGACTTGTTCTGTAATTTACAATATTTACATTAGAATATTATATTGCATAATACTAAATAAATAACTGATCTGGATGCTGCATGACTCATAGACTTACTTTATGTTGTCACAGGAAAGTGACAGACACACTGCCATAGTTAAAGGTGCTGTGATTCTGACGGAAAAAAACAATTTAATAATGATACGTAACTAAGTTATCTGTCTCCAGAATCACTCGAAGCACCTTTTTAAATTTACGTAGACTCGAGGATCAGCTCAATCATACTTAGTGGAAGACGGGGAAAAAAAGAACATTTCAACTTCATCTTTAGGTGGCTTTCTGTATCTTACACCCTTTTTCAGTGTTAGGGATCATTGTAGCTCATTTGACCTGTTAAAATTGCTCAGGGAGCATGAGTGTGACAAAAGCCTCCCGTGGATTTCCTTATTCATTTTGCAACTTCCCTTGATTTAATGTGGCCTGATTCAGAGTTATTATAATGACCCCAACGCTTTGTGCAGAAATTATTTCATCAGAAGGATACCACTCATTCAGAGATGGCTCTCATTTCAAAGAAAATGTTATTTTGAATGTGGAAGAATTTAGGATTGCTCTCGGGCTATATATAGATGAGTTTGAAGTGGCTAATCCACTGGGAACATTGAAGAAAAAACAAAATTGTGTGCTGTATATTGGGTACTCGCCAATCTTGACTCCAAATATCGGTCAGCTCTTCACTCTATTCAACTTGCACTTTTGTGTAAAGTAAACACTTTTGAAAGAACATGGCTTTCCAGAAGTTCTTCGTCCACTCACTCAGGACCTTGCAACTCTTGAAGAACATGGAGTGTATGTTGAACAACTAGCAGAAAGTGTTCAGGGCACTGTATTGTATGTAGCAGCAGACAATTTGGGTGCTCATTCCTTGGCAGGATTCCAGGAGTACACCTAGGATTCCAGGAGAGTTTTTCAGCAGATCTTTTTTGTTGGTTTTGTATGTCTAAACAAGAGGACATACAGGATAAGGAGGTCCGAGCAGGTCTACACCAGCCAAGAACAAAAGAGAAGCATGATAGACATGTTCAAGAGGTAACACCTGACCATACTACTGCCAGACATCATGGTGTTAAAAGGGGATGTCCACACTGAGTGAAAATTTGAGACACTTTCATGTGGTGGATGGTTTTCCACCTGACATTCTGCATGATTTTTTGGAGGGTATCGTACCAGCAGAATTGTCACTCTGTCTTCAGGATTTGATTGTCAAGAAGTATCTTACTTTGGACGCTTTGAATAAGGTTATTAGGCAGTTTCCTTACACCTTTTCTGATAAAGCTGACCAACCACAGATCATTCCAAAGACCTTCAGCTCTAAGAGAACCATTGGTGGAAATGGCCATGAAAATTGGTCACTCCTGAGGCTGTTTCCACTGATGATAGGACACAATGTCCCTGAGGGAGACCCAGCATGGGAGATACTGATGCTCTCTTAAAGAGAGAAAGTAGTGCCACTTGATAGTGAAGTCTGACTATTTCTGGACAGTGATTTTGGGACAGAAATGCATCACTATATTGAACACAACCTGTTTTGGGAAGCAAAACTTTTTTATTTTCGTGACCCCAGCAACCTAGCCGGAACTTCCTACTTCAAAACTTTAGGAGCTTTGAACTCCGCCCACAGGACATGTTAGGTGACACAATCACTTGTCATGCGCTGCACTGCCAAAGAGGATTTCATACAACTTCATGTCCAAAAACTCAAACTATCCCTTTAATAAAGAAAAAAATAAAAACGGTCCGGCTCAGATCGCCAGTGTAATCTCTGTCAATAGCATTCAATGCGTCTCCTCTACCCCTACGCTGGGGATCTGAGCCGGATTGTGGTGAAAAAAGTACTTTGAATGCACAAACTTTTACCAGATGTATTTGCACCCATATCTACCGTTATACTCGTTTTGCTGCTGCCGGCTGCATCCGCCTCCCTTAGTACTGAACCAATTTTAAAACGAGTTGTACCTATGAATCGTACACATGGAGAAATAGGGCACAGGTTGAAAAATACAGAAGTTATCCTTTAAATGATAAAAATCCAGTTGATAAAAATGCATGTGAATTGAAAAGTGCAGTGATAAATTGTTAATTGATTTGATTAAACTGATTGACATTTTTGTCATCAAATCACCTTTTTAAATAATTGGGCTTTAAGTGAATCAAATCACTTGATAATTTATCAACTCATTTTTCAATTCACATGCATTTTTACCAGCTCCATTTTTGTCTTTTAATGTTTGTTACTTCCACCCCTCATATATTAAAGTAGCTCATTTTAAATGAATTGTTCCATCAGCAATCCAAAAAATAAATAAATCACTGATTCTGATAGATGTAAAAATGTTGAATACTGGCCCTGATAATTGGACAGGCCGATAATAAGTCTACTTCTACTCACAACACAAAAGATAGACTAATAGCATCACTCATACAGTGCTAAGCTTGCTTGCTATACTGTGGTATGGCATTGTGCATAAAATGTAGGAAATTTCTGACTGTCGTCGATGACGATGTGCCGCTCTCTCCCACTAACCTCCACCTTGAGCCAGTGTCAACTGCCATCATTGTTGAGGGAAGTATGGTAATAGAAGATGTCCAAAACCTACCTCAAGCACTTTGCCTCTTGTTTGGGCTGTCATATGCTCTGCACTTGGACTATCCTAAAGCCATGAAAAACACTTTCAACTTCATTCAAAGAGTGATGCTTGGGTTGGGACAGAACAAACTCCCACCAAAACTGCAAAATCTCAAAAATCTCCTGTTGAGTTAGAGTGATGGTTTGGTATTAGATCTCACTTGTTTATGACAGTGGATCTGGTCGATTTTTAAGGTATTCCTTTCACATTGTCAGCCCATGGGTTCATCACCAAGTTATGTCTACAGGCATTGGTATTCATACATGTGACATTCGATACCAAAGTCATTACTCTGATATTGTAAGGCTAACTGAATGAAGCCACTTTGCACTTGTCAGCTTGTTGTTTGTTTAGCAAGTTTGGTATGTAAATTGTTAATGCTATAACAGAATTAATGCTGTTGTTTCAAGATTTTGTTAAATGTGAGGGTTAGATTATTTTTCACCCCGTAATTATTATATTTTAATTTGTTTTTATTTTAAGTCTGATACATCAGCTGGCAAGTATGACTGGCAGATTATTGTACCATCACAGATTTTGGTACTGGTGTATGTGTAGGCAAAACAAGTCCATGACACCCAGTTATTTACAATATTGCTCATGCTGAGTTGGAAGAGCAGTTCAAAATAGTTTAGGACTGGGTGTTTCAGGTTATTATCCTAAAAAAGTTCAACATGCCTATTTGACTACAAAATTGGAGGGTCTATTGAATGTTTTGTTAGCACTTTATTTTATTTTATTTTTATATTTATTTATTCGCACAGTCTGCCTACAGAGTTTAGAGTATGTATAACCTTTCAACTGCATATTACTTGAGATTCAACAATTCAATGTTGTGTAAACTTTATATGTAGATGTTTAACATATTTATATACGTGACTATTCTTGAACATACAGGCTATGTCCAGTGATTTGAATGTGAAATACTCACTGAACCTGTTGAATATTCTGTAAACTCTCTGTAGGTGGACGATCCAAATAGTGTTCCCAAGTTTTTGTTTGAACCAAATAACATTTCAGTTTATTGTCATTGAAAATGTTTTTTAGTTTGATGGGCCTGAAAAAGTCAGTTTTGGTTGGGCTTACTTTTTTATACACTGTTGATGGTATACAGATGCCAGTATTTGCTATGGCACATTGTATTTTGAAAGAAAGTGTGCTTCGTGGAGTTTGAGATATGATAACATAATCCAAAGATACTTTTGTGGTTTACCACTGTTTTCAGCCCTTTGTGCCTGTTCTTTATAGTTACCAAATACTATACTACAATGCTACCTCTGCTGTTTTAAGAATACACTTTGACAAACAGAGGAATCCATTTTTTCCTGTTCCAAAATATTTCTGATACAGGAAGTTCAGTAATTCAACTTTATTGCTGGTATGTCAGTTTTAAACATCTGTTCATGCAGAAGAAAGATTTCAAAAAAGAAATAAAAAATATGCACTATTGAAATTTGAACTGTGTCACGATCATGATTCATCACATGTATCTGTAAATGTGATTATTTTGGGAAAATCAAACCTGTTTCATTAATATGTAATGTATGTTGAAAGCACTTAAGTCGTAAGTACAACTTACTTGGTCTTTTTAAGGCAATCGATTTGCATGGTTTTAATAAGTAAACCAGAATTCTGTTCAATTTAGTACAACAGAGCATTCTAAGTTGCAGGGCATGTGACATTAGTTAGCCCGACTTAAATAAATAAGTTGTTTAGAATATACATGCAGTATATTTGAATTGAAATTATGTAGTTGTTTGAAATAGCAATTTTAAGTAGTCCATACTACATCAAGAGTATATCTTAATTAAATCTTCAAGTACTGTCTACGACAGTTTTGAAGTTAATTTAACTGAAGTATTAGTGTACTATACTAAATAAGCAGTTGTTAGTAGAACATACACCTACCGAGTACACATTACTTGATAATTTTAAGGCAATTGGTTTGCATGCGGGCTGCACGGTGGTGCAGTGGGTAGCACTGTGGCCTCACAGCAAGAAGGTTCCGGGTTCGAGTCCCGGCTCGGGCACGGGATCTTTCTGTGTGGAGTTTGCATGTTCTCCCCGTGTCTGCATGGGTTCTCTCTGGTACTCCGGCTTCCTCCCACAGTCCAAAAACATGCAATTGGGGACTAGGCTGATTGAATACTCTAAATTGACCGTAGGTATGATTGTGAATGGTTGTTCGTCTCTCTATGTTGGCCCTGCGATGGACTGGCGACCTGTCCAGGGTGTACCCCGCCTCTCGCCCGTTGACGCTGGGATAGGCTCCAGCCCCCCCGCGACCCTTAATGTGTAGGAATAAGCGGAAGATGACGATGGATGGATGGATGGTTTGCATGCTTTTTTTAAGTAAGGTTAACTAATTTGAATTTACAGTGTGTCACGGTAGTCGTCGTCCTTGTTTTTTGTCTCGTCACGTCAAGCCTCCTGCCTCACTTCAAGCCTTCGGCCTCACGCCGCGTCTCAAGCCTTCGGCCTCTCGCCGCGTCTTAAGCCTTCGGCCTCTCGCCGTGCCACAAGCCTCCGGGCTCTCCCCGCCTCAAGCCTCCAGCACTCCAAATAAACCCTTTTTCGCACTATCCCTACTGTCTGCACCTGGGTCTCAATCATCTTCCCTCAAACCCCGAATGCAACAGCCTAAACCTATAGCAGCATATCTAAGGGCCAGCCTAAGCAGCCCAACTATAAGCCTGATCAAAAAGGAAGGTCTTTAGTCTGCTCTTAAAGTTTGAGAGGGTGTCTGCATCCCAGACCGAAACTGGGAGACAGTTCCACAGGAGGGGAGCCTGATAGCTGAAGGCTCTGGCTCCCATTCTACTTTTAGAAACTCTAGGTACCACCAGCAACCCCACATCCTGGGAGCGAAGGGTTCTCGCTGGATAATAGGGGACTATGAGCTCTGTCACATATGAAGGAGCCTGACTGTATTTAAGAAGGAGAATTTTGAATTCTATTCTAAATTTGACAGGGGGCCAATGCAGAGAAGCCAGTACAGGAGAGACATGGTCTCTTCTACCTCATCTACTCATCAGCGGGTGGGCACCTATCTCATTCGATAGGGTGTCTCTAAGGTGTTTTGGGCCCAGGACAATGACTTCAGTTTTGTCAGAGTTTAATAAAAGGAAATTAAGGGTCATCCAAGTTTTTATCTCCTTTAGACAGGCCTCCAGTTTAGTCAGCTGATTTGTTTCATGTGGATGCATTGATAAGTACAGCTGTGTGTCGTCAGCATAGCAGTGAAAATTAATTGAGTGTTTCCTAATAATGTGACAGAGAGGAAGCAGATAAAGGGTGAAGAGGATTGGTCCAGTAGTGTAAAAAAATATAAGATTGATTTACTTATGAACAAACTTTAATTCAAATCATCGATTTAGTTCAGATTTTTTTCCAATGTTAATATTTTCACCTACTAATCCACCTAAAAATTTTGTATTACTGACTTTCACGATTATTATATTATCATAAGTTAAGTTATTGTTGTTGCTTTAAACTCTGATTGAAGAATTCTTTTAGTTAAGTCATTTGTGTCTAGCACTGGTAAATACTCATGTTTTTGGGTTGTAAGATTTTAGCAGGACCCATGAATTCTTCAACCCCCTCAAACCTGGCAGTTCTCTCCATCTCTGTTTCTATCAGTTTCCCTGTTTGCCTTCTCTGCCTTTTCTCGGACGTCAGGGCTCATTTTCCTTTCTTGAGTTTCCACACTTGTATATGTTGTTACAATGCAGATTGTTTCTACCGCCAGAATAACGTTAATAATAGCATCTGGGAAATAACCTCCCCTTCTTGCTTAGCTTTCAGGTGCACTATTATCATGTGCTGATTTGCAATAAGGAATAAAAACAAATTCTCATGTCTATTATACTCTGACCAAACTGGCCCAATGCTCTTTTGTTAATGCAGAAACTGTTTGTTCCATAAATCAAGCTGTACCTGGATCAGGATTTTTTTTTTACTAACTGTTAAGTTTCAGATTCAGTCAAAGATAGATGCTGACCAAGCAAGTCTGCCAAAACTAGCATTATTTTTGACATTGTGTCACCTACATGAGCACTTTCTCACTGTGACTTGAAATCCTTCCTCCTCCAGTCTTAGATTCAGTCGACAACCTGAACCGAAAATCAACTTGAATGAGTTCAATTGATGATTACAGCGAGGAGTCTGTCTGTGTTGTGGATACATTCAAATCGTAATCCCTCTGTCAGTTCATGAAGAGTGAGCAGTGTTTTGGTATTTTATCTACAATTCTACAGTTCTAATATTTTGTTTGGGAGATGTTTTCGTCCAAAGCAACGTACAACACAAGCAAGAATTTAGACTGGAGGGAAAGCCTTATTAAGTGTGAGGAAGTGCTTCAAGTGTGATTGACTGTCGATGCTGCCATGTAGTGGCAGAAGATGTACCATTTTTTTCTTAATATAATTTAACCACAACTGATCATAACTAATAATTCAACATCAACAATATCTTTCAAATCTCAATCATTTGAATGAAGAGAAATTAGAAATTGTTGCTTTTTAAAATGTTAAATAGAGTCTACCTTAGTTGCTAGTGGTTGATATTGTTAAACATACATTCTTTAATAGGGCCTGAGCCTGAAGGTACTTCAGGCGAGGACCCTATTATTTATTCTCTGCTCTCCACATATCAAATGAGGAGCCATTCATGTTACTAGAAGATTAAATCTTTTTTTTTTTCCTTGGAAACATCTGGCCCATCACATGCTGTTTAACAGTGCCAGCCATCTGATTATCACACCTACTCAATACATGACAGCATTATGGGACCTCCACAGTTGCAAATGGCTTATATCCATACATGTGTCAGTATCACTGGTGCAGGCAAGCTAAAGATGGCTTGATTTATGAGTCAACCACCCCGTCCCAGCTGTGACATATGGTAAAGACATCCTGTATGCATCATGAGGCTTCAATAAAGGAGCCACAGCAGTTGATTTATGACAGCTGAACACGAGTGTAGACTCACGAACATTCAGTTTTGTCACAGTTAATTAACTATTCTACCCATTTACAACTTGAATAAAACATTGCCAGGAAACACTATCATTCAAGAGATGTGAGGAAGACATAGGAGAGGAATTTAAGGATGCAACCATCCAAATTTATATAAAAAAACTGTTGTTAGACTACTTTCCTAAACATAATCTTTCTTGTTAGCTGCTGCCATCATGAAACATAGCTGGCTTTCTATAGTTGTGGTCCACATGCTTAACTCAGGGCGAACCAACTCGGAATCAAGTAATTAACTCAAATCTGCTGTTCTGAAATGGAAAACTCAGAGATACACATTTGAGGATGAATCTATTTATAGTTAAGGATTAGACTCAGAGTTTGATATTGAGGTCCCACTTTCAATTTTAGACATAAAGTCTGAAAGGGTAAAATTGAAATGCATAATGAAAGTACAGTAGATTTGTAACTTTTGTTTTGCTCATGCATCACACTTGAAGTCATATACGCTGTCACCACACCAGAAAGAAATCATTCTATTGTCAAAACAACACCAGAGTGTACATCTTGGGCTTGTATATAACCCTACAGGGTAAAAGCAGCATTGAGAACAGTAACAATATTTATGTTTAATTTTTTGGAACTATATATCATAGGAACATATGAAAGCCTTCTTAACTTTCCCTCCTACTTCATAACTATGAACCCATTCATCACAAAAGGAAAGATGACAGTAAAAATAAGTTATATACATTTATGTTGCACACACTGATGGTTTTAGGAGTTCAATGTTATCCAAGTCCTAGAGGATCATCATCTTTGTGGAAACCACTGAAATTCACAAATATATATATATATATATATATATATATATATATATATATATATATATATATATATATATATATATATTTTATATTTTTTTTAATCCTGTCCTGTTCAGTAGCTGAGGCAAGCAGCATCAGTGTTCCTGGTGCCTTGTTGTACTGAAGCAGTTTTATTCTGCATAGGAGGAGTCTGATAAACTCCTCCTATTGCCATTTATGTTTAACTTTATTAGGAATGGTGTTGGTTCATTGATGAAGCTACCGGACTGAGGCTCAGGAGTGGACAGGAAGAGAGAACAGGGACAGGATAGGGAAGACAAGGGGGAGTGGGGAGACAAAAAACAACAACAACAGCAACAGCAGAAAACAACAACAACTAAAACAAACAAAGACAAAAACAAACAAACAAACAAATAAACAAACAAAGAAAAAGTAACAACAACAAAAGAAAAAGAAAAAACAAAAACAAAAAACAATGGTTGCAGAATTCCCGGTGCAGGCTTACCATTTGGTTTAATATAATTTTAAGATAAATGTCTGAGTGTGTGTTTATGGGTCAGCTGTGCGCTCCATGCGTGTATGTGTGTATATGCGTGTGTACGTGTATGTGTATGTGCTACGGTTTATCTTGGATGCTGTGCGTAGCTGGCTGTAGTTCCCGGCCAGGCCCCCAGGCCCGCAATGGTGCAGTTAGAAAAGGAGGCAGCCCTGGACCCACTCCCTGCCCCAGCTGCCCCCCCATCCCAACATGGTGCAGGGTGCGTGTTGTGCATGGGAATGTAGATGTGATGATGTGGATGACTAGAATGTGGTTAAAATTGGTGGAGGCACCCAGGGCATGGGAGCCCCGCCGGTTGCAGACGGCAGAGTCTCCCAGTACACCCTCATGCACTCCCCCAAGCCCTAAATGTCTACGATGTGATTAAAATTGGGGGGTCCAGCCCCTCAAGGCCTAGTGATACATAAGATGTGATGTGATGGGACAGAGAGGCAATGAGAGGGGCTGAGGAATGGGCCAGACCTGCAGGGGGTCAGCTTCCAGATTGGCCCCGCGGACCACCCCGTCACCACTGCAACCAGCCGACAGGGAGTCTAGCCTCCCTGGTCCAGAGGTCAGATTGGAGCACCAAGGGGCACTGTCCGGAGATCCGGGCAGAGGGCCCACCACCGTGCAGTCAGAGGGCAGGGAGGGCCCAGGCCCCCAGTGCACAGCGGAACCCCCAGCCAGCAGCCCGTGGTCAGGGCCCCCAGTTCGATCAGCATCAAGGAGGTCAGCCACCATCCTCAAACGTCCCCTAGCATCCTCCCTTTTTCCAGAGTGGTGGCAGTCCAGGACACCGCGCCAGGGCCCAGCCCGCCCGAGGGTGGGCAGAGGCTAGCAAATCCCTCTCAAATGTGGGTGCGACCCCCCCGGGGGAGCGGCAGGGCCCCAGGTCAGCAAGTCCCAGGCGCCAAGCAGTCCACCTCTACCTCACTCTCCAGCCCCTCTCCAGCCTATGGGGTACCCGAACCGCCGTGATGGGTCTTTACAAACCCTCTGCCAAAAATTGTTAACAGGTGTACAAAGCCATATAGCATGCAGATAGCAGTCTGGTGAGCCAGTCGCACAATATGGACAAATGTTTGTTTGTGTGAGGCCCATCTGGAACATCCTTTGTCCTGTGTAGTGTGTTCTGTGGAGAACCTTGTAATTTATTAATTGTAGGTTACCACTGCGAATCATTCTAAATGTGTTGGAGCAGATTTCTATCCAAAAGTTAGGGTGTGGGTTGATCGACAGATCTTTCTCCCATTTGGATGAAGGAATAGAGATTATAAATTCTGTTGTTGAAAATATTGAGTTAATTTTAGACAGTAGCTTAGGGGGTGAAATTTGTAAAAAATATGTTATTCTAGGTGGAAGCTCTAAGTCTAACTAGGTAAGGTCAAACCGTGCCTGTATTATAGATTTGAGCTGAAGATATTCCAGAAATTTGTTTTTGTTGATACCATAATTTGCTGTAATTTGGTTAAATTCTATGAATTCTTTGTCTTGGAAGATATGCTCTAGATTTTTAATCCTTTTATTGGCCCATGCAGCAAAACGTATTGTTTTTTTATTTTGCAGGATGTCAGGATTGTTCCAGATAGGCGTGAGCCTGCAAGGGGTGTTCAAGAGCCCATTGCTTTTTAGAAATTCCCACCAGGCTATGAGAGTGTTGCTGATGCTAATGTACTTAAAGCAGCTGTGATGCTTGATAACAGGGCTGATAAAAGGGAGATCAGATATTTGGATTTCTTTGCAGAATGTTTGTTCAATATCGCGCCATGCTTGGTCTAATGAGTTTGGCTTTAACCATTTTAGTATGTATTGCAATCTATTGGCCAAGTAGTAACTATAAAAATTTGGTAGTTCCAAGCCACCATAGTCTTTACTCTTTTGTAAAGTCTTTAAGCTTATACGTGGTGGCTTAGCTTTCCAGAGAAATTTGGAGATGTTAGAGTCGAGTGTTTTGAACCAAGTCCGGGGAGGTTGGGTCGGAACCATCGAGAAAACATAGTTGATTTTTGGCAAGATCATCATTTTTACTGTTGCTATTCTTCCCATAAGTGATATGGGTAGTGTGCGCCACCGGGTGAGGTCGTCCTCTATTTCTTTGATTAGGGCGGTATGATTTAGCCGTGTCAAGTCAGACAATTTGGCAGAGATGTTGATGCCCAGGTATTTAATGTTTCCTGGCCGTAGTGGTACGGCAAGCGTACTCTGGAAACCTGAGTTGATGGGAAGAACAGTTGACTTGCTCCAATTAATAGAGTAGTCAGAAATGGTTGAGAATTTGTCAATGAGTGCTATTGTTTCAGGGAGAGATGATTGTGCATTCCGTAGGAAAAGTAATACATCATTAGCATAAAGGCTTATCTTATGGATCACTTTTGTAGTGTCAATTCCCTTGATGTTGTTGTTTTGCCGGACTGCAGCTGCGAGTGGCTCTATGAATATAGCAAAAAGGGAAGGGGAAAGTGGACAACCCTGTCTGGTTCCTCTTTGGAGAGAGAAGCTTGGAGAAGTTTGATCATTTGTTCTGACACAAGCACTGGGAGCGGGGTAAAATATTTTGATCCAGTTCCCAAAGTTATCTCCTAACCCAAACTTTTGTAATGTGGTGAGGAGAAAGTTCCAATTTACCCTGTCGAATGCTTTTTCTGCATCTAGGGAGACAATTATGGCATCCTTGCTCTGATTGTTACAGTAGTCTATCAGGTTGATAAGTCTACGTGTGTTGTTAGTAGAGTGCCGTCCTTTAATAAACCCGGTCTGGTCAGGATGTATTATGTGAGGTGTTACTTTTTCAAGCCTTCTAGCTAGTGCCTTGCTGATGACTTTAATATCTGCATTTATAAGTGATATTGGACGATAGCTTGATGGAAGTGCTGGGTCTTTGTCCGGTTTAAGGAGAAGGCTAACAATCGCACGGTTCATGTAGGGTGGCATGGTCGAGGTTCCCTGTATTTCAGTGAACATTTTGTAAAATACTGGTGCAAGCTCAGGCCAAAACTCTTTGTAGAATTCTGCAGGAAAGCCATCTGGTCCCGGGGCTTTCTTGTTTGGCATATGTTTAAGGGCTTCTTGAAGTTCCTCGATAGAAATAGGAGACTCCAGAGCCATTATTTGGTCTTGATTTAATTTTGGCAAGTCAAATGTGCTTAGAAAGTTTTCAATGCAAGATTTGGATGGATTAATCTCAGGTGAGTAAAGTTTTTTATAGAATTCCCTAAAAATGTAATTGATTTCTTCTGGGTCACAGGTTGTTTCCCCATTGGAGTCCTTAATGGAGGATATTGTTGCTCTTTCTTTGTTCCGTTTTAGTTGGTTCGCTAAAAATCTGCTGGATTTATTGTTATGTTCAAAGTTCTCCAAGCGTAGTCTCTGCAGCTGAAATTGTGTTTTGATGTCGAGTAAATTATTTAGTTTTAGTTTTAATTCCCTTAATTCTCTCAGTAGGTGTTCCTCTTGGGAGGCGGCATAAGTTGTCTCCAAGGCTTTAATTTTTTCATTTAATTCTGTTTCGAGAGCTTTCTCCTGTTTTTTCTTATATGAAGAGTAAGATATTATTTTGCCCCGCATGACTGCTTTTGCCGCCTGCCATAGCACACAGGCCGAGACATCAGGCTGGTCATTTATCTCACAGAATATTGTCCATTCCTCCTTAAAGAATTTAATAAAATTGGGGTCCTTGAGCAATGATGTATTAAATCTCCATTGTTTAGAAAGCGGTGTTCTAGTTTTTTTTGTGAGTGTCAGAGTGACTGGTGCGTGGTCGCTAATGACAATGGGGTGAATCTTGGTGTCAAAGACATCCTTCACAATTGAGTTGCTAATTAAAAAGTGATCCAAACGAGAGGAGGAGTGGTGCACTGGCGAATCGTTGGTGTATTCCTTCAGCGTGGGGTGGTGTGAGCGCCAAGCATCGCATAGACCAAAATCATTCATGTACTGCTTTATTATGTCGGATGATTGGCAGTTGCGCTGACTAGCTGCTCTACTGATTCTGTCCACTTGTGGGTTCAATACCAGGTTGAAGTCCCCTCCCACTATGAGTGCTGTGTCTGAGTGGGCTGAAAGTGCAGTGAAGAAGCTGTGGAAGAAGGAGGGGTCATCAACATTTGGACCATATATACTGGCAATACATACCTCTGTGTTGTGTGTGGATATGGTGACTATTACAAACCTACCTTCTGGGTCTACAATGGTGTTTTTACAAGTGAACCTGACGTTTTTGTGAATCAGAATGGCTACGCCTCTTTGCTTGGTGTTATAACTCGCTGTGTATGTGTGCGGGAACTTTGGGCTTAACACATGATTACCTTTTTTAGGTAGATGGGTTTCCTGTAATAGGACAATGTCTGCTTGTAAATTTTGTCGGTGTGTTAAAATTTTAAGCCGTTTTTCACGTGAGCCAATTCCACGTACATTCCAAGTGACAAACCGTAGTTTGTTCGTGTCTAAACTAATCTACTGAGTGTAAGTTGTAACAAGTACGTGAGTGAGAGAGAGAATGTGTACCTGTATCTTTGTGCACGCGTGCGTGTGTGTGGTGGCGCCAGAGAGGATGAGAGTGCATGTGTGTGGCAAATGTAACAATATTATATCCCTGCACTACAAACCATATAAACATCACATTTAAAAATAACATGTAACACAGAACAACGAAAGGAAAGACAAAGGGGAGACATAAATACACACATAAATACTCACATAAATACACACTCGTGAGTAAACTCGGCATGTAGCAGTCTACCATGTGCGTTTTTATGTTTTAGGCTTAACACAGTATTGAAAGAGAAAGAAGAAAAAAAACACAAAAAAAACAACGAATGAGAGAAACTGGTGTTACCTTGATCCATGACCTTCATCATGCTAATACAATTCTCGGCTGAATCCGGTGAGTTCCGGGTGGAGAGAGGAGACGCGCTTTAGCAGAGCCAAGGGGTGATCTCCGGATCACGGAACAGCTGGCCGTTAACGTACAGTTTATCCACCGCGATGACAGCGCGGGATCCTCCGTAGATGAACCTCTTCCTTACAGGGAACAGGCGTTTGCGGCGCTCCAGCATCTCCTTAGGGAATTGATCGTTCACGCTGAAGTCCGTTCCTCTCAGCTCCCTGCCCCGGCTCTTCACCAGCTCCTTCTGCTTGAAGTGCTCGAACTTCGCAATGATGGGTCTGGGCCGCCGGTTCTCTGGTCTCTTCCCTCCAAGGCGATGCACCTGGTGGAAGGTGATGTTCTTCACGGTCTCCATCGGAAGTTTCAGCTGTTTGTGGAGGAAGTCTTTGATGGACATCTCGGGGTCTTCCTCCGTCTGCTCAGGTATGCTGGAGAATACCAGGTTGTCCCGCATGCTCCTAGCTTGGATGTCGAGGATGGCCTCTTTCATCCGCTTGTTCTCCGCAGTAATCTCCGTCGCCCCCTCGGTGAGTGATTTAATGGAGGCTTTAAGGGCTTGATTTTCAGCGGCCAGTGAAGCCACCTGTTGCTGGCTGAATTCCAGCGACTCACGGAGAGCCTGGAACTCTCTGTGGAGGATTTCCACTAGAGAGAGTCTTGCATTGAAACTTGTCAGTTTTTTGTCTATTGATTCCAGAATGTCTCAGAAATCCTTATCCGGCGATGAGGGTGCGCTGGACGGTCGGCTTCTTTTAGGAAGTGGGGTCATCGCTTTGTCCGTCTTGCCCATGACGAGTCGGTGGTAGCACTCGTCGACGTACTCCTGCAGACTTTCCACTGTCTCTTCTTCCAGATTTATTTTGAGAATTGTTTGTGGCTGAGAGAGTTGAAAGTCTGTTACCGTGGTTTGAGTTTCCGATTGATCTAACTGTGTAAATTGGCGTTTAAGGAGTTAGCTTGTTCTCGTATCTTCAGATGTGTGCCGCCATGTTGAATCACGCACAAGTGTGACGTTCACTCTGACATGCTCACTCCTCTATATATTTTTTTAATGATAACTAAAATACAGACAAACCAACTGAATTCTAAAAACAAAGCAAGCAAACAGAAAGTCTCCTTTCTAATTCCTGTTTCAATATCTCAACCAGGTTTGACAGTAGACATCATTATGCTATGTTCCCTTTCCTATAAAGAAGAGGGAAAATTAAGAAAGAAGTGGTAAATGACTCTCTTCAACACAATGAAAGCAATGAGCAAACCATCCATACATCCATTCTCTTCCACTTAATCCTGTTAAGGGTTGTGGATGGGCTGGAGCCTATCCCAGCAGCTTTGGGGCAAGAGGCAGGGTACACCCTGGACAGGTTGCCAATCCATTGCAGGGCCAACACATATAGACAGACAACCATTCACAGTCACAGCCACGTCTACAGTCTTTTATTTTATAATTTTGAGTATCCAATCAACCTAGTCCCCATTTGCATGTCTTTGGACTGTGGGACGAAGCCAGAGTACCCACAGAAAACCCATGCAGGCACAGGGAGAACATGCTAACTCCACACAGAAAGATCCTGTGCCCGAGCCAGGGCTTGAACCCAGACTCTGCTTGCTTTGAGGGAACAGTTCTAACCACTGCACCACTATGCCTCCAGGAGCAAACCAAATGACTTGCATCTCTCCCTGACTGATTGAATCCAAGAGGCTAATGTGTAGCACCCAGCTAGAGGCAGGTATGACCAAGAAGTGTATTGTACAAGAAAAGGGATAGTACCCCATTAACCTAAATATCTAAAAGCATTTGCATTTTATCTTTGTTCAAACCAAAACTAATCCCCATGATTCTCAAATGAAACTTCACGTGAATGTTTTTAGATACATGCACCAACATTGGTAACACAGCTTGAGGAAATAAAATTCAAGCTTGAAGAATAAGAGTACCAAGGTACAACAGAGCCAAGCATAGCAACTGTGGACTACAAATAAGTGCCTCCTGTCCCCTACTCATTTGCACACCTAATCACAGGTCCAATCAAATCAGCTGTGCCACATCAGTGCCACAGGAGTTAGCATGGTTACCCTCACAAAGCCACATGAACACAAACACAAATCTTGACATTTTAACTGATTTTCCCAATAAACACAAACTTAACATTTTAGGCTGGCCCGTAATGAAAGGAGTCAAGACTCACTGGGGCTGCTGAGACTATCGAATGGTGCATGTTCATCATTCACTGAACAAATTACTCTGTGAATATGACTGAAGGAATGGTGGATGTGCCGTGACCACACAGTGAACATGCCTACTCAGCAACGTATACATCCAACTAGATGCTCTGGAAGACAGAGAGCAATGCTGAACTTCACATCAGTTAAAAAGACTTTCCGTTATTTACAAAACAGAAAAAAAGGAATTTCTTTCGGGCTTTCAGGTCTGAATTTTTAAAATGTAGAGATTTATGAAGAGTGACTGGCATGTTCATCGAAGGATCAGCACTTCCAGAAGCTGGAGATCATCTTGCGCAAAATATTTAACCAGCTCTCTTAATGCATCTATAACTAGAGATCCAGAGTTACATATGTTGCTTATTAATTATTAGTCCTTTTAATTATTAAATATCATGACTAGCTCAAGTAGTTTTGCTGAGATGTTTGCTGAGTAACCATTTATGAATTTCTGCTGCTTCCTGCTTAACTGACCACCACTGCCAATCAGCCATTACTCACTCACTCACTCACTCACACATGCACACGCACACACATACACACACACACACTTTTTTTTTACCTAGAATTGCATCGTTGTTCTGTCTCTTTCCATCACTTGTGTCTATTTCCCTTCTCTTTTTTTCTGGCTGGGAACCTCAGACCACTAATGACACTTTAATTAGCTTCTCCCCCCAAGACGAAAAAGATGAAAAAGAAGCAAAGAATGCTGTGTATGTGTGTGTGTGTGTGTGTGTGTGTGTGTGTTGGACTAATTATTTCATGAAGACTGCTAAAAAAAAAGCTATTTCCTCTCACATCCATGCTTATTTACCAACTCGTTATCCCATTCGAAAATGTTGGTGTGTGTCAGCTCCAATCTTGGGCCTCAGTTATGATGTCACCTCAGGAAGGGAAACCAAGGAAATTGTTTGACTGGTGCTAGACAAATTCCATTTTCGCAACATCAGACTATTTTAATAATTCTGAAAAGTAATACTTACAATAAGTACCCTAGGAGCCACTGTTTGTTCTCTTCATGGGTTTAATACTTAATATCAATATTCTTCACATGCACAGAAGACATCTCTAGAAAGAGCAACAAAGTGACAAAGGAAAAAGACAGGCTGAAACCTACGGTAGTGTATGGCTGAACCATGTTGACCAGCAGGGAATTCAGCCTAAGGGGAAATTAAAGGGAAAGCTGTGCTGACAAGAATTTAAAGTATTTACGAACGATTTAGCCTTCTGAAGTCCATAGATGATTTATGTTTAAAGTCATTAATAACTCATTAATGAAAAATAAGACTGAGAAGCAGCAACAACTCTGGATATGATTGGTCTTGAATGTTGCCATGATTCATCTCTTTATTTTTATGAAAGTTAATGCTATAGTTTTCTTTGTTCCGGTTAATTCAAACTTGTTTATACACTGAAAAAACAGCAAGAAGGTCCCGGCTCGGGCATGGGATCTTTCTGTGTGGAGTTTGCATGTTCTCCCTGTACCTGCGTGGGTTCTCTCCAGGTATTCCGGCTTCCTCCCACAGTCCAAAGATATGCAATAGGGGACCAGGCTTATTGGATTCTCTAAATTGACCGTAGATATGAATGTGAGTGTGACTAGTTGTTTGTGTTACGCTCAGAATAAGGCGACCCAAAACGGGTCTGGACCCAGGTAGCACAACCACAGACAGACAGACAGAACACAGGGAGCCAGATTAAACCACCCGAAGGCTGTTTATTGGATGGAGGAAAAGGGGAAGGGAAAAAATCTACACTAACTTCGGGACCTAAAAAATGGGGGGAATGTGGTGCTTAGCTGTGTAAGAATGAAATGTGTAATTTAACTTTGTGTATGCGTGGGTGTGTTGTGAAATTTTGCGTGTACTAACCAGTCCATGAGGAAGGGAACCCTTCCGCTAGGGGCAGAGGGCACGAGGGTCCACAGGAGGGAAGGCAAAGGTAGGGAGTTGGGATTCATCCAGGAGACAGAGATGGGGGTGAAGGCAAGGGTCAAGGATAGGGAATGTCCCTGGAGTATGGCGTGGAGTCATGGTGGGTTGAGGAGTCGAGGAGGCAGACGAGGGACACGGAGGAAATCACGGAGGGTTTCTTGGAGGCATCTGGGAGCCAGGGGGAATCACGTGGGGTCAGTACGATCAAGCCCAGGTTGAAGGTCCTGGATTCCTTTTATAGCTGGCCCGGCAATTGCCTGCAGGCATGGCTGATTGCTGATAAGCAGCACCTGTGCTGGAATCAGCCTGAGGAGGGCCATGGAGAGCATGGGAGGGAGGATCCCTAACAGTTTGTCTCTATATGTTGGCCCTGCGATGGACTGCTGACCTGTCCAGGGTGAACCCCACCTCTCGCCTGTTGACGCTGGGATAGGCTCCAGCCCCCCCCCCCCCCCCCTGCGGCCCTTAATAATAGGAATAAGTGGAAGACGATGGATGGATGGATGGACTTGACTTGTGTTCTTTATCCAGTTAAAGGCGGGGTACACAGTCCATCACAGTAGTAGTGTAATTGTTTTAACAACTTTTAAAACAGCTCAGTTATGTTTGCTTGCTTGAGCTCAGTTATGTTTGCTAGGTTAATTGAATACTCACTACTACTATTGACTGTGAGTGTGAATGGTTGTCTGTCTATATGTGTTGGCCCTGCGATGGCCTGGTGACCTGTCCAGGGTGAACCCCGCCTCTCGCCTTAAGGCTGCTGGGATAGGCTCCAGCCCCGCCGTGACACTTAATAGGTGGGAGAAGATGGATGGATGGATGGATGGATGGAAGGAAGTTGCCATGGATACAAGCCATGACTTGTTTTGTTGTGTTGGGTTCTTAAATGAATGAAAATATTTTTTCTTCATCTTTTGATTTTGGATTCACAATTGAATATGAGTAGAACTGATGATACACTTTTTCACAGTACTCACAACATAATTTTCAACGTGGATTTACAAAAGTAAATAAATAAGTAATAAACACTGCGTAAGTGATTTTCCCTGAAAATTTTACACAAATAGATATATAAATCTTGTATCAACTGTTGTCAAAGAGAGTTCAAAGTCCATCGGTCCATCCATTTTTCTTCCGCTTATTCCTGGCGGGGTACACCCTGGACAGGAATAAGGGCCAACATATAGAGAAAAACAACCAGTCACACTCACAGTCATACCTACGGTCAATTTAGAGTATTCAATTAGCCTAGTCTCCATTTGCATGTGTTTGGACTGTGGGAGGAAACCGAAGTACCCGCAGAGAACCCACACAGGCACGGGGAGAACATGCAAACTCCACACAGAAAGATCCTGTGCCCGAGCTGGGACTCAAACCCGGAACCTTCTTGCTGTGAGGCGACAGTGCTCACCACTGCACCACGTGCAGCCCCTAGAGAATTCAAAGTAGCAAATACAAAATACTTCAGGATTTTAAAGTTGACTCAGAGCAGCGAACAAAAATGACTACAAAACAAAATAGTATAGTAATAGAATGCCAGTAACTGATGCCTTTATGGCTGATTCGAATGTCATGTGGTTTATTGCTGACAGTGCATGTTCTCTCTCCTTCCCTGAAAAGCCTGTTTTTATTAAGAAGGAGTACTTTCCCAGAATGTTTACTTCCAACCCGGTCCATGAAAATCTTTTGGATTGTCTCAAAGGTGTAGCAGGAGTCAGCAGGGTAGCAGGAGTCAGCAGGGTAGCAGAAGTTCAGGGTATACATCTCTACCAACCAACTAACCAACTACTAACCAAGCCATATTGAGAAAAGAATTAATCTCTCCTAGTTTTAGAAGAGATGTAGATCTTGTGTGTATGATTACTGTAAGAGAGTCTAATCAATTACATTAACCAAAATTCCATGACATGTCCAAAATTGGTGATGATTTTACTTAATTCCATACCTTGTTCAGGTCTGGAAAATTACTTAAATTTTGTGAACTTTTCCAGATTTTCCATGATCATGTGAATCCCGTTATTCAAATAATGTGACTTTTTCAAATCATCTATGATTTTCTCAAAAATATTGAAAATGATAAATGCCTGCAACTAACCGGTCTAGTCATGTCTCAAAGTACTTAAATTAGCTTAACCAGCAAATGAGAAACAGTATTGATTTTAACTTGTGAAAATTAAAATATTTAAGTAGATTATTAAAATTATAATATGTGGACTTTCTAGTAATATATAAATCATTTCACCCCAAGTGATCAGGTAATAGAACAAGAGAAGAGTGGAAGAGGAAAAAAGTAAACACTGTTTCAAGCAAATACCACATATTCTTGTACAAAGGAACATGGATCGTCACCCATGTAGAGGCAGACTCCCTTAAAGATACACTCTCATCCACTATCTACATCATCACACCAGAAGACATTTTCTTTATTAGTGTCTTAATTGAGCCCTTGTGCTTTATTATAAAGTCATCTACTGGTGTAAATTTTCATATGGATACATATTTCACCTGGGTTCCTACAATAGTATGAGCCTTGCTGTGAGCTCCAAATCATGAAGTAGATTAACAGGAAAGTGACAGACAGAGGAGTTAGACACATATATTAAGCTAAACAAGTAAATTGAGGGAAGGTTAAAACAAACAAAAAGATGCACAAGTAGTGTAAGGAGAAGTAAAAAATAAATGGACTTATGGCCTCCCTGGTTTTCCATACAATTTATATGACCATCTTGACAAAACATTATGTGGCAACTCAATCATTCCACATATTTCCATAAATTTCTCACCATTCCAAAAAATATTAATATATTTCAAAATAATCATGTCAAAATTCTAACATTTATATTTTTCATGACTGTGGTACCCCCATATCACTTATGTCAGCCATTTGAGCACTGACTTCTTTGTACCTTTCCCTTAGCTGCCCTCCTCTTTTCTGAAACAGCCTTGTCAAGTTGTCAGAGTGAAGATGCAGTTGAGACAGGAACTTGGACTTAAGTGGGACGGTGGTGATTCTCTTGAATTCAGCATTGATCTGAAAACAGTTAAAAAGCATGTCGCATATTTGCTGACCCTGAACCCCAACGGCCACTGTCTGGCCCAGCTTGGGGAAATCCCCACAAGAGGCCGACTGAACGACTAATGTACTCTCTACAGGAGAATAAAATTATTGGGGAGCACATATACCACAGAGACCAAACTGAGTAAGTAAAATCATCAAATTAAAATATTTTCATGTTCATTTAGTGATAGGTGACAGACAACTGGCTTGCTTGTTTGTCCATATAACAAGCAAGCCAGTTGTCTGTCACCTATCACTAAATGAACATGAAAATATTTTAATTTGATGATTTTACTTACTCAGTTTGGTCTCTGTGGAATATGTGGCCTCTTCCCTAATGGCAGAATCTTCAACTTTCACAGGAAACAACACCAATTCTTCTCTTTGTCTTATGGAGTTTGTTGGTGGTGCATTAGCGGCCTCTCTGACTTGAGGGTCACCTCCTGGTGCCCTTCCATTTCCAATGGAGGCTAAATTAGATTATATAACATCTTAGTTCCCAACTATATCATTTTCAAACTCATACATTCAACATTCTCCATAACAAAACATAACATTAGTTGATGACATCATGTTCACAAAAGGAATGTAAATGAATTGTGTTATAGTGATTAACTTTATTTTTGTAAAGTTCCAAGACCTGGTATTTCCCATTTTCTCAGTGTATTATATATATATACAGATTCGTGAACTTTTTTTTTTTTTTAATGTGTGAAAATGGTGGTTGGTTGTGATGCACATTTTCAGGCAAGGCTGTGGAGCCCGGTCAGGGGCTAATTGGAGTCCAGGCCTCCTTCCACCTGAGTCTCAGCACCTTCTTTCTCAGTTCAAGATTCTTAGTCCAAGACACAACTAAGTTCTGTGAGTAAGAGACATTGTAAGTTAATTTCTCCAGTGCGATTTCTCAATAAGCGCTGGAGCCCAGCGAAGTTGAGCCCGCAGAGTTTTATTGTCCTTGCAGAGTCCAAAGCCCGAGCTGTCCTGCAGAACAACTGAACAGGTACAGGCAATACATCTCTTTTTATACCTTCAAAATGGGCTTGGGGATGTGGTATTTGCCACATCCCCTATCATCTTTTTGTGACACTATTACCTCATTTCTAATGGTGTTTGGCATAAGAGTCATTTGGTGTGGAAAAGTTTTCTAATGGTGTTGATGAGCATGAACCTTTCTGTTACTATAAGTGGAACTACACGTTTGACGATTCAGGCTATAAATCCATTGGGGTTTGAAGCTTTTTCATTTGGCTTTTTTTTTTTTTTAAAGGAATACACCTTGCACAGTTGGCTGGCCTGGCAGTGTGTCAAGTCATAAATCATGATAAGCAAAATCACCATTTTAATTAAAACAAGTAGTAAATCGAAAAAGTCACCTTTTTCATTAGAGCAAGTAGTAAATCAGTAAAACATGTTTAGAAAAAAAAAACACTGATTCAACAAAACTTAGACATCACACGAGTATAAAAATAGACCCACAGTTGTCATATTGACTTCTATTAAAGCTGATCAAATAAGATGCTGTTAACCATTTGATTTCGATCAAACTTTTAAGTGTCATGATTGAGGGTTCATGACACTGTTATGCAGCTGAAATTATCCCAGCTGCTGATTAGACTAATACATCCACTATTATCAGAGCAGAGGTCAATGATGACATGTGTGCTGATGATAAACATGTCACAGATGTCCAGAAATCCACTTTCAACAGCTGTTACATTTAATCAGCAGAGCTGTGCCCCCCCCCCCCCCCCCCACACACACACACACACACACACACACACAAAATACAAAACAGAAACAGTTTGGACAGATTAGTTCTTTGATGTGGCACAAATTTCATTTCCCAGCTTTTGTCCTTCTAAACCTCCTTAGAACACATGGCTGACACCCAGAAGCACAGACAGAGCTGCTATGGCAGGTAAAAAGACCAATCCGTTGTCATGACATGCTCGGCTTGTCTCAACACACAGGTGCAACATTGGCAGGTACTGTAGAAGGACATATTTGCCTTCTTACTACTGCACTGGCCACAGCTGCATGTTACTTCATTCCATTGACTGATTTTGACAGAGCAGCGGCTAGAGAGAAAGTCAAGACTGAACCACTTGATTATTCAGCTATTGGTGACAAACCTCTTTATAGTACTGGTCCTCCTGCCAAGACATTGAAAAACAGCAATACATAGTGAAGCTGGGTTTTCCTACCACCACAATCAACATGATAAATATAGACATTTCCACCTGTTTCCAAACAGAAGAGACAGACCCCAGTGGACCCTTTTAAAGGTTTTATAAGGCAAGGGCTTACATGTCTTCAAACAACCCGAGACAGTTACACATGATGGGCCAAAATACAGATATATTGCATTGCAATGTGACATAAATTAATTAATCAATCAATCAAAATAAAAATTAATGTAGTATATAGTGGTTAATGTTATGAATTGATGAAAACAGACATTTCCATGGTGGTGGAGGAGTCTGAGTGCCCTAAAGACCCTAGGAGCAATGCTGTCAGAGGCATTTGCCCCTGGTAGGGTAATCCAATGCAGACTGATCCTAGGCAAAGTCCCAGACAAAGAACAATTCAAAAGACCCTTCATGGAAAAAAAAAAAAAAACAAGATGAACAAAGAGATTGTGTACCCAGCCCGGAGGGTTACCGGGGCCCCATCCCTGGAGCCAGGCCCGGGGTAAGGGCCCGTGGGGTTGTGTCTGGTGGTCAGGACTTTGCCCAGCCTGAAATGGAAACATGGACTCATCGTCCCTTGGGCCCACCATTCGCAGGAGGAATCAGAATGGTCTGGTGCTTTGTGGATTGGGCAGCAGACAAAGGTTGGGGGCCTTGGTGGTCTGATCCCCAGCTATTGAAGCTGGCTTTTGGGACATGAAATGTCACCTTTAGGGCAGAAAAGGAGCTGGAGCTGGTGGAAGAGGTTGAGTGTTCCTGGCTAGATATAGTCAGTTTCACCTCGACACAAAGTTCCGGTCCGGAACCCAAGTCCTTGAAAGAGCTTGGACTCTCTCCTTTACTCCACGTGAGAGGCATAGGGCCAGGTTGGGCTTTCTGATAGCCCCCAGACTCTTTGCCTGCATGTAGAGGTTCATCCCAGTGAATGAAAGGGTTGCTTCGCTGCATCTTTGGGTCAGGGAAAGGGTCCTGACTGTGGTCTGCACCTATGCAACGAACAGCAGTTCAGAGTACCCAACCTTTTTGGAGTCCCTTGGAAGGGTGCTGGATGGCGCCTCAACTGGGGACTCCATTGTCCTACTTGGGGACTTCAAGGCTTACGTGGACAACGACAGCATTACCTGGAGGGGCATAACTGGGAGGAATGCCAGGCCCAACCTGAACCCGAGTGGTGTTCAGTTATTGGACTTCTATGGGAGTCACAGTTTATCCATAACTAACACCATGTTCGAACATAAGGATTTCTATCAGTGCACGTGGCATCAGGACATCCTAGGTCACAGGTCTATGATTGATTTTATTATCATATCATCTGACCTGCGTCTGCATGTTCTGGACATGGGTGAAGAGAGGAGCTGAGCTGTCAACTGATTACTATCTGGTGGTGAGTTGGATCAGGTGGCTGGGGAAGAATCTGTGCAGACCTGGTAGGCCCAAACGAGCAGTGAGGGTTGGCTGGGAACAACTGGTGGAAGAACCTGTCAAGAGGATCTTCAACTCCCACCGGTGGCAGAGCTTCGACCACATCCCAGGGGCAGTGGGGTCCGAATGGACCCTATTCTGCTCTGCCATTGTTGAGGTGGCTGTTGAGAGCTGCAGCCACAAGGCTCCAGGGGCCTGTTTTTTGGATTTGGAGGCTAACGATTGTGTTCCTCGGAGCACCATGTGGGGGGATGTCCAGGAGTATGGGTGGATGGCCACTTACAAAGGGCCATTCAGTTTCTCAACTGGAGAAGTGAGAGTCTGGTTCATGTTGCACTACGTCAGACTTGTTCCAAGGCTGCCCGTTGTCACCAGTTCTGTTCATAACTTTTATGGACCGAATTTCAAGGCACAGCCGGGTGGTGGAGGGTGTCGAGTTTGGTGGGGGGAGGATGTCGTCTCTGAGATGAGAGACGAGACATTTCCATCACAACACATGTAAAGGATTCAAGGATCTTTATTGTCATACCACTCACATTTCCATGTTGGTGGTACGAAAATTTACTCAAAGAGTTAAGATAGCAAGAGATTGCATAATAAAGAGAGTAAAGAACAGAATAGGTATTTACACAACAACATAGTATTTAGTGTATTGACAATCAAGTATATATATATATATATATATATATTCCCGTGTGGGGAAGGTGACATGCTGGTAAAAATTGGGCAGAGTGTCCATCAGTTTCACGTGATTAAAGTCTCCCGCAACCACGTAATACACCTCTGGGTGTTTTGCTTGAAGCGAGTTGATGGTGTCGTGAAGCTCCTTCAATGCTTCGTTAGCATTAGCACCCAGTGGGATGTAAACAATGGTGACGAATACCACGGTGAACTCTCGTGGCAGATAGTACGGCAGACATTGCACCATCATTAGTTCTATCACCTCGGAGCAGTGGCTTTTTACCAGTCCACAGTTTGAACACCAACTTTCATTCACATACACACAGAGCCCTCCTCCCCGTGTATCCCGGATCGGTGGTCGTGGTCCTCTCGGAAGAGCTGTAGCCTGTCGATCTGGAAGGCTGAGTCCAGCATGTTTTTGTTGAGCCAAGTTTCCATGAGGCAGAGAACAGCACAGTTCCCCATATCTACAGAAACACTCAGCCTCAGATGAAGCAAGTCCACCTTGTTGTCCAGTGAGTAGATGTTGGCCAGAAAAAGAGTAGGTATTGGTGGTCTGCTAGCCTTTAGTTGGGCTAGCACGCCCGCCTGCTTCCCTCTCTTTTGTTGTCGGGAACACCGCTTCCTCTTGCTGGCTCTGCTGCGCCACTGCATTGACCTTAGAAGCCTCTGTCTTCCAAGTGTCGATTTCAGCTTCGGTAAAATAGTGATAGCTGAACTGTCTTTGATGGCCATCAGTTTGGCTGGGCTGTATTTGACTGACGAAGAAAATAGGAGGGACAAAGAAAAAGGCTTAATCCCAGCAGCTCAATAAGCCGCACCACTGTGCGCCGCCATCTTGTCTCTGGATATAGATTATCCATGTCTCAGACTGCAACTTAAGTAATGATAACATAAGAATTTGTAAGATATGTTTTGGCTCTAGCAACCAAAGGGTCACTGGTTCAATCCTCACTTCCCCCAGTGACCGTGTCCAGGTATCCTTGAGCAAGTTACTGAACCCCTAATTGCTCATCATGGCCCTGCGATGTACTGGTGACCTCTCAGTTAACACCTGAGCTTGTAAAGCCACTGTAACGACCAGCCAAATGTTTACATGACTTCTTTTAGACATAAATATGTCCCTTTTAGTGTCATCCAGGAGTGTAACAATGGTTCTGGGCACAGCAGGACGATCTTCTATGTGTCTTGTCTAACAACTACCAGTCACACATTCCATCAATAATACCTCCTTCCAGGTTTAATTTTACCCTCTCAAAGGTGACCAAAACCTCAACTCAGGAAACCCTTGTCAAGTGATGAGAGGTGTGATTCGTGTCAGTGACCCTGAGGCCAACTCTGCTCTGCTGTGTTTTTCAGGGCGGGGAGAAGTGATAGGGATGGAACACGTTCAAAGAAGCCAAATAGAGAGTTGTTGTATTGACTGGAGGATTAGGAGACAGATCTGTCCAGCAAGCTCCATACAGCATTTATCAGCTCAGCAGCAGCAGTAGAGAGGAGGCTGAAAAAAGGAGCAAGAGTCTCTCTCTCTCTCTCTCTCTCTCTCTCTCTCTCTCTCTCTCTCTCTCTCTCTCTCCCTCTCCTTGATGCTTCTAAAGCCTGTAGTCAATTTTTTTCAAGTTTAAATTAATGTTGCAAACCTTGTTTTCCTGGGCAAGAGTAAAAAAAGGAGAAAAGTAAAGGGATCAGAGAAGGTAGTGACAAGGCACATCAGAGTTTTCACATGCAGAGTTTCAATCTCTGTAAAGAGTTTAACATCACGTTATTGCTCTGACCAGAGATCAGTCCTGACAGTTGTCAAGACAACATTTATACATGTTCTATTCTTCCCTTAAGTTGTTGCACTTTCTTGCCCTGAAGATTCCTTACTGCTACTGTGAGGGAACAACTACTATCGCTACTATTATTGGCAGAATTAGTGTTTGAATTGTTTTAGTATTTAAACTATTATTATAGCTGCTATTATTGTTAGTTTTTGTTATTGTGTATCAAAGTCCTACCACCCCCATGCCACTGTCTTTCTATCCATTTTTTCTCCCAGTAGCCATTGCTGCAGCACCTCTGTTCATTGTCCATGACCCCCAGCTTCTAAAATCACAGGGTGCTCACACCGGTTAGTTCACAAAGGTTTCTCCTCTGCTGACAGCTACACATCTACCATGACTATCATGACATAACTAACCTATAGCCAAATGCCAAAGATTCTTCACATTAAAAACTCTGTATGAGTCAGTCACAAAGTGACTTTATTTTTCAGGAGCTCAAGGAAGTACCTCACAACTGAAAATCTATTATCATACAAAATTTGGACCTTACCTGATCATCAGGTTGTGTAATCTGATGACATGTAGGCTCTGGGCTCAACATTTCATTTGAGATGACAGGTGTGTGGACTTCACTGTTGGTCCTTTGCATTCCCCGTGTTTCAGTTGCACAGTCAGAAAAAACTGGGATGTCAAAATGTTCACTTCCAACCTGAGATAGGTCAGATGTAGCTGATCCTGTCATCCATCCAGTAGGTGGGTGTCCAGTGGCAAAATATAGAGCATGTGTGCATCTAATATGGTAGTAAAGGAGTTGAAGACTCTGTATTCAGCAGTACAGCCATCAATCCCACATATAACACGGAAATCAGGACTACGACTATGTGCTGTGTTAACATGGCTCAAGAGGGACTTAAAGGTTAAGGCAATGAAAAATTCATTCACACACCTCCAACAGGCCATGTTCCCTTGACAAAGAAATCCGCTGGACAGATGAATGCTGACAGAAGATGTTTAAGCCACGGACAAAATCTCCACTAATCTGAAAATCAAGTCTTGCTAAAACAGCGACTAACACAATAATTAGTTTACACTAGGAAAACACAATTAGCAATAGTGAGAAGTCCAGGTATTTGATCTTTGTATGAGCAGCCCTGCATAACCGCTTCAGTCTGAATCATTTGAACTTTATTTTGGCGGGCACATACTGAGTAGAGAGGTCAATGCCAAATCTGGGCGGTAGGGGGGGTGGATCATAGCAAGATTATTTAATTTGCAAAGTGATGTGATTATACAGGGATGGATCAACAACCGGTTTACAAATTAAAATATAGTTTATAGTTCTAGTTTTCGCTAATTATGTATGTTTGTATGCCATTAGTATAAGTTTTTTACATATTTTACACAGACTGACATGGTCTGCACCAACCCCCATGCCCCACCCTACTCACTACTCTCATGTGGTCACATCTGACAGGCTGTCTGGTCTGGATTCTGCCGCTGTAAGGAGAAAACAACGTTATATTAAAATTATTATGAATTAAAATTAAATTATTATTATTCAGTTATTAAGTTCTAAATCTTACAGTTACGTTGCAGTTTTACTCTTCACATTTACTCCACTCATCACGAAAACTGCGGCCGTATCAATGAATAAATTGGCCTTTTCAATCTACAATCAAGCTAGCTAACTTAGCTAATGTTAGATGACTTTGCAGGTTTGATGCTACAGCATGGTTAGAAGTGTTTTTTTATGCCTTTTCTCCTGCGACTAATTGAAAACGTTAAATTTTCCGCGATAATTTTTTTTATCATGTGCTCTATGAATGTGAATATTTTAAAAGCAACAATGCTGGGAGGGGTGCTAATACACATGAAGCAACCAGGTCACTGCAGCCATACTGTCTGTTCACACCGGACACGCATTCGCGCGAACAGTTTCCATTCAAAGTCTATGCACACACGCGAATGACGCGAATTTTCAGTCTGGAATAATTCGCGAGGCGAAATATTCGATATTCGAGCAAATTGAAAATATTGAACTTTGGCGAAAAATTCGCGTCAAGACAGCCAATCAGCGTTGAGGATGTCTGACGTCACTGTTGACGTAACTGACTACAGCGAACCAGCGTTGAGGATGTCCTGACGTTACGGCTGACCAACTGACTGAACTGACAAGATTGCGGAAGTTGATTGTGGCTGTGTGTGGAAACCCGGTGCACTATGACGCTACGTGTAAAAAAATTACAAGAACCTGTAAAATAAATTGGTGTCCATTCGTGTACTTCTGTCACCGATCCCCGCTAGCAGGTTGTTAAACTGGCCAGACCTCATCCGAAAACACCGCTGGAAGCGGCGGTTATCCACCACAACCCCGGTGGAGCTCGGTTCACCGAGCGGTGAAATTCACCAAGCTGAACTTGCCGCTAGATGGTGATGTTAACCCAGATACGACAGCATTGAGTTTCCCGACGTATTCCTGCCTTCCACGGCAGGTACAGCGCAACAGCTCTGTGAATATTCATGGTGAAATTGCGGAAAGAAACGTTGCCGGAAATACTCGCGACTCGGGCAGGTGAGGGAATACGCGTATTCGCGCGAATGACACAAATGGACACTAAAATGATCCGGCGACAACTTCGCGTTCCGCAGCTCTGTGTGTTGATGAGAGGGAGGCCTGCATGATGCCACATAGTAGATAAACCTGGTGAACAAGCAGTGAAAGCCATTGCGGATTAATTAGTTTTTAGACCTGGCTAGCTAGGTCTGTCTGCTGAGCACATTCAGTTAAAAAAAAGAAAATAGAGACATACAGTGTTCTTACTTAAGTATTTAACGTTATCTGCTGTCATCGTATTTTAGTGATTTGACTTGATTTGGTTATAATTGTTTTGAATCTGTGAACAGAATGTTTGACTGTATATTTTTCAAAATATCTCCTCGTCATGGCCACGGCTAGCTAAGCTGGAGTAGCTTTATTGTGGTAAATGGTTGAATAATGACATTTAAGTTACTGTTTGTTTTATTGTTTGTCATTTCCACATATTGAATTTAGCCTTTGCTCAAGCAGCTTGTCCAGGTGTCAGATTCTGTGTCACTTTTGACATCTATCCATGGAAGACATCAGTAGACTGAAAAACTGATCTAGAGTGATCCAACTTTTCCGATCCATGACTTCTAATGTTTTTTCGTGCCTTCCAGGAGCAACTAAAATGACCTTAACATCATGGAGGAACTGGATGATGTTACTGTTTCGGTTCTAAATGGTATGTTTAGGTGTTGCTGCATATGCTACATAATGTTGATGTGTATTACCATTTAACTTAATTATTGAGTTTGCATGATGACACTGATCTCAGAAACAAAATGCATTTCAGCTATTTTGCTATCTCAAAACTCCAAGTGTGTATTTATTTTTATTTAGATTTATTCTTAGATAAGAGATGGAGTAACAGACACCCCAACTGAACTTTATTTACCTTGTCAAGTTGATTAGTGCTAAATTTATCGGTAATAAATTGTGTATGGTTTTTAATTCTAAAAGGTTTGTTAATGATTTGACTTTGTTTACAGCTGCCACTTCCTTGTCCATGTCCTGTTTTATTTTGAAATTCCATGTCTTGTCTTCCTGTGTTTTCCCTCCTGTGAGTACCTAGTGTGTATCACATGTATGTGATTGCCCCACCTGTGTCTTGTTTCGTCATGTATTTGACCTCAGAGTTTTCCCTGTTTTGTCCTTTGTTGGTTCGTCTGTGTCCATGTCGAGTGTTCCTGTGAGTTAATAAACTCCTTTGTTTTACTGCTCTAGTATTTGTGTCTGTCTGCATTAGGGTCTGGTTCCCTAAACCGTAACATGTTGTTTCTTATTGTGTCTGTCATTTACCTTGTAATAATTGTTTTTTTGTTTTTTTTTCTGAGGATGAGAATGCCACTTTACCAGACAAAGCTGGTCCTGGTGAAACAGGAACTGTGTTATCACTTCAAGGATCACCTCCAGTATCCCCCCCACACATCCACTCCTGTGGTAAAGAAAACCCTAAAGCTTCCTAGTCCTCCAGAATATGTGGACACTGAGTTGGAACTAGCCTGTAAGCACTATTTTGAGATGGCCCGCACTGGTAGAGAGGAGGAATCTGCCATGTCCAAAGAACTGAGATGCAGGCTGGTGAGGAACACGGTCACCAGCTTGATTTCAATCTTGAGCAAGTCAGCAAGGAGAAGAACTCCAGTACCCTTCAAAGCATGAGGTCATCGCCATGGCTAAGAGACTAGTGGAGTACTATCCCATGCTACAGGATAAAGATGAACCCATCAAATATGTAAGTGATAATTTTAGCCATTTTTTTTTTAACAGTTATCAAGAAAAAGTTATGTGATTTTTTTAAATGTCTTTTCAATACGTGACTTTTTTCACCACAGATGAGCATGTACAGTTATCTTCAGAAGAGAATTCTGAATGTGAAGTCCCCACAGAAGAGGCAGGGGCCCAGACCAGAGAATAGCAGTTCAACTAAAAGACGTTGCATTGACTTCTCCCCAAGTGACCAGGGAGAAGATAATGATGCAGACTCAAGTGGTGGATCAACAATTCTTTGGCCACCTGGGAGCAGTTCTGAAGGGGACGGTTCAGGTGAGTGAAGAATTGTAATTTTGGCAATAATGATGGACACGAAGGCTAGGTATACTATTGTAGTTTTGTTTATGATATATTACAGTATTTAAACTTTACATTGTGACATGACAGTAGTTTTCACTGATTTGATTCTGTGACAAAGGCCTGGTCACATTAAAAGGGTTCACACACAAATACATGCTTCCCCTCTGCTTAGGTGGTGAGTGCACGCACCACGCTTGACATTTCGGCAAATTTCTGTATCCTTTCCCTACAATAATATAACATACACGCACGAGTCACCAATATGTTTATTCAGTTTACCGAGGTGTGGTTGGGTTTGTGGTTCTCTCCTTCTCTCCTCCGGGGACAAACCAGAGCAGTTGAAGTGGGCCGTCTTTTATAGCAGTGGCAGCTTCTGGTTGGACAGGGTTGTGCCATTGTTTTGTGAGTGTAGGGGGGGTTTTCTCCTTAGGGTTGATATTGCTGCTTATTTCTATGGGGTTATCATTAATTGTGAAGTGTGATGGGGGATTTTATTTACTTATATGTATTGTTTTGTAGGTTTGTGAGGCCATTTATAAAATATGTATTGAGAATAAGGTTAATTGTGTTAATTGGTAGTTGGTTGAGCCGAGGAGGAGCATCAGCCATATAAGACTCCAAGCTGGAGAGAGAGTCAGAGAGAAATAGAGAGTAACTCTTTCATGCTTCTGCACAGAGTGGAAGTGCAGTTTAAACAGGTTTTTTTCCCTCCTTATCATTATTGTCACTTTTGTCTTGTCCTATGTAAATAAATGCACTGCTAAACAGCAGATTGCAGCTCCAGACATCATTCTCTCCTAAGAACACCTTGTTTATTTGACAGATTCCCTCGTGAAAAAATTCAAGTATAACACTCAAAATGTTATGTTTGCTGGTTTGCTGGCTTAAACCTGTCATATCATTCAGGTGACCAATACCCGTTTAACACTTATTTGCATGGCAGGTGATGGATGAGCTGCGGCAGATTCTGGATAAGGACAATGGCAAGTTCATAAATGAAGTAAAGAGATGGGCCGACTTCCGCTCTATGGTGCAGTTTTATGGTGTTTGGAGGAAAGTGTTGAAGCCACCCATGAACCTGGGTGCAGGTAAGTCATTTTGCTGTTTTTAATACTGCTTTTAATAGCTGTTTCAACAGAGACAATGAATAAAACGGTTGACAATGCATGACACTGATTGAATGATAACAGAATGACAGTGCTGTTCATTACAAATCATTTTCTATTACCTGACCTTAAAGCTCATAAGATGCTGGCTAACTTTGAACTAAAACTTGATTTTATTCTGTTCTAGTGGAATCCACCATTGCCTTGTTCAGGGCACTACCCACACTCTTCCCCTCACAGTCCCCACCACCTCAGAAGATGCAACAGGCCAGTGAGGCATTGCTTCATGTCCTTCAGGTGAGTTTGTTCATATTTTGTTAAGAATTAACCCTCTAACATTTCCCAAGTGTTCAGTGGCACACACTCTTTAAACAGTGACTGAGGCACAAGTTATTTTCATAATTTCTTTGCCTGGCATGTCTTGACCCATGGTTCTATCTAAAGAGCAGAAAATGATCCAATTTCATATACCACATGTCAGTATGGCTGTGTGGGGAAAAAAAAGAGACCACACTCACAGATGTTTCTTAAATCAACATCTCTACATGTATGGCAGCCAGTCCATTCCAGTATTTGTTGGATTCCCACACAAGTCTCCTCAGCTGATCACCATATGGTTACATTTCTGTGCAATATTTTTTTATTAATTACCTCCTATTTGTGCAATAACATACACTGTTTATTCTGTTGTCTACATTCTGTTTTATCTATTTATTTTCTATTGCACTCTATTATTATTATTATTATTATTATTATTATTATTATTATTATTATTATCTCTTGTTTTTTAGTTACATAGACTATATTTTATTTTTTAACTGCCCCACAATTCCATCTCTGTTGTAATCCGGAAGCCAAGCAACGACATTTCATTGCCAAAATCTCACTGCTGTGTTTTTCTGTGCAACGACAATAAAGAGTCTAAGTCTAAAAGAAGAGGGAGAAACAGAACGTTGTTGGGTGACGAGTTGTGGGTGAACTATTGATTTTAATGCCTGTCCTTGTTGTTCTTTTTGATCATTGTTACTACTTGTAGCTGGTGCAGCTTTTTAAACTCTTTGATGAATGTAAATCCATGCCTTTTTCCTATTGTGGCGTATGTTGTTGCCTTGTTTGATTTTTTTTTTCAAACTTGTTTGTTCAATTTTTGACAAGTACAAACAGTAAACAAAAAAGTTAAAATTACAAAAATGCTACGAGACTGGTTTACGTAGAATATACTTGTGCAACATCAATAGCACACTGAGGTAATATATTATGCTTGTGAAATATGACAAAGTATGTGAGTAAAGAATATTATTTCTTTTCAATCAGAGAGAAAGGGAAGACAAGCAAAAAAATGTTATGTTATGTATTGAAGTCCAGATTATAGTCCACTGCCAAAAGTTCCAGTGGCTTCCTCCATTTCTGCAGGAAAATATGAGTCCTTATATTAATATTGTGTTCAAGTTTTACAAGTATCACAACTTCAGAGATCAGAGATTTCCACAGACGGATGGAAGGGGGGTCTTCTCCAACCTTTTTTACCATTATGGCTTTCCTCGCTAGCATTAAAAGTGACTGGGTCACGTTCTCATTTTCTTTAAGAAAGCAAAGACCAGGGGCCTACCCTAGCAGACAAAAGTGGGTTTACTGGCACCTGTTGACTTCTTGCTGTACCAATACTTAAGCAGACTGCCTTCCAGAACAACTGAATTTTTTTGCATTCCCACAAACAGTGCAACCTAGTTATACCTGTTATACTTACTATAGATATATGGAGATATGTATATGTTGTGCACAATATTATACTGTAATTCTTTCACAACATCTACTGCACGTCTGTTCGTCCTGGGTGAGGGATCCTCCTCTGTTGCTCACCCTGAGGTTTCTCAGATTTTTCCCTGTTAAAGGTTTTCTATGGAGTTTTTCCTCAGTCGATGTGAGGGTCTAAGGGCAGAGGATGTTGTTATGATGCCATGTGAAGCCCTTTGAGACAAACTGTTTATGAAAACGGGCTCTACAAATAAAATTGCCTTGCCTTGCCTTTTATATCTGTTGCAAATTGAAATCCTGGAAGGTAATCACAAAATGTCCTCCCATACATCATTATCTATTACACATTTGAGCGAGGTACCCCAGGATGTTTTTAACCATGAAAGTTTACCCAAGTTCAGGCTCTGCATCTCAGAGTAGAATTTAGATATGAAGTGTTTTTGCTGCATACAATTAAGGAAAAATCTGAGTGTGAATCGCTTGAGATTTCCCATGAATTGCTCTTCTTATACATAAAGTGCCTGACCTGTAGATATTTATTGAAGTCTTTATTTGATATATGGTATTGACTTTTTAGTGACTCAAATAATCTAAATCTGCCATTCTCAAAGAGATTGACAACTCTTGCAATACCTTCCTTCTGCCAAACTGTAAAATTTGAACCTGTTTGCTGTTGTGAGAGCTCTGGGTTATCTGTCAAAGTTGTTATAAGATGAAGAGGGTGAGTGTTTTTAAATATTTTTCTAAGCTTTTTCCAGGCCCACAACACATGAGTCATTAAGGGGTTGTTTGTAACTTTGTGTGGTTGCTCCTTCAGACCCCTGTCCAGCATATTCACTCGCGAGAAAGGTCTGCAAGCAACTAACTCTATTTCAAACCAAGGGAAATCTAAACATTCATTCACCCATGTAGTGCTGTGCGATATTACGATATATATTGTAGTACGATTTAAAGTGTCTACCATACGATAGTCCTTCATCGTTTATATTGTAATTTTAACTCGTCACGTTACACATGATTAAAATGACAATTAGCTTTTATTCATACAAAGTAATTGCAGCAACACTACTGGTACTCACCGGTAGCATTTTTACGTCACTCGCAACTTTTACGGCACTGACAGCGGAGCTGCCGCATGAGGTCTGAGTTGCCATGGACACAAACAAAAACAACATGGCGGAGATGGAGAAGTTGGCGGTGCAGAGCGTGGTCAGCGTGGTGGAGACAGAAGAAACAGAGCCCGAGGAGGAACTGGTGCCAAAAAAAGTGAACCGGAGTTCTGTTGTTTGGACGTGGTTTGGATTTAAAAAGACTGACACGGACCAGACTACGGTAATATGCAGGACATGCCGCCAACAAGTCGCAACTAGTGGCTCAAAAACGTCGAATCTTTTCTACCACTTAAAGACACGACATGAAGAAAAATATAGAGACAGTGTGAAGATTCGAGAAAGCACAAACTTAAAACCACAAAGTGACCAAAAGAAAAAAAAAACAACCAAACAAGCCTGAAAGACTCGTTCAACAAAGGCACCCCTATGACAAGCAGTCCCGCAGACACCGCCAAGTTATTTTAAGAGGTTTCATTTCATGTCAGAACAAACTGACAAACTTATGTTCCTAAAACTCAAACTCTGAAAGAGTTCATTTACAAGCACTTTTTCTTGTTAAATGGTAGGCTTACTTGATTGTTAGTATGTTACTTGAAGCAACTTTGTTGTGTTTAAATTCTTTCTTTGCACTTTATTTTATTACTTACTGATGCACTAGATATTCTTATTTCTGAATGGTATTTGTCCACTGGATATTTGCATTTTATTTTTTTTATTTATTTTTTATTCATTTTATTTTTTTATTGTATTTTACATATAAAATATGTTACATATTACTAATAAATAAAAGGAGAAAAGATAAGAGAAATTTCCATTCATTTCATACATAATTTTAAGAAAAAATCCTATATCGGGATATATATCGTTATCGGGATACAAAATTACCTATATCGGGATATAAATTTTTGTCCATATCGCACAGCACTACACCCATGTGGAAATAATCCTGGCTTGCAAAGATAATATATAATCCTCTATATTCGGAAGGCCCCACCCACCTTGGTCCTCGGGAAGCTGTAATGTTAATTTATTCAATTTTAGGTTTCCTGCCGTTCCAAATAAAATCTGACATTGCTCTGTTGATTATTTTAATATCATAGGGATTTAAATACGCAAAGAGCATAGATGAGGTATATAATATTTTAGGATGGACTGTAATCTTGATCAAATTAATTGTACCAAGAAATGATACAGGGAGACTCTTCCATCTTGTTAACATTTCTTTGAGACTTTTTAACCAAAGGATTTATATTTGCTGTATATTGATTAATTTGGGGGGGTGACTTTAATTCCTAAGTAAGTGAACCCAAATGGAGCCCAGCGAAAAGGCTGAATTTAGACTGGTGCAGTTCTTATGCTGTTGTCCAAAATCATTATTTCTGATTTGTCAAAATTTACTTTATACCCAGATATTTAGCTGAATTCTTTAATACATTTAGTTAGAGCTTCTAAAGACTTATGAGGATTTGTTAATGTCACTAGAATATCATCGGCGTACAATAAAATTTTATGTTGTTTTGTGCCAATCGTTACTCCTTGAATATCTGGGTTTTGCCTGATGGAAATGGCCAATGACTCTATAGCCAGAGCAAACAAAATAGGAGATAGTGGGCCTCCTTGAGCTGTGCCTCTTTTCACTTTAAATGGAGCAGACAGGAGACCATTTGTCAGAACTGAAGCTGTCGGTTCCTTATATAACAGTCTAATCCAGCTCAGGAAACCATGCCCAAAACCGAATCTCTTTAGAACTTCAAACATATATTCCCACTCAATTCTATCGAAATGCCTTTTCAGCGTCCATAGAAACAATAGCACCAGGTGTCTTGTAAAAATTAAGGTGATGAATAATATGGAAAAGGTGTCTTGTATTGTGATAGGAATTCCGACCCTCAAAAAATCCCGCCTGATCTGCCTCTACAATTAACGTCACCACTTTCTGTAGCCTAAGAGCAAGTATATTAAATAGAATCTTGTTATCAACATTCAGGAGGCTAATGGGTCTGTAGGATCAACAAAGTTCTGGATTCCTGTTTTTCTTTACAATTCAGGTTGTATTGGCCCTGTACATAGAATCAGGGAGTCTAGAGTCCTCAACTGATTTATTGTAAACCCTTAGCAAAAGGTTATTAATCTTCCCCTTCATTGTTTTAAAAAATTCAACTGGGAAGCCGTCTTCTCCAGGGCATTTCCCTGATTGAAGTGTGGAGATGATTTGATCTATTTCTCATATGGAGATAGGAGATTCCAGTAAGTTTGACTGATCCTCTGACAACTGTGGAATATGTAGATGGTCCAAAAAACCACCTGCCCTAAGATTCTCTATATCAATCTCTGAGTTGTACTGATTGGCATAGAATCGTTTAAAACTCATTAATTTGACGATTATTAATCTGTCTTTGATTGTTCTCATCCAGTACAGCTGAAATATAAGATTTAATGGGGGCATTCCTTACTAGCCGTGAGAGCAGACGATTTGGTTTATTAGCTAATTCGAAAAATTTCTGTTTAGTGAATAAAATATCTATTTCTGCCGTCCTCTTGATCATGTCATATAGTACTGTTCTGGCTGATTTTACTTCAATAAGAGTTGCATCTGATTTTGTTCTATAGAACATTTCTTCTAATTGCTTTATTTTATTTTCTATTTCAAGTTGTTTGGTAGCTCGCTCTTTTTTCCGCTGGCTTGCATATGATATAATCATACCCCTCATATAAGCTTTATACACTATTCTTGGATCAGCTCCATTGTCATTTATTTCTAAAAATAAATCAGTTTGATTAATCAGGTATTTCACTAATTTATCGTCTGTTAGCAAAGTTGTATTCATTCTCCAGGAGAATGAGCAATCATTGGGTCTCAGAGGTTGCATTCCCATATTTAAAGGAGCATGGTCCGAGAGGGCAATATGTCCAATATCTGCATGTTCAACTAAGTGTAGCAGACATCGAGAGACAAAAATATAATCAATGCGTGAATCTGAGTGATGGGGTTGAGAATGAAAAGTATATTGTTTTAAAATTGGATTATAATGATCCCAAATGTCTAAAAGATCAAATTCTTTATTAATATTTAAAACAGCCTTGGTATTTTTGGATATGCTTGTTTGAAGGGGAAGTCTGTCCATGACTGGACATAAGGCACAATTAAAGTCACCCCCAATTATGTTTGGACAGTCCATATCAGCTAATTGACTAAATAAAGATGCATAGAACGCTTCATCCTGGTTATTAGGAGCATAGACATTGCCTAAAAGAATATTTTCACCATGCAGAATCCCTTTAACCAGGATATATCTACCTTCAGTATCTTTAAAAGAGGCTGTGGCGGTAAATGGAAGGTTTTTATGCAAAAGAATTATCACACCTCTTCTACTTGTTGAATGTGATGAGAAAAAAATTGAACCAACCTACTCCATATGATATTTTTTGTGCTCATCATTTAAGTGCATCTCCTGAAGAAAGGCTATTTGAATCTTGTCTCTTTTGAGGGAATTCAGGACAGATTTTCTCTTTACCACATTGTTAGAGCCCCGAATATTCCATATACTTAATAGTCATCAATGTCAAGTTTTGTCATAAATTGTCTTCCATAATCAAGCTTATTTGTTTTACATAAGATGGACCAGTCTGTAGCCTTCAACGACAAGTAAACTTTATGAACATAGAAATGTGTTCTGAGCAAAGAAACACAACAGCTAGAAATAGTTCTCACACATTCTTTATTAACCTTAAATGTCCCTTAACTCCCTTTACATCTTCCTTCCTCCATCCCTCCCTGCCTCCTACCTTCCTTGTCCTATTCTTTCCATTTTATCCTATTCCTCCTCCCTCCTTTCCGTAAGTAAAGTCCACAAATTTGCAGTTCATCTTCAACAGAAGTTGTTTTTCAAAACTCAGAGCTCAGCCGGGCTCTTCGTGGGCTGAAGACAAGCCCTGCAATGCTGAACAGTCTTTCACAAGCTGCAGAGGCAGGCAGAGGTGTGTTCAGTTTCACAGACAACTTGCAGATAGCAGGGAACGATTTCAAGAGGTCCATCTGATCTGCTGAACAGGCCAGGTATCCATCCAGTTGCTTGAAGCCATCTTGTGTGCGAGATGCCTTCAGGGTTGAGAAAAAGTCCTCCTCATCAGATGAACTGGATCTGGGGGCCTCTCCTGACAGCAAGGAAGGATCCTCCAAGTGCTCTCTGAGGTAGTCCATCCCTGAAGTACAAGTAGGGTGAAAGTAGCATGAGCTTAAAACCGGCACTATTATGGGACGGTCAGTGTATTTATTTTCTTTGCAAGTATAAAGATTTTTTATAATGCAAAATTTATTTCATCAATAATTAAGATTAATAACATGAATTTATCTATTATAAGTGTCAAAACGTATTACCCATTCTGATTGTAGCTTCATCTTTTGTCCATGTTGTTCTGAATTTTGGAAGCAGAATTGCTGCAGCGATCAACTCTGGGTCGGATGTCATGTGACCGAAGCGGTTCTTTATGCCCTCTAGTAATGCTTCAACCAAAGGTTTGCAGTACTTCAGTGGCAGCTTGGTTCGGTCCAACTTCGTAGTCAACAGGCTAATAGTCGGAAGCAGCCATCCCATCTGGGGCATGTGTTTCTGCCTGCAAGACATTGATTGCCTGGGCAACTGGGCTCATTGTGGTTGCATACTCTGTGAGGAATGCCAGTTCAGCAGGATTAAACCTGATAGGAAAAAAAACCACTTGGTTTAGCATAAACATTTTATCCAATTCATCAACAGCTTAAAAATATACAAGACATTGTTTTAAATCATATTTGAGCCAACAGTGGGGTTATCTATCACTCAGTGGTTTAGGTTTTTTGGGCCATTAAATATTTTTACCATTTGAGGGCAGTAAGTGAAATATGAACGGGATACATTATGATTTTGTAAATAGATCAAGAGGTTCAATAATGCAAATACCTTTTGTAAATATTACATTTTTAGTAAATGGTGTTAACACAACATGAGTCAACCATTCCATACACTTGAGCCAAAACAGATTAAAATACATCAAAATGAAAGAAACACTGCACATGATAATTCAAACTTACATTGGAACCTGTAAGTCTGTGCAGACAGCTCTCATGGCGCCCTCCCCTCTGTCTTTTATTATCTTGAGCAGCCTCTCGACAGCCATGAACAAGGAGTTCCACCTGTTGGCATTTGGGCCTAACAGCTGGAGGGCACAGGAGTCTTCCACAGCTTCAGCTGCTTGTGTGGACCTTGCACATTTATTCCACAATGCGTGGCACTTACTGAATGTTGAGCAATACACCTTTTTGTATGCATCGTTAGCAGTTGCTTTTGCAGTATCAACAGTCGAGACCAAGTTGAGGAGATGACAAGCACAGCGTTGATGCTTTGGGAGCTCAAATTCTGAGCCATCATCCTCATTTAGGATCAGTGACACTTCTTCCTCCACATCCTCATCCTCTTCCTCCTCCGTTTCCACATACCCAAAGACTTCATTGTTTTTGTCCTCCCCAAAAACTCGGAAAGCCTTTAGGAAGTTGGAACCATTGTCAGTAGTTCTCACAATTTTGTTCCTGATTTCATACTCTGAATGAATGTCATTGAGTGCGCACGCTAAAACATCAAACGTGGGAACCTCTCAACTGCCTACAGGCTAGCGCTGCCGAGTGTCTTATTAGGCTGTCAGGATCAATCCAATGGGCAGTCACACCTATAAAGCTCCTCCTTCTGACTGACCAGCAGTCCGTGGTGGTGGCAATGTGGTCCACATTCCTCATGGTGTCCCTAACCTCCGTTTTCATTTTTTGTGCAACATCTTCAATTCTTAAACGCAGGGTGGGCCTAGAGATGATTTTTGCTGTAGGCTGAAGATCACTTACAAATTCTCTGAAGGCTTGTTGCTCGACAACAGCAAAAGGCCAGAGCCCTGTGACAATGTACTTAACAATGGCTTTGTCAATGGAGCTTTGAGAGACAGATCTGTTGTTCACCAATGTGGTCTGTTTGAGGGCTGGAGTTGCACTTTCAGGGCCACGCTTTCTGGTGACGTTAACTCTTCGTGGATTTTCAGATGATTTACATGCTTTCTCTACATTAAAAAGAAAAACAAACAAACAGTTTGGTAAAAGAATTTTAGACTGATCTAGATGTCTCACAAGACGTAAAACTGTTTTTACCATGACAAGCAGACAACGGTTGTTTTCCAACATTTATGTTATTTTAGTTATTTTTGAACAATTATTTTTTCACAACTTTTTAAACGGAATACTTGAAAATTACAGTCACATGACGGTAGTATTCGTGAAATGTAACGTTACGTAATGTAGGGGTAACAAAGCGTTAGCTCGTTACAGTATTTTGGTCCTTTTCTTGAACATCATATAGTACAATTTTGTTGACTAAACATAAAAAATCACCCAGTAAGATTTTGAATGTCACTTCTAAACATTTTGAAGGAAAAAAAACATACAAATGGGAACACAACTATTTTCTTACAGGTGGAAGAAATAAGACCTATAACGCAATCGGTAGCCCTCGTGCTCTGCAGTGGTAAGCTAGCAAAGCTACTCTTCGCCACTGAGTTGGGGTAATAAATGTTGGCGTACTATTACGTTCATAATACGGTTGGTATTTTTACTGCAATTAAGTTCATTCACTTACCACAATGTGTTTTTTTAGATTCGATTGTGAATTTTGGAACGCCATTATTTCCAGGTTTTTCGGCAAACACAGGAGGCATTTCATCCGGTATGATGAATCTTTTATCACCACAAAAGCGAACATGCTTTTGAGATATGGCCACAGGTGTTTGTCCTTTGTTACGCTCAGAATAAGGCAACCCAAAACGGGTCTGAACCCAGGTGCCAGATTAAACCACCCGAAGGCTGTTTATTGGATGGAGGAAAAGGGGAAGGAACAAAATCTACACTAATTTAGGGACCTAAAAAATGGGGGGAATGTGGTGCTTAGCTGTGTAAGAATGAAATGTGTAATTTACTATCTGTATGCGTGGGTGTGCATTGTAAAATGTTGCGTGTGCATGTACTAACCAGTCCATGGGGAAGGGAACCCTACCGCTAGGGACAGAGGGCACGAGGGTCCAGAGGAGGGAAGGCAAAGGTAGGGATTTGGGATTTGTCCAGGAGACAGAGATGGGGCTGAAGGCGAGGGTCGAGGAAAGGGAATGGTCCAGGAAAATGCCGTGGAGTCGTGGAGGGTTGAGGAGGCAGACGAGAAACGCGGAGGGGTTCTCAGAGGCAGCTGGGAGCCAGGGGGAATCACGTGGGGTCAGTACGATCAAGCCTGGGTTGAAGGTCCTGGTTTCCTTTTATAGCTGGCCCGGCGATTGCCTGCAGGCATGGCTGATTGCTGATAGGCAGCACCTGTGCTGGAATCAGCCTGAGGAGGGCCATGGAGAGCATGGGAGGGAGGATTCCTAACATTCTTCTTCCGAAGCATAACATGAAGGTGGTGGGGTTGCGGTATCTCCAGCCATCATGCTGTCTGTTTGATTACTCATAGGTTGTGAAGTCTCCCTGAGATGAGCCGCAGCAGCAGCTTTAATAGCGCCAGTTATTTGCGCAAGAACACACAGTCCAGATAATCCACACATGATCACATGATCGGAAATTATATTCACACTTTATTTTGTAACGAGTAACGACGGTGAAAATATAAAGGTAGCAGAGTAAAAGTATCTTTTTTTTTCCTTTTTAATGTAGTGAAGTAAAAGTGAAAGTCGTAATAAATAAAGAAACTCAAGTAAAGTATAGATACGCCCAAAACCTACTTCAGTACTGTAACGAAGTATTTTTACTTTGTTCCTTTACTCCATTGTGTTTACCCACATGGTCCGACGATTACTTTGATGCAGTCATTTTGTGTACGTAGTCATTGATTTCCTTGGTGGTGGAGAATGAAGAGCTGGTGCCATTGGGATGAAAGACTTTAATGACAGCAGGGTACAGAAAAGAGTACCTTATTCCAGCTTCTCTCAGTTGTTTTCAGGCATTTGCTGACTCCATCTTCTTTCTCACAACCTCCATGGAGAAATCCTGGTAGAATGAGACATTACTGCCCTCGATGTTTAGTGCGCCTCTGTTTCTGGCTGCTTGCAGGATTTTCTGCTTGTCGGTTTAGTCGTGCAGCCTTACCAGGATGGCTCTTGGTCTCTCTCTGCCGGCGAGTCTTGTCGGTGGTCCTGTACGGTGGGCTCTCTCAAGCTTAATGCGATCGGTTTGGATATTCAGGACTTCTGGTATCCACTTTTCGAAAATGGCCACCGGTGACTTGTCCTCCGTGCCTTCTTTTAGACCAACAATTCTCACGTTCTGGCGCCGACTTTGGTTTTCAAAGCTGTCCAGGCGATCTGTTACCTTCTGTAATTGAACTTCCAGGGCTCTCACCTGGGGGGCTGTCGCTGCTGACGCATCCTCGAGGTCTGAGACCCGCTGCTCGGCCGTCCCCAGTCTCTGAATCAAACTGTCGAGTTTCTCCGAGACTTTGCCAACTGGTTTAATTATGTTTGCTAATTTGCTGTCGAGCATCCTCTCAATGTTTGCAGTAACACAATCCACAATGTGTTTATCTCGTTGTTCACTTGGCTCCCCGATGTCGGCGAGGTCAGTCCCATACTCTGCATCATCATCATCATCTTCCGTTTCGAGCTTGTCGTTTTGGCTAGCATTAGCCTTCATCGCATTAACTTTAGCTTCCCTCTTACAGTCATGGTTTTTCTTTTTACTCGAGCCAGGGTGCACGAAAAATGCCTCCAGTGACATGGTGAACCAAATGTGCACCCGACAAAGTTTTCCACTGGCAGAAAATTGGTTAAAAAATTAAGTTTTAATTAAATAATAATAATTAAGCACTTCCACATCTACTCGGGTCTGTGCATCACGTGATCCCCCGATGTTTTTTGTTTTAAGTTTGAAATTTTTTTTTTTTTTTACTATTGTCATTATTATTGTTATGAATGTTTTGCCTTGTATTATGTTTTGCTTTAAATAACTGCTGGTGCATATGTTATGATGTTTGTAAATAAATACGCTTGAAACCTACTGATTTTCAACTGAATCTTTTTATTTTCTACATTGAAGACATGTAAAATCATAGCCGCGGCACACAGCTGCAGGTCTAATATTGATAACAAACTTAGAAACCATAGCATCATTACAAATTAAATTATCCGTATACATTTTCAACACTTTATCAAAAGACAATCCTTTCTGCATGTGGTAAAGAAAAAACATGCAGTGTTGGCCGCAGGTGGTAGCTTGGTGACTTTGAACCCGTTTTTTGTGGAATAAGACACAATTATAGAATTATTCCATAAAAAATTGTTTATCTTGGGGGCAAAAATATCATGTGTATTTCCAAAACTATCAAAAAAACATCCGTTCTTGTCCTCTGTGATGTAGAGGGCTAGCCAGTGCTCACCAGTTATGTGTGACGGACATGTGTTAACAATTGTCATTGCGGGAAGCCGTGTAATTTTTCTTTTTGGGAGCTCATCGCATGCCAATACACTGAGAAAACGCCGGTCTCTCCTTGCTATTTTTTTAACAACTCTGGTCAACTCGGCAGCGTTCATGATTCTCAGTAGTAGTCCAGCAGCACCTGTCTTCTGTTTGATATCTCACTGACTGAATCAAACACTGAATAACAAATGAGGCTGACAGTTCTGGCGAAGGGGTTTCTGAATCGCACCTCCAATCTCATGTTTCCGGATTTGATCAGAGAGACATTTCCGCCGTGGCCCTCGTCAGGTTCCAGGTTGAAACAAAACCGGGTGTAGCCAGACTCGAATTCAGTTCTGTTTATGCTGATTGATCTGTCCTTCAGGTGTCGTCCCGTAGTTTGAACAAGTTGAAAGTACTCTCTGGCATAATGACCATTTGGGAAATGCGGTTCAAACGGTTTTGACGGGTAGGGTGTCCCATCAACGTACAGGCTAATAAACTCGGTGTTGTAATTCTGAAAAATAAATGGGTTCCTGATATACAGTATGACCCTGTTCCCGTGCATTTCCACATATGAAGATTTCTCAATAGATGTCTGTGTGTATGGGACTGAGAACAGATTGAGCTCAGTTTTCACACACTCTCCTGACTGGCTATGAATCAGCGACATTTTGTTAAAATATATCTCTTGCAGCGTTTACTGTTACACTCTTGACTACGATCTCTGCCCTGACACATTGATGCCTTACTATCCTTGCTCTGCTCCGAGGCGGAGATGGAGATGGCGCTTGCAGAGGGTCCGTTCCTTTGCTCGGATACGCGCCTCCGCGGTCGACCAGGTTGGGGAATTGTCCTGAGCAACACGTCCCAACAAAACTTGCGTCCTTCTGCAGGGTAGAGGAGATCAGCGGGTGCGGGCTGTCTCCTTTGGATCCAAAACAAAGTCAAAAAGAAAAAAAAGGGGTGCGCGGATTCTTGTGTTAGGAGATGAGGAGAACCGCGGTCACGTGAATGAATTGAAAGTGAAAGTCTGTGGACTTTACTCGTCCCGCGAGTTGTGCAGCTCGACGAACAAAAGAGGGGAACAAAGGGAGACACGTGGTAGTTGCTCCCTTTTGGCAGACGCTACTTGGTGAAGTTAGCGTACCTTGGAAAAAGCGAAACTTTTCGGCAGTACCTCTGGTTTTATAGGTCCACTGCTGATGATGACGTAGCGGGGAACCCCTGGGCTCTCAGCCAATGAGTAGTGGGTTTCCCCCTTTGAAGAGGATTGCCACACCTCAACCTGGTGGCTGGTGGGAAAGTTTTTATTGGTCTTTGTTCTGTCCCATCTCCACGTGGAACAAGGGGAGGAAGAAAATGGTGGTCGTCAGCACATGGGCTCTGAATCCCAACACTGTCTTTAAATGAGGCTTTGTTATATTTAAACCCCTCCTCAGCAAGGGCAGAGCCATCCTGAATAAACTGCGAAACATTCCACCCAGACCGTGACCATATTGAGTGCTCGTTCCTATGAACCCAGTCATCATGCCGTCTGCCTGGTTCATGTAATACGACATATATCACCCATCATCACTGACATGAGGGATGTACATAGCTGTATCCATTTTTCTTTTAAACTTGTTCTTTGCGGGTCTGAAGTGTAGTTTCATGATCGCCTTCCCATGCATAAACGGGATGTGCTCATTTTGATCATTTTTAAATGACATCTGTATGTCGTCTGTAACAGATTTGGAGAGCGACGTGTAGTGTGACTTGTCAAGTCAATGTGGGCATGTGTCGTTGGCATGTGTCTATGCTCGTCAGATACATTTATACACCGCAAGAGTGGAACGTGGCTGTCACCGACCAGCTGGTAATCCACAATATCGCTATAAATAAAAATTTTGTATCGCCCACCATGAATGTCTGCTGGGTGGGGGGCTATGTATTTCATTGAAACAGCCGGTGAAAAAAATCTCAATCTCCTCGTCTGGGATAAAACCCAGTATTTCAGCTAGTCGCCCTCTCAGTGTGACGGTAGTATTTTGAAAGGCGCCATCTTGCAGTTTGTTTGTAATAGATTCAAACCATCTTATGTAAACCCTATTGTTGATGTTGTTGTACGCAAAGTGTATGTAAGTCCATACGCAGTGTGCGTGTTGAGCTTTGCATCAATCTCATTTAAAATTTGGGAGACTGAATCATAATATCCCACAGTTAGCGTAAGGTGGGCGTCGGAAGCGGGGAAACTTGACCAAATCCTGGGGTATTGGACTTGGATAACACCCACTTCGTACGGTTAATTTAAAACAAGAGGTCTAGCCAGTTTTGTCCTGTAGTTCCATATGTTATTAGGATAAACGTGCGATGACACATTACTTGGTACCGTGATGTAAAAGCCGTTCTTTTCATCCATCTCCTAGTGTGTCAAAATGCCAAGTGATTGACAAGGTGCTAGGGCTCTGACGTTTATAAAAACATCGACAACATCACTGGCGGCAATCCAACTATTACATTTCTCATGCCACCCCAACCACTTTACCAGGGCAAAGTTTCTACCTGGCTCTTTTTTCCTCTCTGGTATTTCCTTGATTTTAAAACATTTGTTTTTATCCACTACCACATCCTGCAACTCCTGTGCATAAAATGTTCCTTTAACCGGCTCTCCCGCCATGTCTGTTTATCTGTACGTGGGTGGGTCTCTGGCCATGCATTCTGTCAAATATTCATCTGGAAGTCTGTTCATAACCCTTTCTAAACACACCACACAGCTTTGATGTTCACACAGTATCCCCAACCTTATATTTAAAATCTGCAATTCTGGAATTCGGGGATGTTTTGTACAAGTTGTGAAAGACTATGGCCTCATTTTCACTGTTCACGTCACAAGGAGCCATTTTAATTGATCTGAGAAAAGATTTGTTGTACGCATCAACCAGCTCCTGGATCACATCCACATATCACCTTGAATTAACAGATGTTAAATACCTCCACATGCGTGTCTTTAATGTTCTGTTAAACCGCTCCACCACGCTAGCCTTGGTCTTGTTCAGGGTTGAAAAATGTATGATGTTATGCATCTTCATCAGCCGCTGAAAGTGTTTGTTATAAAACTCTGTTCCCGCATCCAGCTGAAGTTTTACAGGAACCCACCCTTTGCTCAAAATGTCATTAAACACCTTGGTCACAGAGACCCCATTTTTAGTTCTTAGACACCGGACCCCCACGTGGTTACTGATCAAATCTATGCATGTTAGCAAATATTGCACATTGTCATTGTCTTCTGAATACTGGCCCATATCAACCAGATCTGCTTGAAATTGCTTGTCAATCACACTACATGCCAGGACTCTATTTCTGTGACAGCGTTTTGCAGCCCTGGCATGTAGTGTGTATGCATCCTGACCTACTAAAAAAGTTTTGGCTGTGTCTAAGTCTGGGGTAGCAGCCCCTGACTCCCTAGCTGCCTTGCGCAGACTGTTTACACTAGGGATGTGCATCTCCATTAGTCAAGTCAATTTTATTTGTATAGCGCCAAATCACAACAAAAGTTATCTCATGACACTTTACAGGTAGAGCAGGTCTAGTACTACACTCCTTCAATGAATTTACACCCAACAATTCTCCATGAGCAAGCAACATCCTGCAACAGCAGCAACGAAAACCTTTTTAACAGGCAGGAATGTCGAGCAGACCCAGGCTACTCTACGATTCACCCCTGTTCTTCATACGTTATGATTCAACCTCCATCCCAATTCGATACGATATGATTCAACCTCCATCCCAATTCGATACGATATGATTCACCCTCCATCCCAATTCGATACGATATGATTCAGCCTCCATCCCAATTCAATACGATATGATTCACCCTCCATCCCAATTTGATACAATATGATTCACCCCTCATCCCAATATGATGTATTATTCATCCTGTTCCCGATACAATGTGATACACCCCTGTTCGCGATGCAGTTTAATAAAGATTTAGTTCTATCCAATGCGATTCAACTTGAAGCAAAAAAATATATCATAGGTTATCTATTAAGCAAACCAAAAAAATAAGAAGACATACATATAAAATATATACATACTCCACTGCTGTACATACTTCTTCCTCTTTTACTTTGTCTATTACTTTTATATATGACTTATTTTGTATACACTGCACAATTATTTTTGTATTTTTGCACTATCCCTTTTACTTCTTATATTTATCTTCTTGTATTTATCTTTGCTGCTGTAACACTGTAAATTTTCCCACTGTGGGACGATAAAAGGTTTATCTTATCTTATCACTCTTATCTTATCTTAATTCAGTATGTTACAAAAGGCTTGGGTTTACTTTATTCCTTATAAGTAGGAAATGGAACAAAAACGTTGTGATCTCTCTACCAGTACTATGTATTACTTTTGATATTTTGTAATCACACTGTAAGAGCTTATATGTTGTGTGGACTTCACCTCTGGCAAACAATTACAATACCAGTGTTTCTCTTGCTTTAACATTTCAAGGACCATCACAACTCTGGGAGAGTACATATGGAAACAAATGAATTTGCCCTGTAACAATAAAAAAGTATAAAACAAAATGTAAACAATTACTGACAGTCACAGCTGCTGTAAACGGTACAGTAAACAGTAACACCACACCACTCTAATTGAGTGACTTAATGTGATTTCCCCCCCTCCCCGAATGTCAATAATATCTCCATATCACTTTCTAAATACAATTTATGATCACACTGTCAGAGCTTGTATGTTGTGGAGCTAACCTCTGCAATTAAATACAACACAATACCAGTGCTTCTCTAACTTTTGAATTTCAAGGAGCATCACAACTCTGGGGGAGTAGAAATTTAATCAGTTGAACCTGTCCTATAACAATAAAAGAGTAAAACAAAATAGTAAAATAAAATACTAGCAGTCACAGATGCTGTAAGTGTAAACGGTACGGTAAATATTAACACCACACCACTCTCCATGAGTGACTTAAAGTGACACTTTGCAATGTCCATATCCCTGTCTGCCAGACAAACACTAATATGAAATACAAATAGTAATACTCGTAATAACCTTTTACAATTCACAACTGCTTGTGCAAAGAAAAATACAACAACTTGGCAGTGACATCTGCTGTAAACTGACCACTCTCATTGAGTGTCTTATGTGCAATGTCCATTTCCCTGTCAGCCAGACAAATAGTAATATGAAAAACAAATAATAATAACCTTTCACAATTAGGTCTTTAACAAATCACAAATGCTTGTGCAAAGAAAAAATATAAACTATTATTTGGCTGTGATCTGCTGTGAACTGACCACTCTCACTGAATGTCTTATGTTTTATGTCCATGAGACAGACAAAAACTATATATTTAAAAGAAAGGGGGAAAAAAATGCCTTTAAATGACACTCACTCACACATCACCTACGAGGACCCTTTTACACTTGCACTGACAGCCAAATCAGGGCCTTAGCGATTTATTCCATTCAAATGGCTTGTTTTGAGTTTTTTTTTCAGGAAGATGAGTTGGTCAGCATGTTCGAGAAGAAGCCTGCTGCGCTGTGCTGTAACAATGTCTCCGGCTGTGCTAAACACCCGTTCAGACGAGACACTGGTTGCAGGGATGGACAAGTAGCTCCTTGCCAACTTTGACAGCAGTGGGAGATCTACTTGTTTTTTCCACCACTCCAACACATTGCTATCCAGAGACAGAGTATTCCCCCCCTGTATTTTACAATTTCCTCCTTAGCTCTCTCCCTCATGGTCTTCTTTGGTGCCTTCAGGGTCAGGAAACCTCCAAACAGCAGATCCATGTCTGATTTCTTCTTTTGAGGCTCTGGGTCATCATCATCTAGGTTAGACAACAGACATTCAAGATAAGACAAGACAAAAGAAGAGACATGAGTTTCAATATCTAGGATAATATCAAACCCACATTAACACACCATCATAAACTATAGTTACAAAATGTCTAGTAGTCTACTTATAACATCAGACCCACATTAACACACTATCATAAACTATAGTTACAAAATGTCTAGTAGTCTACTTATAATATCAGACCCACATTAACAGAACACACTATTATAAATAATAGTTAAGTTATAAGTCCCAATCACAACAAACCTGTCTCCTCTTCACCCATCTCCTGATTCTCTGCCACTTCATCTTCCTCCTCCTCCTCAATGTGGTGGCCCCCATCTTCTGGTTGAGCTGCCTGGCTCTCATTCGGCAGGGCATCACCCTGAGCCTGACAATTATCAGCAGAGATAAGGTATTATTACTGTTATTATTTTGTTCTTTAGGTGTTGAAAACTAACACCATCTTTAGGCATAAACTTCAAGCAATACATGTGGATTGTCCAAAGTGACAGTGAGGTAAAATAAACAAACATAAATAACATATTTCTTGAAACTAAAGAGTGAGACAGAAAATATAACAGTGAGACCGACACTTTCAACAATATACTGAGCATAGTCTATTTCTTAACATTTCCTCCACTTCTGCTGTTATCCCCAGGAATATCATGTCCCCAGTAGTGCTGTCAGGCAGGAATTCCAGGTCCTTGAAGTGGGGATCAAGTGCTGAGGCTGTGTTGAGGAGGTCTTGGATGTAGGTGTAATGGGAATCAAAGTCCTGTCTGAATGCTTGCTTCATCTCAGCAATGACTTGTAGATCATTGTCATCTGGCTTAAAATCTGCCTGCAGTTTGGCCAGCATTGGGGCAATGATAGAGAGAGTGGGGGTCTTTTCCTCACTGAGGAGCTTGGTTGACAGTTTCAGGGGGCTCATCAGTTTGATTATTTCTGGGATCAGTGTAGCTTGTTCCTCTGTGAGGCTGTGCAGGCCCTGACCCTCTCCCGGGGATGGTCTGACTTTCCTTATTGCCAGTGCCACAGCAGGCTCCTGTTCGCAGTAACGCTCCAACATCTCCAGGGAACTATTCCACCCTGTGGAAACATCATGCACTAACTGGTGGTTTTTCAGGCCCAAGTCGTGGAGAGCATCACATGCTTTGCTGCTTTTGTGAAAATAATGTCACCACCTTCCTTATTTTCACCAGGGGCCTCATGTATCAATATTTGTGTGGATCTCATACTAAAAACTTGCAGTCGCAAGAGAGAGAGTTGCACACGCAAAAAAAAAATCCCAATCAGCGTTGAATTGAGTGCAGATGTCGGAGTGACCATGCCTGCCCCCGTTACGCCCACCTATAAATACGCAAATTCATTTAAATAGGGTCTCCACTGTCCGCGTTCTCAAAACAGTGTCGAAGAAAAAGAGGTTCATGGCGTGGAGCTGGAGATGCTGGTAGGAGAGGTGGAGGACAGACAGCAGATTCTGTTTGGCAGCCTGTCCAGTGGTGTCAGTATAAACAATAAATGTTGTGAGTGGATAAGAAGTGAGAGGGTGAACGAGGTGGGTTCAGAGCAACGCACCCTCGTGGAGATGAGAAAATAGTGGTGCAACTTGTTATTAGCTCAAGTTCCCTTCTCATCAGCAGTGTTGTTTATCATCATGTTCATACATCTGAACCTCTTTTAATGATGGAAAGAACGAGTCGCTACATCTTTGAAGTTTTATGACAACGGTAGAAAAGTGTTGGCTCCTCCTTTACTGAACGATCAAAGTGATACAAAGCACAGTTTTCCTCACTCAACCTGCGCCAGCATCACTACATCATCAGCTTGCACCACTGCTAGCGCTCTGAAAGATTTCCTATCTCTATTTCTAATGCATGTCTGCAATTCTAACTTCCTAAACAATGTAAGCTAATGTAGGGCTAAATTCAACACTGCACAATCACTAAATGCAACAACTACAATAATCAATTGGCTTCAATCTAAATTTAAACAACAACATGGAAAATGGCACTAACAGGACCTCAAGGTGGAGGTCAAGCGGCATACAGCTGCCCCCCGGAGGAGTAACAGTCAGACAGGTGGGGTTCAGGGAGAGGCGCACCTGACGGAATATAAAAAGCAGGTGGCGGCAGTCACGGGCAGCACTTCTGTGGAGGGATTGTAGCTGCCACCAACGCTGACTCTGAGAGCCTGGAGAGTAGGTAGCAACTCCATTTCTCATGCAACATTTCCACCTGCTTTGCCACAGATGTAAAGGCAACAAATACACAGAATCAGCTACTCAAATAAACCAATATGTTAAATAGAAATTGATCTGTCAGCCATGCCGTCGACGTGCAGCACCCCCGCCGGCTCAGAGTCATCCGCCAGGACCAGCAGCATTGGGAGCAGCCTGTCTCCCGGCCCCAGCACCAGGCCGACAAGCGGCGGATGGTCCTCCAGCCTACACGGATCCAGAGGGAGGGTCCTCATTCAGGCGGTTCTGCAGTCCCAGGAGGATATAATGGGGATCAATGAGCCTGAACCGCCTGATAAATGTTCTGGAACATTTCGCGGACAAAATAGATTAATCTGGCTTCATGAATCGTGTCGTAGCTTCTTACCCTTTCACATTGTGGAAATGAAATTCATGCGTGCGAGGACGGCTGCCCAGCCGGGATCGGCGTCCATCCCTCCAGCCTCTGCGCATCGATGATCTGCGGATTGATGGAGTGGAAACCCTTACGATGAACGTAAGCGTGTTCCTCATGGGACGGCGCTTTTCTGGCAACATGAGTGCAGTCATTAGAGAATCAGACATTAGAGAATCCGGCTCCTGCTGCAAATTGCGCTTTAATATTTAATATAATATTATTCAATGATCAGGTCCACCAGCAGGGGCATGGCCCGGCTGAGGGTCCAGTGGCTCAACCCGGAACGGTCCGCCATCTCGCGCTGGAAGGCTTTTTTGTGCCCGATGTATGTGCGGTGATCAAATAGTCAGTTACCAAACACGGACACAGGGTGTCGCCAACGGACCAAAGTGGAGTTAACGCAAGAATCGGCTTTCCGCCATCTTCTATGGCACCTCCAGAGTTGGCGTGAAATCATATTTCGTGCATTGTCAGTGACTGACGCAGGCTTCTTGTCGCCAATCTTCCACTCTTGGCAAACATCACACAGTAACTCCAACAGATTTACTCCTGTGTGGGCCTTGTGGAACACTCTGGTCTGTAGTACAACGTTTTGCATTTCCCACTTCTTATCAATGTGGTGTCCTGTCACTGTGATGTAGGACTGAGTGGCGCAGGATGTCCAGCCATCAACTGTAAGTGCAACTCTTTCAGCTTTGCGCAAGGACTCAGTTATCTCTATTTTCACTTTATTGTACAGACCAGGGACTTTGGTGTTGGTGAAATCCCTCCTGTCTGGTATTTTGTACCTGGGTTCTAATGTCTTGACAAGATACTTGAAGCCTTGGTCTTCAACAACACTATAAAGCTGGATGTCTCTGCAGATAAAAAAAAGGTAATGGCCTCAGTTATATCTTTAGTGTGGGTAGAGCTTGCTGCCAATGTAGTTTTGTTGTTTCTACCATTATAACTTGTGATTTTCTTGTTCTCACCAGTATTGCTGTTCGCCTCCTGCACTCCGGTAGCAGCGATTTTCGTGACATCGATACCATGTTTTTTCAAGTGAGTGGCCATATTTGTCGTGCTGCCATTGTGAGGTTTAGAAGGACGGCATTCTTTACAAATAGCGTGCATCTTGTCAAGTTTACCATCTCTCTTGTTAAATCCAAAGTACTTCCAAATGTTTGATTTGAACTCTTGCGGTGCGTTAAAACTCTATACCAACTCAGCGTTGCTGCTGCCCTCCGCCATGGTTACTGTTGTTGTAACTCGTGCGCACGCACAGCTTCCGTCCGTCTTCAAAACAGATCATGAAATGGTGATGGTGCATACAAGGCGCCTCGGAAATACAGGATAGAATGCAGTACAACATGGAAAAACCGATGCAACTGTGAAGATTACCGATACAGACACTCAGCGAACAAAGCATCACGAATTTCAGCCGTCATTGTACCGATATGCACTGAATGAATCGATGCACTCGCATCGCGCACGTTTGTGTCGCGACCACGATCCATATTGATTCATCTCCACATCTCTAGTTTACACCACCAAGACCCCCTGAGTGTGCAGGGTCATAATAAATATTGTGCAGTATGGAGTTGATTGCCTAACCAGGTCACAAAGGAGCAAGTGTTGGGTTAAACAATGTGGTTTTATTTTTAAAATTCACTCACAAAGATGCAATCTAAAGAAAGATATTTAAAATAACAATAAAAGACTGAATGCTAAAGAAAGACATTAAAAAAATAATAATAAAAGGAGTGAAAAACATTTCACATCTGCGGATCAGAACAATTTTTGAGCAACTAATGGTTAAGGTTGCCAAGTGTGTGAGATCATCATCAGATCACCGAATAACGGCCAGAAGTTTTCATGCTCGCTGACTTGGTCGCTCTGCTCGTTGAGTTTAGCCATAAAGTCGCCACCCTGCACCAATTCATCCAATATAGACTCCACTGCTCCTGCGATTTTCACAGGGTCGCAAAGTATGTGTTTCAGAAACAGATAATTTCTGATTGTTGTTGTGAAATTGTCGCTCCACAATTTTTTCAAAATGGCTTTGTAATTTGCTTCAAGATAATGGTCTGGGATTTCTTCCAGGCAGGAGTGTTGATGCTGACTCGGATGGTCAACGTGAAATCCGTAACACTCATCTTTCCATAGTATAGTCACCACCATGGTGAGCAGGTGGTAGAGGGCAAATTTCACATGCTGCACGAAACGGCCCCCCAGGTCTTCATGCATAAATGTCTCAACAGTGTCTGCACACACACCACTGTGAGTGGTAGCGTCTTCCGGAGGTGGGTTGGAACGCGTGGATGAAAAGTCCTGATATGGGTGGCTGTTGGATGGCGAGGGGGTGAATGGCATCGGCATGAGTTATGGTGAATATTCTCTGGGGGGTGTTGGGCTGGCGGTGCCATATGGACGTCTGTAAATAAAGAAATGAGAGTAGGGCGTTCACATCTGAATCACGCGTAGACATTCTGTCTTCCTCCCCTGGGCTATGCACTTCTCCAACATACCTATCATTTCTTATCAGATGTAGGAAGGCGTCAAGCCTTCGTGTTCCTCGGACGGATGGAGGAAGCCGTCACATGCGTTATCCCCTCAAGATTCAACAAATTATAAAAAATAAGACATTTTCTAACTCCTCAAACCCTTTGGCAAACGCGTCCTTCTCAGTGACTTCTTGTAGGGCACTAAACACCTTGCACAAAGTTGGCCTGTTGCACCACTGTAAAAAAAAAAGTCTTCAAATTATTTGGGCCTTTTTTTGTTCTATTGAGACATGGTGTCAGGTAAAGCATAGCACCATTGTGACAAGCTCTGTATGATTCAGACCCTGATGAGCTGTGCCATGGGGACATATACCACTCACTGTAGCTCGTTATACTGTAAGGCTACTGTGGAACTTTGAGTGTAATATATCATAAAAATGAGCCCAATCACGAACAGACATGCCATGCACAGCGCCGACCCCGTACGAGTCCACGCATGCATCACCCACACTCAGATAAACTTTACCATCTACATATTCAACTTTATACACATACCGAAAAACCCCTGCTACAGTCTCCTCGTACTGTAGCGTTGCGCTCTCATCTACCCGCTTCTTTCTGCGTTTTGGACCAGCATGGTCTACATGCTGCTCAGACATACCCTCGAGAATGAGGCTGGAATCCAATTCTCCGTCGGGATGCATAGCCATTCTGATGAGTCACCTTTCTGGTACCGATAAAATGCCGGTCTGGTCTGGTTGTGCTGTTGTGGGGTGATGCAGGTGAAATGAGTGATGCACTATGTTTCTTATACCTTCAATCTAGGGTCCATGGGCTGGGCCTGTGTCCTCGTAGGCTGACCAGCGTGCGTTTGTGTGTGTGTGTGTGTGTGTGTGTGTGTGTGTGGGGGGGGGGGGGGTGCTTTCAATCTGACACAGAACACCTCCTCCTCCTCTTTTACTTTTAAAGTTTTAACAATCCCACCAACACCTCGGGCGTCATAATAAACCACTACGGTAATAGCACTACGTGTAAAAAAAAAAAAGTTTTGTTTATCACACCAGAGCACACAGGGAAAAACAGAGCAGTCAGAGTAATCAAAATAATACACTGTAGCTACACCTAATTAGAATACGGAGCGTTTGAGATCATGCGTTGATCAGCATAAATGTTCCAGTAGTGGTCACCTACCGGTATACTTTTAAAATAGTCATCAATCGCTTTTGTTGCCACACCTGGTTGCGCTAGTGTTGCCAACAGTATCTCAGCAGCGCCCACGATTTTAGCAGGACTGATGAGCATGTGTTTCAGAAAGAGGTCATTTCTAATTGTGCGGATGAAGTTTCTATTCCAAAGCTTGCATCGTGTGTTTTCATAATTTCTCAGGTATTTCTTCTCCACATGTGTGGCTGCTCTTGCATGAATGCTTCATCTGGCAGCCCAGACAAGAGACAGAGTTGCTCAAAATACAACACCCCTAATGAGAAAGTGTCTGTAGTCAGTGAAGCCATGCTTCAGAGACCGTCGGTGTTTTAAACCGGTCCGCGCTCCAATGCTAGGAGTCCAATAGCGCAGCCGCACTCACACACACACACACACGTGCGCTTGTGCACTCACTACCGCAACAGTAACAACAAACGACAAAGTTACGCTCAAACATTGCAGAATTTCTCCATTCCCATAATCCTTTGCGACAACGCCGCAGCGGCAGGCTCCACATAATTTGATCAAATTATGCCAAATAAAATCAGACTTTAATAGTTGTACAAAAAAATATCACGTATTAGATATGAAACTCAATGACGTGGGGGCGTGGTACGCGCAAAAATCACATGATCGCACACGCAAAAAACAGACGGAGTCACGTGATCACACGCACAAAGTGATGTCATCGCACGGACAAAGTCACGTGATCACGCCCGCACGGTGATATCATCGCGTCACGTGACCGCACGCGCACGAGGACGCGCGCTTCACACACACACGCAAAAGTGCCTATATATTACTACTTACAAGTTCATAGACAGAAACAGACTCTAGCTCTGGTCAAAACTTCCACCGTACACTAAGCTGCTGAGGGACAAAACTGCTGCTCTCTCATTCAAATAATATAACCTATGTGCTTATCCTTGCTACCCTGTTTTCCACAAGATCAGAGTGTGAGTCAGTTAGAGTGAAGGGGTCGAGGCTCTTTAATGAAGCAGTGATTTTAATAAGTGAATACACGAGCAGTTTTGTGAGCTTGTGAATATTCTGTGTACGTGTGCACATTATGTATTTCTGCTTGTGGATGCATGTGTATTAAAAGAAAGGAGCCACCAGCAGCACTGTTTCTGAATACAAATCTGCACAAAACTTTTTGCTTCACTGGCTGTAATAACACCACACACACACACACACACACACACACACACACACACACAAATTTGCTTTTTCTAATAATTAACTTTGGTCACATCTCCCCACCTCCGACAAACACACCGAATACAGCTTGACATTCACAGACACACACATACACACACACACACACACACTTGATTCCAAGAGAAATCCCTGGCAATGATCAATGTTGAGAGCCTTCTCTGTTTCACTCGCCTGGTCACTGATTATTACAGTGTAACAAATCTCATTTAGTTTGCACGCACACATGCATACATACACACACACACGTGCACACACATGCATGCACACACAGATGCACACATGCATCTAATTTCCCATACTTTGCATGCAAAACCACTCACATAGACATAGTGTAATGGACACATTTTAAGTCTGTACAGACACATCCTTTCTCAAGTGAACAAAAAGGGCTTGCTGTATTGCACACACACTTGCTCACAAACTGCACACACCCATCACCCATACATACACAAACACGATAAATAAATCTAGCCCTTGAATCACATTGGATTGATAAACTTTCGAAAGACTGTCTTACATTTTACCAAGCAGTGAACTGTGTGTTAAAGTGAAATAGCCAACAGAGGCAGCATTGGATAAATCCTACTCTTAACTGGTGAATGTTGCCAATTTAAGCAATTTTGCATGTAGATTTACCAGCATTTCATTCCCCTTTGTGTTTTCAAAACACTGCCACAGAACAAAAATAGGTACTCTTTGGACAAACATTACCTTCTTGTTGAAGAAGAGAGTGCTTGCTGGCTGTCGCCCTCTGTGTCAAAATTCTTGCCCCATTCCCACTGACCAATAAACCTGCTAACACACATTTACAAGCGGGCTGTGTCTGCTGTGGGAACAACTTTTATCAGCATTCATTCTGCCAAATTACCCTAATACTGGTGTTCATCAGCTCCGACTGGTGTTGATGGTAACAAAACACTTGGGTGTAGACAATAGTTGGCAGCTGACTTCCAATGCTTCCAATCTCAGACACATGATGACCAGTTGCAGCTCCACTATCACCAATATACCCTTGGTCATTCTCGTTCCTTGACAAATGTACAAACTTTTGTGAAATCCTAAAATATGCCCAACTTGTAGGAAATTTGGTGCATACAACTAAAAACTGCAAGTTTAATGCTGGATTGCATGGTTTTGACAGAATGCCTCACTGTCTTCTAATGTCTTCAGTTAACAATGCTCCACTGATCTCTCATTCTGCTGGCTCAGATTGTTATGCTTCTGCAAAACTTCATGGGAGCACAGTGTTGCTGCAGTTGTGACTTTGTAATCGTTGTTTCGGCTAGTTAAATTCTGACTTTAATTTTAGAATTTAAAAAAAAAGTGTGTTTCTTGTCAGGAAAGAGTTGGCTTAGGTCCAGATAACCTTTATATTTCGGAAATGTTAATACACTCAAAAACACTCATATGTAGCTTACTCTTAAACTGTGGTGTTACTTTTTGCTTTGAGTTCTTCTAGGGGGAGAAAATACCCTTTGTATTTGGTACGGTACTTTTCTGTTAGCAGCTATTTCTTTGTCACAGACTCTTACAGACTGTGGCTTACTGAGGGAGAGGAGAGAATTTTCTACTGCAGCTAATGGACTTAGTGGCCACTTAAAAAAACTGAACTATCCCTTTAGTGGTCACAATTTCATTGGATCCTGTGTTTCTTTCTTCTTCAAGCACAAATGGCTATGCCACTTTTAGATTTGTCTAATCTAGAATCATTGGTTTTATTCCATAATGACTAATTTGATTTTTGATTTCCTATTTCAAAAGACGGTCTTCACATTGTCCTGAGTGATATTAATAACAGTTAATAGTATACAGGCTTCGTAATTGTGGTGAAATACTTCAGTGTTTAAGTTTCAATGTTGTGTTTTCAAGGTCTGAAAAGTGCTTGAATTGAGTTTAAATATTCAAAGTGTTTGGTTTATACACAGTTGCTCTGTCTTTCACAAAATTGGGATCAGCTGAATTATTGTTTGCATATTACACTGAGAATAAAATCAGTAAGATTACCATATGTTAATATTTTTTGACCTGTGCTCCGCTGAACCTCTTCTCTTTTCTGTGACCTGCCATTCGTCACCCTACTTTGCCAAATTTGGCATAGTTTTCTATATTTAATGTTGTGATTAAGTCTCCTAACTGTGTTAATAAAATTACTCATGTGTGGACAGTAGAGAAACTGAATGGGAATTTTGTGATACTGGGATTTAAAGAGTTCTTAATACTGTCCTTACACCTGCTGTTGCGTTATTCAATTTGTAATTTGGCTCTCCTCTTTTATTCTTGCAGCTTACATCATGCGCTGTAGTGCAGTTGCGGGATGGTGTCGGATTGGCCGGCGGTGGCTTTAAGTTTTTTTAAGAATGAGGCCTGAGACGGAAGTAAAATTTGCGAACACCACGTTGACATTTATTCCTTTGCAAAAGACACCGACACTCCACTTACATTAAAACCCCTCTGGCTGCCTTTTATACCCTCCCGGCTGCAGGAAATTAGACAGACCAGCCCACCATGTGTAGGTGAGACCAAAACCATATTCCTCCATAAACATTTACATAAAACCCACCATCTCAATAGAACAACTTGAATAAATATTTACATGAATATAAATTACTATGTTGACTCAATAATACATCCACATTCATTGCCTTCTACATGAACATTGCCGGTGCTTGTCCTCCCCCCCTTATGTAGGAGTAATAGTTTGCTCCTAGAGCTCTGAAGGAGCTTCCTTGGGCCAGTCTTACCCTTTTGCCTCTGCCCCTGCTGATGAGACAACCAAAAAAAGGTGAGTACTGCCATTATTTACTGAAACCGCCACACACAAATTAAATGACTTAAAACACACAGATGAAACAAACACAAAATACTGTACCATGCATTGCACAGTGACTACCACTGACTGACACTGGGTTTTATTTTTACACAGGCAGGATGGTCAGTCCCCCTGTGCTTCCCAGCCCCCCCGGAACTTCCACATGGCACCTAAAATATTTTAAATGTTTGTAACTTCAATAAACGTCATCACCAACATGTCTGCCTATCATTCTATGTACTGCTCATATCAACACAAATACAACATTCAATCACTCATTCAGGTAATGGAACCCCTGGTCTCCATTACAGATGGACTCCGGTGGAGAAAAGTAAGATAAAGAATGCCTTGATCAACAAATGCCGCATGAGAGGCACAACACAGTAAGGCATACTGAGAGACATTTGTTTATCATGTTCCTAAAAGCCACCCTGTTCAAAACAGTTGTCACTGTTGAAGGCACTTGCTCTTTCAATCTGTAGATAGTTGTATAATGATAAAAATAGTGTAGCTTTTGCTCTCCGTTAACTTAATAAACATTACTGTTAAGGTTGTAACAGCTATTACAATGAAAAATAGTCATTGTACTGTGACACTGTGAGGCATACTGAGAGACATATGTTTATCATGTTCCAAGCAACTTTGTTCAAAACAGCTGTCACTATTAGAGACAGTTGCTGATTAAATTTGGAATTAAGGTGTAATAATGAAAAGTTTAGAGTAGCTTTTGCTGTCTGATAACTTTTTTATTACAGCTGTTCTAAATAAAAACAGCCATTGGACTGTATGTTAAGACCTTTATTGAATTTAATAAATAAGTTTAAGATTCAAGTCAGGTTCAGTACTTTGTTCATCCCAAAAGGGAAATTCATTTGTCTGTCTGCTCATCTGCCATTTGCCATAGAATTATCAAGCCTAATGGCTGTGTACAAAGATCCTCTGTATATCTCTGTCTTTGGTGAAGAGAGAGTAACCTCCAACACCATTGGTCCATCAAGATGTTTTGAATGTGTTGATTAGAAATGGTAAATCCAGTCAGGTGGGAGGAGAAGGTCACATGATTGAATCAATTGATTACATTATTGTAAGTGCCTCTGGGTGTTAGTTTGTGTTACGGCTGTTGCCGCGCCCCCTCCTTTATCTAACCAATCGGCCTGGGAGTGGCAGCTTATGCATGAGTGAGAGTGTGGGCGTATAGGGAGTGGACACGGGAGGACGAAGATCGCCAGCCTGAATTGAGAGCAGCTGCGAAGGCCAGCGCAGCCAATCTCCATCGAGATCCACCAGCCCTCCCCGAGTATAAAAAGGCCAAGGAGCGGCTGAGACAGGGCTTTTCAGCAGAGCCTGCTATTAGTTAGCCATTTTCCTGTCTAGGTAGAAACTTGCGTAAATGGACCTTGGAGGTTTTGAACATGGCTTATGTTTAGAGTTAATTATTTAGTTCTTCTTGCACTTGATTTAGTTTGTAAACCTTTTTTAGGTTGCTAGTAATTTTGGTTTGCCCTTATTTTTGACCTTCTTTGTAAATTCATTTATCCTTCCTTAGTTAAATGAATAACTTTAAATTAAATCATTGAACAATCTGGTTTATTTCACCGTTGCTTCCCCTTTCCCTACCCGAGCTGGTCGTAACAGTTTGTATCCTGGTAATAATTCAATGGAAAACCACATAGATCTTATTTGTTCCAGCATTTGCAAGGTGTGTTTGTGTGAGTCTTATTTGCCTCACTTATTTCTCCTGGTGAATTTTAGGAGAAACATGAGAAAGCGAGTGAATGACTCACATATTGCTCCATAGTAGCTCCAGCATTGCTCATTTTCTTCTCCAATGGAGAAATAAAGGAGCCATTGAAAACACTTGATTGAGATTAGCAAGGTATCTCCATAAAGTCTCAAGTATGACTCCCTATAATTATTAATTATTAAATCTTATTTCTCAGAGTGAATTTTAGGAGAAACATTGAAGAAACATTTTAGACAAAATCGAAACTAAAGTGAAGCTGAGATGAGACTCAAATTTGTCTCCAGAGCCATGGGAGAGCAAGCTCTGAGCAGTAAAATTTTCCTCTGGGTGGCGGGGAGTAGCGGCGGGAGTGGGCCATGTACATGTACGAGTTACCTTCACTGTATTTGCTGTAGGATGCCAATGTGATAAGTGGTACATGATTATCGTAGTTATTTGAATATCTAGATATTTGCCTGATTATCAACATAATATGTGATTGTATTGGTAGGTTATTCTCATCACATTCCTAGTCACCAATAGGATGAGTGTGTGTTCGCTATTCTGACTTGTGTCGGTATTACCAACACAAGAAATGTACATCCAAGTTTGACAGGCTCCTATGTCTCTGTCTTTTTGATCCTTAATTAGCTGAACAAAACAACTTTACCTCAAGTATTAAAGGCAGTAAACCACAATATCCACTGGGTCTACTCATACATATGCAATAGTATTATGTTGTTGCAGTTATTTTTTGGGGTATTTTTTGGTTCCTTTAAAGTGTATTTTTAAAATGGTCTAATGAAAAATTATGGGTTCATGTTTAAACCTGATATTTTCAGCTTGCTTCAAAGCAAATTCCACTACCTGTGGATAAAGTTTAAAGAAACACTTCTACTCAAATTGTATTTTCACTTTAAACCGAACGTTTTCCTGTCACGTGACAATGTGATGTCACGTCAGACCGCGCTTTTCTACTTTCAAGTCCACCATTGTTTTTTTTCCTCGCATCAAGTGCAGACTGCATCGCCACTATTCTCGTAGACTGCAAGAGTGGACTGTCTGTCCAGTGTGGAAACTGGCTAAAACAAGGTAAGAATTCAAAATTGCGCTGTTTTAGTGTATCTTAAAGACTGTCTTAGAATTTTGTGCGCTACAGAAATGCTTGCTAAACCAGCTCGGTTGCGGAAACATTAGCAACAACTATGTGTTCCTTGCCTGTGTTTCACAAGTGCTAAGTTAATGTTGTTCATGTTATTGTGTCTCTAGCTGGACTTCCGGAGTTTTGTGAAGTAGTTCATATGATTGTTCTACAAGAGACACTAATTTTCATCATCAAAAAATTGGATGCCTGGTACTTGGAGCATTATTGAGCTTATGACTTGCTCATATCTGCCAATAAACAACTTCAGCTTGTTGGGGTTCAAGAACTGACTGATCCCTCGGGCTCACTACACGGCTGGTAGATGGCACATCATCTCTCTGAGGAGATACATTTTAGATTGTATGTGAATATGTATAGGATTAGAAATTTGGAAAAATTGCATACAGTTTGCCAAGAATGTCCCTTTTTTCTTCTCTCGTTTTTACTAGATACTTTTGGATGGACTGACATAATGGCGAGAAGGCCAGCTAAGCAGAGGGTTATCTTGAGTCCTAATGACACCAGGAAGCTAATTCTGCCTAGTGGTATTCCAAAGACAGTGTAGGAACACATTAATCAAGTGAGGAAAGTGTGTGGATTACATTGCAATGTTAGACTGCAGTACCAAGACAGAGACTTTAGAGATGCGCTAGTCAACTTGACATCTACTGCTGAACTTTATAATTTTGCAACAATCAAGGTCATTCCACTAACTGATGATGACTAAACCATCCCTGTCTGTGATGATTTGGTATTCAGTGAAACTGAGGACACAGAGCTCCTGTCCTCACCCTCAAGCTCTGTCTCTACAAGAACACAGATGTGGCCAAGGGAGTTTCCCATTCCAACATTCTCCTATGACACTGAGCTCCAGTTAGAGAAGGTAAATGCAGCGTATATCTCCTCCAAGACACCATTGACTCCAAGTCCTAAGACAATATCAGACATTCTGAGAAAGGTAGCTGATGAAATTTACAAGTACAAACCGTACCCAACAGATGCTGACTTTAGCGATGTGGCTGAAGCGCTAATTAAGAAGCATCCATGGCTCCATGAACCCGGTTCATACAATGCTTGCTACGGATGGAAACAGAGGCTGAAGACCAAAGTGGGCAACTACGGTACTCAGCTGAATGGCATTGGATGTGCTGAATGACTTGCAAATTCGCTGAAATCCAAAGCTCCTGAAAATGCATTGCCTGCAAAAAAAGTCAAGAGACCGAGGGGAGGAGAACCCAACCACATACCTGACTTTCCAACTGGAAAGACCTCAGATAATTTGGAAGATGAGAGACTGTCACTTTTGACAGAAATGAGGAAGCGAAACAATCGTGCAGTGATAAAGAACAAAATGGACAGGACCTTTTCACTGTGAAGACAGGAAATTGTGGCAAAGGAATCAGGTATGGAGGAGGTGAAAGAGAGATGGCCTGCATTGTTTACCGTGGATGAGGTAATTCATTTTTTCAATCAATAGCTATAGGTCAGTGGTGGCCTGTAAATTAAATGATAATATCTACTATTATATGAAACCCTTGGAAAAAAGTAGCCAAAGTAGTCACAAAAATGTCACAAAAGATCGTACACTTCAGAGTTTTAATGCAAGTGTAATGTCATAACTTACATGTGTAATATTTTGTTTTATAAAGATGAATGCTGAATTCATGAGGATTACTACTGTTCCACTTCAACCACGATTCCTGGCCTCCTTGGACAAGCACCACAGCAAGCTGATTGAGATCATAAGGAACAAGGGAGGAGTTGTCAGAGAGAAGACGTAGGATGTTCTGAAAGTTCTTGATAAGGCATGTACTAAATTACTGTAGTTTGCATTACATCACATAAATAGTAACATTGTAAATAGAGGCAATTGTGCTAAAGTATCATATTGTCATAACATTTGATTGTGGAGTTATATTACATGTTGAGAGAAGTACAATGTGCATCTCAACATTTGTACAAACCATTTGTTTGATTACTGGACAATTACTGTAAGTTTCCATTGATGCATTTTTGTGTTTGCATCTTCAGTCAAGTTGCACAGTTGAACAGCATGATTTTGCATTGGTTATGTTTGCACTGACCTAGAGCCTTGATGTAAGCCAAAGGACAGAGTGTCCGCTGAAGTGCCTCATCCTTTACCCTGGGGAAGATGTGTCCGGCATGGCTCAGGGGTAGAGTGGTTGTTTAGCAACTGAAGGGTCGCTGGTTCAATCCTCGACCCCTGAAGTGTCCTTGAGCAAGATACTGAACCCACACTGTAAAAAACTCTTTCAGTGGTACTGAATCAATACTGAACTTTTTTTTAATTATTATTATATCTATCACAATATACTGATTTCATTTTCTTTTGGGGTGTTTTTAAGTTACCAATAAGTAAAAAGTGTGAGTGTTGTCAGAACTTAATATTTTCAGTTCGAAAATTGATTTTGTTGGACTTCACAAAAAATTTATTCCACAAAACTTAATTTAACCTTTTATGTCAGAAGTAAAACACTAGGGAATGCCCACCAGCAACGGCAGAGTGCGCGGAGAAGCATCCCACGTCAGCCATTATCCCCCATGACTCTCAAGCTCACAACAGTTATTTTTGCACTGGCCCCCTTCGGTGGATACTTTACAGTTACATGACATATGTAAGTATTTATTGTTTAATCTTATATTTCACCATGATTTTATCAAGCAGTTTTCAAGGACATGGCTTCGTGGCTTCGCCATTACGACGCGGCTGTGCTCCAAGTTCGAATATCGAGTAACTGGCGAATTACTCTTTTTGTGCTTTTAGTCATTTCCATGTGTTCTTCCTCGGTTGACTAGGATTCGGGCATTTTTAAACAATTTGGCCGTGCGTTTTAACGCTTTCGTTAATTGGAGGCCAATCGTCGCCAAACGGAAGCGGAGAGCGGAGAAGACAGCCCTTCTCTCCGAAGAGAACCGTCCCATATCAATGAACTTCACAACACTGAACTGCCGCACGTTTGCTGGAAATTAGGGGTAGACTGGCCATCGGGAGTGGAGAGTACAGGGAGTTTTCCCGCTGGGCCGATGGGTTTCTCTGCTCGGTGGGTTTCTCCAAACAGAACGTGGTAGGGAAAAAATTAAAAAAAATTTGGCGTCCTTTATGTGTCGCGACCACCGCCATATTTCCAGAACATTCTGACACGAGTGATGGATGCAACAGTTGCCTACTTTAAATTACTTGACTTAGACTCATTTTAGAATAAATAGTACCATTTATATCATTTTAAAGAACATTAATTTAAGTAAGACATTAAATATGTTCTCCACCAACTTCTCACAGGCATTAAACCTCTATGGCATGACTTTTTATTTTATGAGGAAAAAAATATTTCACCCCAGTTTTGGGGTGAAAGTTTTGGCAGCGAGGGTTTTGACGGGAGTTAAGAAGAGAGAACACATCTCTCCCACTTTAGCTTCTCTCCACTGGCTTCCTGTAGGATCTAGAATCGACTTCAAAGTCCTTCTGCTAACTTATAAGGCTCTCAATGATAAAGCTCCATCCTATTTGAAAGAGCTCATTAGTCCCTACTGTCCGACCAGAGCACTCCGCTCCCAGAATGCAGGTCTTTTAGTGATTCCCAGTATCAATAAAAACAGACTGGGAGGTAGAGCCTTTAGTTACCGGGCTCCTTTACTGTGGAACCAGCTCTCCCCATGGGTCAGAGAGGCAGACACTTTAACTACGTTTAAGTCCAGGCTTAAGACCTTCCTCTATGACAGAGCCTTCAGTTAGGACTGGTTCAGGTAGCTCTGAACCATTGATAGCTATGCTGCTACAGGCTTAGACTGCTGGGGGACACATCAGGTTACATGGAGCCCTTCCCTCCTCTCCTCTCCTCTCCCCCTCTCTCCTCCTCTCCTCCCTGCACATTTTTGGAACTGTCATTACCATTACTTGTTGCACTTTGTAGTTTGGCCTTGGTGTCTCGCAGTCTCTCTGTGTTTCCACAGATCCACCAGAGCCCCAACCGCCGCCTGCATCCCCCCCCCCCCCCTATTCCCTACTGTTACACCGGCCTGCGCTCCCCTTCCATGAACCAGTCTGCCATCCAGTCCCCCATCAAGCTGGCTTGCTCTCCCTGCCTCCCCCTCCAGAAGCTTCCTTCTTCAGCTGTTATTAACATTTCCATGTTTCCCACATTTTGTATTGTAAACTGTTTTCTTGTCTGTAACAACATCTACTGCACGTCTGTCCGTCCTGGGTGAGGGATCCCTCCTCTGTTGCTCACCCTGAGGTTTCTCAGATTTTTCCCTGTTAAAAGTGTTTTCTATGGAGTTTTTCCTCAGTCCATGTGAGGGTCTAAGGGCAGAGGATGTTGTTATGATGCCATGTGAAGCCCTTTGAGACAAACTGTTTGTGAAAACGGGCTATACAAATAAAATTGCCTTGCCTTGCCTTGCCTTGCCTTTTTAGGAGCTTGGGGTTCCCTGGTAATATATCAATCATTAAATGACCTCCCCTCAGAGGGGAAACGGAGCATGTCAGAGTGAACGTCACACTTGTGCGTGATTCAACATGGTGGCACACATCTGAAGATACGAGAACAAGCTAACTCCTTAACACCGATTTACACAGTTAGATTAATCGAAAACTCAAACCACGGTAAGAGACTTTCAACTCTCTCATCCACAAACAATCCTCAAAAATAAATCTGGAAGAAGAGACTGTGGAAAGCTTGCAGGAGTATGTCGATGAGTGCTACCACCGACTCGTCATGAGTACGACCGACAACGCGACGACCCCACTTCCTAAAAGAAGCAGACCATCCAGCGCACCCTCATCGCCCGTTAAGGATTTCAGAGACATTCTGGAATTAATAGACAAGAAGCTCACAAGTTTTGACGCAAGACTCTCTCTAGTGGAAATCCTCCACAGAGAGTTCCAGGCTCTCCGTGAGTCGCTGGAATTTAGCCAGCAACAGGTGGCTTCACTGGCCGCTGAACATCAAGCCCTTAAAGCCTCCATTAAAACACTCACCGAGGGGGCAACGGAGATCACAGCGGAGAACAAACGGATGAAAGAGGCTATCCTTGACATCCAAGCTCGGAGCATGCGGGACAACCTGGTATTCTCCGGCATACCTGAGAAGACAGAGAAAGACCCCGAGATGTCCATCAAAGACTTCCTCCACAAACAGCTGAAACTTCCGATGGAGACTGTGAAGAACATCACCTTCGACCGGGTGCATCGCCTTAGAGGGAAGAGGCCAGAGAACCGGCGGCCCAGACCCATCGTTGCGAAGTTTGAACACTTAAAGCAGAAGGAGCTGGTGAAGAGCCGGGGCAGGGAGCTGAGAGGAACGGACTTCAGCGTGAACAATCAATTCCCTGAGGAGATGCTGGAGCGCCGCAAACGCCTGTTCCCTGTCAGGAAGAGGTTCATCGACGGTGGATCACGCGCTGTCATCGCGGTTGATAAATTGTATGTTAACGGCCAGTTGTTCCGTGATCCCGAGATCACCCCTTGGCTCTACTAAAGCGCGTCTCCTCTCTCCACCCGGAACTCACCGGATTCAGCCGAGGATGGTATGAGCATGGTTAAGGTCATGGATTAAGGTAACACCAGTTTCTCTCATTCGTTGTTGTTTTTTTTTCCTTCTTTGTCTTTCAATACTATGTTAAGCCTAAAACATAAAAACGCACGTGGTAGACTGCTACATGCCGAGTTTACTCACGAGTGTGTATTTATGTGTGTATTTATGTCTCCCCTTTGTCTTTCCTGTCATTGTTTTGTGTTACATGTTATTTTCAAATGTGATGTTTATATGGTTTGTAGTGCAGGTATATAATAATGTTACATTTGCCACACACATGCACTCTCATCCTCTTTGGCGCCACCACACACATGCGTGTGCACAAAGATACAGGTACACATTCTCTTGCTCACTCACCTACTAATTACAATTTACACTCAGTAGATTAGTTTAAATACTAACAAACAACGGTCTGTCACTTGGAATGTACGTGGAATCGGCTCACGTGAAAAACGGCTAAAAATTTTAACACACCTACAAAATTTACAAGCAGACATTGTCCTATGACAGGAAACCCATCTACCTAAAACAGGTAATCATGTGTTAAGCCCACAGTTCCCGCACACATACACAGCTAGTTATAACACCAAGCAAAGAGGCGTAGCCATTCTGATTCACAAAAGCGTGAGGTTCACTTGTAAAAACAACATCGTAGACCCAGAAGGTAGGTTTGTAATAGTCAACATATCCACACACAACACAGAGGTATGCATTGCCAGTATATATGGTCCAAATGTTGATGACCCCTCCTTCTTCCACAGCTTCTTCACTGCACTTTCAGCCCACTCAGACACAGCACTCATCGTAGGAGGGGACTTCAACCTGGTATTCAACCCTCAAGTGGACAGAATCAGCAGAGCAGATAGTCAACGCAATTGCCAATCATCCGATATAATCAAGCAGTATATGAATGATTTCGGTCTTTGCGATGCTTGGCGCTCACGCCACCCCACGCTTAAGGAATACACCTACTACTCGCCAGTGCACCACTCCTACTCTTGTTTGGACCACTTAATTATTTAATTAGTAACTCAATTGTGAAAGATGTCTTTGACACCAAGATTCACCCTATTGCCATTAGCGACCACGCACCAGTCACTCTGACACTCACAAAAAAATTAGAACATTGCTTTCTAAACAATGGAGATTTAATACACCGTTGCTCAAGGACCCCAATTTTATTAAATTCTTCAAGGAGGAATGGACAATATTCTGTGAGATATCCTGATGTCTCAGCTTCTGTGCTGTGGCAGGCAGCAAAAGCAGTCATGCGGGGCAAAATAATATCTTACTCTTCATATAAGAAAAAACAGGAGAAAGCTCTCGAAACAGAATTAAATGAAAAAATTAAAGCCTTGGAGACAACTTATGCCACCTCCCAAGAGGAACACCTACTGAGAGAATTAAGGGAATTAAAACTAAAACTAAATGATTTACTCGACATCAAAACACAATTTCAGCTGCAGAGACTACGCTTGGAGAACTTTGAACATAACATTAAATCCAGCAGATTTTTAGCGAACCAACTAAAACAGAACAAAGAAAGAGCAACAATATCCTCCGTTAAGGACTCCAATGGGGAAACAACCCATGACCCAGAAGAAATCAATTACATTTTTAGGGAATTCCATAAAAAACTTTACTCACCTGAGCTTACCCCTCCAAATCTTGCATTGAAACCTTTCTAAGCACATTTGACTTGCCAAAATTAAATCAAGACCAAATAATGGCTCTGGAGTCTCCTATTTCAATCGAGGAACTTCAAGAAGCCCTTAAACATATGCCAAATAAGAAAGCTCCCGGACCAGATGGCTTTCCTGCAGAATTCTACAAAGAGTTCTGGCCTGAGCTTGCACCAATATTCTACAAAATGTTCACTGAAATACAGGAAACCTCGACCATGCCACCCGACATGAACCGTGCGATCATTAGCCTTCTCCTTAAACCGGACAAAGACCCAGCACTTCCATCAAGCTAACGTCCAATAACACTTATAAATGCAGATATTAAAGTTATCTGCAAGGCGCTAGCTAGAAGGCTCGAAAAAGTAACACCTCACATAATACATCCTGACCAGACCAGGTTTATTAAAGGACGGCACTCGACCAACAACTCACATAGACTTATCAACCTGATAGACTGCATTAACAGTCAGCGCAAGGATGCCATAATTGTCTCCCTAAATGCAGAAATTGGAATTTTCTCCTCACCACATTACAAAAGTTTGGGTTTGGAGACAACTTTGTGAACTGGATCAAAACATTTTACCGCGCTCCCAGTGCTTGTGTCAGAACAAATGATCAAACTTCTCCAAGCTTCTCTCTCCAAAGAGGAACCAGACAGGGTTGTCCACTTTCCCCTTCCCTTTTTGCTATATTCATAGAGCCACTCGCAGCTGCAGTCCGGCAAAACAACAACATCAAGGGAATTGACACTACAAATGTGATCCATAAGATAAGCCTTTATGCTGATGATGTATTACTTTTCCTACGGAATGCACAATCATCTCTCCCTGAAACGATAGCACTCATTGACAAATTCTCAACCATTTCTGACTACTCTATTAATTGGAGCAAGTCAACTGTTCTTCCCATCAACTCAGGTTTCCAGAGTACACTTGCCGTACCACTACGGCCAGGAAACATTAAATACCTGGGCATCAACATCTCTGCCAAATAGTCTGACTTGACACGGCTAAATCATACCGCCCTAATCAAAGAAATAGAGGACGACGAATAGCAACAGTAAAAATGATGATCTTGCCAAAAATCAACTATGTTTTCTCGATGGTTCCGACCCAACCTCCCCTGACTTGGTTCAAAACACTCGACTCTAACATCTCCAAATTTCTCTGGAAAGCTAAGCCACCACGTATAAGCTTAAAGACTTTACAAAAGAGTAAAGGCTATGGTGGCTTGGAACTACCAAATTTTTATAATTACTACTTGGCCAATAGATTGCAATACATACTAAAATGGTTAAAGCCAAACTCATTGGACCAAGCATGGCGCGATATTGAACAAACATTCTCTAAAGAAATCCAAATATCTGATCTCCCTTTTATCAGCCCTGTTATCAAGCATCACAGCTGCTTTAAGTACATTAGCATCAGCAACACCCTCATAGCCTGGTGGGAATTTCTCAAAAGCAATGGGCTCTCGAACACCCCTTGCAGGCTCACACCTATCTGGAACAATCCTGACATCCTGCAAAATAAAAAAAACAATACATTTTGCTGCATGGGCCAATAAAGGGATTAAAAATCTAGAGCATATCTTCCAAGACAAAGAATTCATAGAATTTAACCAAATTTACAGCAAATTATGGTATCAACAAAAACAAATTTCTGGAATATCTTCAGCTCAAATCTATAATACAGGCACAGTTTGACCTTACCCAGTTAGACTTAGAGCTTCCACCTAGAATAACAGATTTTTTACAAATTTCACCCCCTAAGCTACTGTCTAAAATTAACTCAATAGTTTTAACAACAGAACTTATAATCTCTATTCCTTCATCCAAATGGGAGAAAGATCTGTCGATCAACCCACACCCTAACTTTTGGATAGAAATCTGCTCCAACACATTTAGAATGATTTGCAGTGGTAACCTACAATTAATAAATTACAAGGTTCTCCACAGAACACACTACACAGGACAAAGGATGTTCCAGATGGGCCTCACACAAACAAACATTTGTCCATATTGTGCGACTGGCTCACCAGACTGCTATCTGCATGCTATATGGCTTTGTACACCTGTTAACAATTTTTGGCAGAGGGTTTGTAAAGACCTATCACGGTGGTTAGGGTACCCCATCCTCATCTCCCCCTCACTTTGTCTGCTAGGTGACCTCACTAATGTTAATATGGAAGTAAACAAATCCTGCATGCGTCTCACTGCTCTAAGCATCACAAAGAAGGCCATCCTGATGAATTGGAAATCCAAGAACAACCTAAGCATTACTCAATATAGAAACCTTTTATTAGACCACATTTCCATGGAGAGAATGTCTGCTTGGGAGGAAAGTCGATCGTCAGATTTCGAACAAAGCTGGTCCCCGATAATTAAATCCATCACATAGTTTTGATTAGGGGGGGCTGGGCTTCGTGGCTCTGGCCCCGGGGCGGGTGGCTATGGACGCTGGCTGCCTTGGGTGTCCGGTGGCTCGCTGGGCTGGTGGGCCTGGGGTTACTGCCTTCTGGGGCGGCTTTGGGTCTCGCCTGTTGAGGGACGACGTGGGGGGCGTGGGGGCGGCTTCGCCTATCATGGCGGCACCCTATGGGATTGGGGGTTGGGGGTCCTTGGGCTGGGTCGGGGCCTCCACCCGGCATGGGGGGGTCGGGGGCCCTGTGCTCTGCTGCCGGGGATTCGCGCCGGTCCCCCAGTGGGGTCCTGCAGTGGGGGGCTGTGGTCGCCCAATCCCCGGGCCCCGGCTGGCTGGGGCATATTTGCCCCCGGACGATGGGAGGAGGGTGGGGAAGGAAGGTTAGGTGGGGTTAGAGAGGGAGGGGGGTCAGGGGGAGGTGGGTCGGGAGGGAAGGAGGGAGGGAGGTAGGGGCTGGAGAGTGAGGTCGAGGTGGACTGCTTGGCGCCTGGGACTTGCTGACCAGGGGCCCTTCCGCTCTCCTGGGGGGGGTCGCACCCACATTTGGGAGGGGTTTGCTAGCCTCGGCCCACCCTCGGGCGGGCTGGGCCCTGGCGCGGTGTCCTGGACTGCCGCCACTCCGGACAAAGGGAGGATGCTTGGGGATGTCTGAGGGATGGGGGCTGACCTCCTTGATGCTGATCGAACTGGGGGCCCTGACCACGGGCTGCTGGCTGGGGGTTCCGCTGTGCACTGGGGGCCTGGGCCCTCCCTGCCCTCTGACTGCACGGTGGTGGGCCCTCTGCCCGGATCTCCGGACAGTGCCCCTTGGTGCTCCAATCTGACCTCTGGACCAGGGATCTGGAAGCTGACCCCCTGCAGGTCTGGCCCATTCCTCAGCCCCTCTCATTGCCTCTCTGTCCCCTCACATCACATCTTATGTATCATTAGGCCTTGAGGGGCTGGACCATCCAATTTTAATCACATCGTAGACATTTAGGGCTTGGGGGAGTGCATGAGGATGTACTGGGAGACTCTGCCGTCTGCAACCGGCGGGGCTCCCATACCCTGGGTGCCTCCGCCAATTTTAACCACATTCTAGTCATCCACATCATCATATCTACATTCCCATGCACAACACGCACCCTGCACCATGTTGGGATGGGGGGGCAGCTGGGGCATGGAGTGGGTCCAGTGCTGCCTCCTTTGCTAACTGTACCATTGCGGGGGGGGGGGGGTGGTCCTCTTCCCGGCATGGTGGTTGGGCTGGGGATGGTCACGGGCCCTGCTGCTGTACGGTGGATCGCTCGCTGGCGGTTTCACTAAGTCTGAGGTGCCCTGGACCATATCAGCATCTATGGTGTTCTCAGCTCCTGTATGGAGGAAGATGAGAGTATGATTGTTTTGTCCGGGGGTGGCGGTCCTGGGCGTGCGTGCCTTCGGCTCACCCCGGCGGGTGGGCTGGACCTTTCTGGGGAGTGGGGGGTCCTGGCTGGCTGGCTGGTGGTGCCCTATAGCCTGAAGCCCTCCTGCTCTGGGGGGAGGGGGAGAACAGGGGATGAGTAGAGGGGATGGGGATCGAGGGTTGGGGGGGGGGGTAGCTCTGTTCGGGGGCGGTGGGCCTGGTCGTTGTGGTGGGCTGTGGCTGCCCCGCCTGGGTGTGGGGTGTGGGTGGGTGTCAGCCTCGCCGCTGGCGGACCCCTTGGGGGGCTCTGGTCGGGTCTCGGGCTGGGGGGCCCTGTGCCCCTGGGCTCTGCTCATGCTGTGGGGGGGGAGTGCCCGGCGGGACCGGGGTCATCTCTGCCCCGTCTCTCTGTGGGTTGCTTCCGGGTGGGGGTTGCTGCTCCTATGCTTTCCTATGGGTCCTGGCATGGGTTGGGCCTGTGGCTGTTTCCTGGGGGAGGGGTGGCCTGGGGCTCCCTGTGTCCTGGGGGTTTCTGGGTGCTCTGGTTGCCTGGTCCTGACCTACCTGCCATCCTGGACTGGGGATGCGATGTCCTCGCCCCCCCACATCAGTTACAGCCAGCTATGCACAGCATCCAAGACAAACCGTAGCACACACACATACACATACACACGCATATACACACATACACGCATGGGGCGCACAACTGACCCATAAACACACACGCAGACATTTATCTTAAAATTATATTAAACCAAATGGTAAGCCTGCACCGGAAATTCTGCAACCAATGTTTTTTCTTTTCTGTTGTTGTTACTTTTTCTTTGTTTATTTGTTTGGTTTTTTGTTTGTTTTTTGTGTTTTTTTTGTTGTTGTTGTTGTTGTTGTTTTTCTGCTATTGCTGTTGTTGTTTTTTTCTTCCCTATCCTGTCCCTGTTCTTTCCTCCTGTCCACTCCTGAGCCTCAGTCCGGTAGCTTTATCAATGAACCAATACCATTCCTAATAAAATTAAACATAAATGCAACAGGAGGAGTTTATCAGATTCCTCCTATGCAGAATAAAACTGCTTCAGTACAACAAGGCACCAGGAACATTGATGCTGCTTGCCCCAGCTACTGAATAGGACAGTATAAAAAAAAAAAAAAATGATCGCCCCTACCACCCCCCCCCCCCCATCAGTTGCCTCAGGGCAACAAGGTGCTATGAGGGTACTCAAACGCCAAGGTTTTCTATATAATATGGAATACAGAACAAATAAGCAATAAATATATCAGAATAAGCTTTATTTTAACAACAGTGACAGCAGCAAAAACAACAACAATAACATTTCTCTCTTTTTTTTTTTTTTTTTACAAAGCACAGTCTGTACTATTCTGTATGAAACCTCAGGAAGCAGATGCTGGTGGATGTGAATCAGGGGTGGACGTCACATTTTTGGCATTTGGCTTTTGGTGTACCTGTGCATCCTGGTACCTTGCATCTCCCTTTGTTTTTATCCATGACCATCCAATGGGCTGTGGCATCCAAACGCACATCAGGGACCGGAATGGGTGTATTGGGTCCTCTTTTCCTCATACACCCCAGCAATTGTGGAACTGGGACGACCTCTCTTTCGATCAAGATTCTTGCCCCTTTTGCATAGGCTTTCTGCAATATAGGACTTGAATGTTTCAAGCTTCATATGCTCATCTTTTCTCATCCCATTGCTGCTGCAGTCTCTCCTGTAGAGCTGCCAGGCAGTCACGATGGTCATGTCGATGAAGTGGAACATCAGCCGGTGGTACCACTTCTTTGACCTGATTTTGTTGCGGTACAGTGCAATGAGAGAGTCCAGCAGATCCACTCCACCCATATTCTTGTTGTACTCTCTCACTGGTAAACCAGTTGTCAAAGAAGACCTTGTAGTTCTGCTGCGTGGGTATTGGCTGGGCCAGGCGGAGGACAACGTTGCCACTTGCTCCTACATCTGGCAGCTCAGGGGGTTGCACAACTCTCCCTGTGTAGATTTCAAAATTGTGTGGGACACCATCAGAGCCAGCTAAGATGAATATCTTGTAGCCCCATTTCTTTGGCTTTGCTGGCAGGTATTGCTTGAGTCTGTTTCTTCCCTTGAAAGGGACCATCTGCTCATCTACAGCCAGCTTCTCACACATCTTCTGGGGATCTTCTGCAGCTTTGAGGTAAGACGAGTAACCAGCGGGCGGACTTTATGGAGTGGATCAGCATTTTCTATTTGTCTCACTTCATTGTTGTTGAAGTGTAGGGATTTTTTGATGAACTCCCATCTATTTAGTGTCATGGTGTCAGCGACCTGGGACACTCCGGTGGCTGTGTTCCAAAACATGCGGGTACCTGGTAATCCAAACAATGACATGTACACTGCTGTACCCATGAACTGCTCCAGTTCTTTAGTAGTGAGGCTAAGGGGCTTGTTGGTGTCACACTGAATGGCATATAAATTTGACTGCTCTACAACTACTTCCAAAATGTCTTGAGAGAAAAACATCTTGAAGTATTCATAGGGGTACATGATACTGTATGATTTTGGAAGGCTGGCCTGCCATTCTGGGTAATCACTGATGTTGGCACTGTGGTGTGTTCTCCACCTGCCTAAGTCTGGACCATCTTCCTCTGATACATCATGGATGATACATACGGATGGTTGCAGTAATGCAGATTGTAATGTCACTACCACAAATGCACAGTATGAAGATGATGATGGATGCAATGTTGTTATTGAGTTTATAGCAACCCTCTTGTTGAAACTGGAAAGTGTTCATAATGTTTCAGTTCGGTGCATTAATGAATTAGTCGATGATCTTCACTTCATAGTAAGTTCTGCTACTCTATCTTCAGTCAGAACTATTGTCTTATCACATTTAGAGAAGAAAAATCAAGCCATTGACGATACGATTGTTACATCTCTTGTGGAAGAACTGTGCACGTCCAATCCCCTAAGCACAGCACTGAGCAGTGGTGGTCCTCTGTCCTCATCATTTAAGAGACGGCAGTACTATAAAGAAAAATTTGAAGTTGTTGAGCTTGTTGAATACATCCTTGAACCAAATGAGAAGAGAAGTTACCAGTATGTACCAATACTTGAGTCATTGATCCAGATTTTGGGTAAAGAGAACATTAGAGACAAAGTTCTAGGTAAAGATCAGGACCAGTCCTCACCTGCAACTTACAAATCATACCGTGATGGTACAATCTATAAAGAGAATTCTTTTTATTCTGAAGATGGACAAATTCCGCTTGTGCTGTGCATTGATGAGTTTGAGATTTGTAATCCGCTCGGAACATTAAGGGAAAAGCACAAAACTACCGCTGTGTACTGGGTTTTTTGCAACATACCTCATTCATCTTGATCCACTCTGAACTCTGTGTACTTGGCCCTTTTATGTAAATCAGTTGACATCAAAAGATTTGGCTATAATGAAGTGCTTGCCCCTTTGCTAAAAGACATAGCTATTCTGGAGCGTGATGGTGTCTACATTTCCTCTCTTGGAAAAAATGTGAAAGGAAGTGTGTTTTCTGTCATTGCAGACAATCTTGGGGCACACTCAATTTCTGGACTCATAAAAAGTTTTACTGGACCATTAATCTGCAGATTTTGCCTTGGACATTGTTCCGAAAATCAGAGAAAATAGTTGAGGTTAGCTGGATTTCCTGCTCGCACCAAAAACACACATGCCACACATTTGTTGGCACTGAGAGAAAATCCTGGTCTGACACACTGTTATGGTGTGAAAAAGGCTTGCCCTCTGACTGAACATTTGAGCCACCTCCACTGTGTCACCGGTTATCCACCTGACATCTTGCATGACATCTTCGAAGGCATTGTTCCCTTGGAACTGGGTCTGTGTTTTAAGCTTTTCATTTCTAATAAATGTTTCACATTAATTGAACTTAACAATGCCATCTTACTGTTCCCTTATAAATGGGCTGACAAAACTGGCTCTCCTCAGCCAGTGCCTGCAACCTTCTCCTCACACAATAGGATTGGTGGAAATGCACATGAAAATTGGGCCCTCATACGACTACTGCTGTTCATCATTGGACACATTATACCTGTGAATGATCCAGCATGGCCTCTGCATATGTCTTTAAAAGACATTATTGAGTTAGTTGTCGCTCCAGTCCATAATGAAGAAAGCATTGCATATCTTGATGCAAAAATGTCCAAACATTGACACAGATTCCAAGAAGTATTTCCAAATGAAGTCTTGATCCCAAAACACCACTTTTTATAACACTATCCTGCATTGATAAAAGCTTTTGGATCAGTGATTGTTTTCTGGACAATGAGGTTCGAAACCAAACATAGCCAGTTTAAACACATTGTAAGGCATACTGGCAACTTCAAGAACATACTACTGTCCCTGGCAACAAAACACCAGCTTATGATAAGCCACCATCTGCATTCTACAACAGTTTTACCTGCTCTTAGTGTGGTAAGAGTAAAAACAGTGCCTTTGGATGTCCTGCATGTAGATGTTCAGGCATTGATTAAGGATCTATATCCTTCTCAGTCTCAAGCTCAGCTGGCTGACGCAGTCACCTATCGGGGAACCAGGTACTGGAATGATTGTTGTTTATGGTTCTACTGCAGGTCTTGCGGATTTTGCAGAGATTGTCCAAATTGCACTTTTTGGAGAGTTGGTGCATTTTATTGTGAGAACACAGATCTCATGGTATGATGAACATTATCGAGGATATCAATTAGAAAAGACAGATAATATTTCTCTTGTTGCGCAGCATACCCTGAGTGATGTATGTCCTCTCTCTGCCTACATTGTAGCAGGAAAGCACATGGTGACACTGAAGCGCTACATCTGCCTCTCATGTTGATTACCATTGTGGCATATTATTGTCAATCATCCTATGGCACAAACTGTGAGGTTCCAGGTCCTCGTTGAACAAGACATCAAGAAACTCACCCTTAACAATGGCATACTGTACCCTCGACTGTGGAGGAGTTGGTTGCAGTCATCAAAGAGACATTTTCAATCATGGAAAAATATAAGTACAAAGATAAAGAATTTGATGACTTCTTCACCCTGACCTCTACAAATGAGCTAAAAGATAAGGACACACTTAAAGTGGTGTATCCACTGATAAACCTTATGCTGACAGTTGTACCCCAGGAAAGCACCCCTGATGCCTCTGATGAGAGCTCTTTGTGTGAGTGTGTCACGCTGTCTGTGGACTCTGGGACACTGGGATTTTGAGTCCTTCCCCCTCTGAAAGACAGAATCCATGCCCTCAAGTGTTTCCCATTCCAACTTTCTCACACAACACTGAGCTCGCTTTGAGACAAGGAAATGAGATTTTTTTAAGAGAAGGCACTCCACTCACATCACCGAGTGTCAAATCTGACATCCTGGAGCGTTAAATAGAGAGCATGTTTTCCTATACAGCTTACCCTAATGATGCCCAAAGATCTGCAGTGGTAGAGGCACTTTTGGAGAAGCATCCTTGCTTGAAGGAACATGGATCATTTGATGGAATGTATGGGTGGCAGCAAAGTCTCAAGTACAAATGTGGAAATTACAGAACAAAACTTAAAGCTTTGGGATGCCCGGAACTCCTGCTAAATTCCCTGAAAAACAAGTCATCGGAGGAGCAAAAAAGTGCAAAAAATGTCAAGAAATCAAAGAGGGCAGAGCTTAATTACTTGCCCTCACATCCACCTGATGAAACAGATGACACTCTTGAGAATATGAGGCTTGCTATGATTGCCGCTAGCAAGAGAAGGGATAGTGTCAAAAACATAAATTACATGATGGCCAGGACATACAGCTTGAGGAGACAGGAAGTGGTTGCCCAGTCCCCAAGGGTTGCAGATTTTCAAGAGAGATGGCCTGCTCTGTTTGAACCATTCCAGGTAAATTAATTTTCCTTTCCAGTTTTTTGCAGAATCTATTTCACAACCAAGCATGAAATTGAAAAGTTAAATTTTCTGTCTTGCAGATAAATGAGGAGTTACAAAGATGCACGGCTGTTCTGCTGGAATCAACGTTTCTGTCAGCACTGGACAAGTACATGCCAAAGTTACTGGAGCTGTTCAGCATGAAGGGAGGAGCAGTTGGTCAGCGCATCAAGATTCTGCTGATGGATCTCATACAGGTGGGGCTTAAAAGTGCTTTAAAAGTAGTTTTTTGTTTAGTGTGCTTACTTATCTGTGTGTAACTGTGTGAAACTTTTTTTTTTTTCAAAAATACTTTAAGGTATTTTGATTAAAAATTTTGTATTACCAGGTTTTTACATTGCAAGATTTTTTTTGCTCTCTATTGTTTTGTTTTGTTTTAATCCAGGACCCAAGTGCCTATTTGGTAAAGAAGAGAGACGTAACTCTGAGATGTCTCATTGAGTATATGGGAGAGAGTTTTCAGGAGCTCATCTCTGACTTCAGTGTAAGTATTACACTGACTAAAGCAGGGTGGGAGGTAGTATAGGTGAGGCTTGTGTCTTAAGTAAAAAGTGTGTGTGTGAGAGTGTGTGTGAATGAGTGTGAGTGAAAAATATCCCATTGTGGTTAAAGGGACATGTCTAATGGCTCAGTGATCATCTTATGTTCTTAAAGGGACAGTTCAGACGTTTTGATATGAAGTTGTATGAGTTCCTCACCATCAGTTTGGTTCATCAGCCGAGACCTTTCCCCCACTACATCCCATGAGCAGAGTTCTGGCCTGTTTTTGCTGTTACAGACCATAGTTCCATGTAGTTGCTGGAGTCACAGAGATGCAGTGTGTTAAAAAAAATGCATTTAAAAGAGTGATACATTCTTGGCTGTGGAAAGAGTCAGACCTTGCTTTCAGCTGGTACGATTTCCCCTCCCTTGGTATCACTACGTGCATCGTCATCAGCTGAGGGTGGAGGGAGGAGCTAGGAGACCGCTGCGACACATCTGCTCTTGCTTCACTGTGGTCTCCTATCTCCTCCTTCCACCCTCAGGTGATGACAGTGCACACAAAGATACAAAGGTGATTATGAGGTCAGACTTTTTCCACAGACAAGAATACGTGATGCAAATGGATTACTCTTTTGAACACATGTTGTTGTTTTGGAGCAAAACACTTTATCTCAGTGACTCCAGCAACTACATTGAATTACTTTCTGAAATAGCAAACCCAGGCCAGAACTCCGCTCATGGAATGCAGTGGGGGAAAAGTCACTGCTGACAAACCACGCTTATGATGAGGAACTCATACAACTTCTTGTCAAAAAAAACAAACTATCCCTTGAATTCACTTCACAAACACTGTCACATTGTTATTTTTTTCCCATCTTTCCACCCAGTACAAATAAGACAGTTTGTCCTAATTGTTGTGTTTGTACGTCGTAAAGGGAAGAGCAGAGGCCAGTGTGCATGAGGAGCTGAAGATGGACAGCATGAGGATATACATCTGCAATGAACCAGATGGACAAGGTGTCATCATTGAGGGAATCCCTGTGCTACTGGTCTTGGCAATTTGGCCAAAGCATGTAGTCTACTCCTTGGGCTCATATACACCCTTAACCTTGAGTATCCATCCAAACTTGCCAAGTCGTTTGAGGTTTTTCAAAGACTTTTTGTTGGACTTGACACACTGCTCCCAAAGCCAAGCGCCAGGTTCACAACTCTCAAAAATAAGATTTTTGGCTACGCAGCCAACATGACTCTCATGGATAGCTGTTTTGCGCTGCCATGATGTCAGAGTGTTAAAAATAGATGCTGAAATGGATGTTGTTAAACTACATTTTTTGTGATTGTGTCAGCTGTGAGTGACAGGTTCATTCATGTTGTGTATACATCACTGCAGTAATGTAGAGCTCCACTATAAGAAGTGAGGAATAGTAAAGGTTGAGACTTAGACTTATAGACTTATAAGAATTGTTGTACAGTGTTTACAAGAGTTTGTAAATGAAAAAAATAAAATAAAGGCTGGAAACGGACCCATTTCCTATTCATTTATTTATTTTTGACATTTATGATTATGGAGGATAAGGAGCTGGAGATGGCCGTTCATGCATTGATCTCCTCCAGGATTGACTACTGCAGCTCTCTCTACACATGTCTTAACAAATCTTCTCGCCACCATCTGCAGCTGGTCCAGAATGCAGCAGCCAGACTGCTCACCAGGTCTAAGAAGTCATGTCACATGACTCCCATCCTGGCTGACCTTCACTGGCTTCCTGTTTACTTTCGAATCCAGTACAAGTTGCTGTAAGGCCCTCAACGGACTGGCACCCAGCTCCATCCGGGACCTCCTCCATGACCACACCCCCAGCCGTTCCCTTAGATCCTCTGGCCAGGGGCTCCTGGTTAATGACTAAGGGTGGGGGGCATTTGAGGCTGTGGCTCGTCATCTGTGGAACTCTCTCCTTCAGGACCTGAGAGAGGCCACATCCGTTGATAGCTTCAGGGGGCAGCTGAAGACACACGTGTTTAGGAAAGCCTTTGTGCACTTGGCCTGTTGGTGCCTGACGACCAACTTCTTTCCAGTTTCTTAGGTGCTGTGATACTCAAGATTAATTTACTGTTTCTCTCTGTCTTTTAGGTTATGCCAAGTTTTATGACTCCTGAATATGCTGTTTATTTATTCATCTTCTTATTTCAGCAGGTTATGTTTGTTTTTTATGGGTTGATAGTGATATGTTCTAATTTTTATTGTTAGCTTACAACTCTTGTAAAGCGCTCTGTGCACTCATGCTGAGAAGAGCGCTATATAAATGATTCGTTCAGTTAATGCTAACCTGTTAGAGGCAGTTCAATTTTTTAATATAAAAAACAATTGGAAAAATTATATAATTGAATAAATTAAACTGATAAAATTAAGTAAATTAAACTGATAAAATTGAGTAAATTCATCAAATGAATTCAAATCAGAATTACTTATTTTAAATAATTAAAATGAATTACATTTTTTTACATTGGTTGAACTCAATTTCTCAACTCAATATTTGATCGTACATTGAAACTAATATGAAGTTTTATGAACTCAAAATTCCAAATAGTTCGCTAATTTAAGAAAAAATGCTTGGAAAATGAGGCCTTACTTTTTTTGAGTAATATCAATGTAACAGTTTTTACAGTGCATAATTGCTCCTAATGAGTAGGTTGGCACTTTGAATGGCAGCCTTCACCATCAGTGTGTGAGTGGGTGAATGAGGTGACACTATAAAGTGCTTTCAGTGCCACTAACGTAGAAAAGTGCTACATAAAATTGAGTCCATTTACCATGTACAAAAACTCATCAAGGAGTTTCTGGTAAGAAGTTTTGCATTTATTCACTTAAGCTTCAGACAATCCTAACTTTATATATATATATCCATCCATCCATTCTCTTCCGCATATTCTGTTAAGGGTCGCGGGGGGCTGGAGCCTATCCCAGCGGCTTTTGGGTGAGAGGCGGGGTTCACCCTGGACAAGTTGCCAGTCCATCGCAGGCCCAACATATATAGACAAACAACCATTCACACTCACAGTCACATCTACAGACAATTTAGAGTATCCAATTAGCTTAGTCCCCATTTGCATGTCTTTGGACGGTGGGAAGAAGCCAGAGTACCTGGAGAGAACTCACACAGGCACAGGGAGAACATGCAGACTCACACAGAAAGATCCTGTGGCCGAGCCAGAAGTCAAACACGGAACCTTCTTGCTGTGAGGCAGCAGTGCTGACCACTGCACCACTGTGCTGCCAATTCAAGATTCAAAGTGTTTATTGTCATATGGACAGTATGGAAACATGTTTCCCTGTACAATGAAATTCTTACTTTGCTGTCCAAAGAATGCCTAACAATGTAAGGAATATAAAAAGAAATTTCTAAAAAAAAAAAAAAAATTTACAATAATTTATAATAATTTACAACAAACAATAACACAGTAGAGAAGGGAGGAAACAGTGCAAATATGTAGTATTGAGTATTGCAAAAACAAAAAAATGTGCATGTGTAGGCAGAGGTCAAGTACAGTCATGAGGTAGTTATTGTTAGGATTTAGGAGTCTGATTGCAGTGGGAAAGAAATAGTGCTTTAGTCTTGTGGCTCTGCATTTCACACTTCTGTACCTCAGTCTGAGGGTAGAAGTGTGAACAGACCTTCAAGATGGAGGCAGCTCTGCTATGGACTCTGCGGTGGTAGATGCTCTGCAGAGAGGGCAGTGTAGTCCTGGTGAGCTTCTCAGAAGTCTTCAACTCTTTCTGCAGGTGTTTGTGGTCCATAGCAGTAGCAATGCCATACCACTCTGATGCAGCTGGTCAAGATGCTCTCAACGATGCAGCTGTAGAAGTTGCTGTAGAAGTTGCTGAGGATCTTAGGTGACATGCCAAATTTCCTCAGCCTCCTCAGGAAGTACAGCCGCTGTTGTGTCATGGCTGTTGTTAGAACCATTTGAAGGAAGCTGTTCCTAGCTGCTAGATTCAATAATAATCACATTTATTCAACATTATGATCCTAATAACAATAACTTAACAGAAATCTCATTTGTAAATAGAGCAACCAGGTGAACAACCCAAAAAATATCAGTCAAAAAGGTGAGGAATAAGTCCAAAATCGCCATCTGCTGGTCAGCAAACAAGTGCTCTCAAAGTTCACATCTGCTCCCCACGGAGCAATTAACAGATGAGTTGACTGACTACCCATTACAAACATACAAGCCACTCATCATAATCTCATAATCGCAATGATGACAAATATTTGTATCTATCACTGAAGAAATACAAGTATGGAATTTAATGAGCTGTGACACAATAAACACATTGTAAGTACAAAAGAAATGGTACATACTTTTCTTTATTCTCCTGACACTGAGAGTATCACAAGAGCACCCTTCCAAAGGAAAATATCTAAAAGCACAGCCAGAAACTATGAGTAACTGTCAACTACAAGTTTTCTTCTGGTATATGATTAAATAACTTCCTGCTACATAAAAGGGAGACAGACTTGTGTGCATACATACAGAGTAGCATACATACAGAAATATCAGAAGAGACAGTATTGAGTGCATACACTTAGTATAACACATAAGACATCTAAATACATATGTAGGTGTCTCATGGTCTAAAATCCATGCAATTATCTGGTTCTGCAGCATCAGGTTTACTTCAGGGAGTGGCTTCAAAGTTAACAGTTGAAAAATCTCAGCAATTAACACAAGGACATAAAAGAGTGAAATAGCCTGAGCTTTCTAAACAGTGTTTTAGGTTTGTGTGGATATTGGAGAAGGAATGCCACAGGAATTATGTGTCCCCCCGTATCACCAGAGTCAGGTCATCTTGGTTCAGGTCTGTGTGATGCTAAGCTTAGGGCTTATTTCATCATTAGTCTACTTCACACTGGAGGGGCAGCAAAGGGGATTATGGCAGAATGGATGCAGAGTGTGGGTGTACATTTATATAAATCCATGCTGTGTATTAATGTAAGGCAATGGGTGGAGCTGCATTTTAATATGCACACAAACGGTATTTCTCGGTGTATCCGCCTACTGCCATGAAAAACCAACAGATTTCAAAATTATAGTACTTATAATGCTAACCATACATGAGAAGACTGACACAAATTCTTAAAGGCTTAAGTCTTTTCAAGTAAAAACAACAATAAAAAACACAAAAACTAAACAGACACACACAATGCATCACTGACTGGTGAGTTTGATGTCCTCCATCCATCCGTTTTTTATAACGCTTATCCATTACAGGTCACGGTGGGGGGGGGGGGGGTCACATTGGGCCGGGTACATCAGGACCAACTAGGGCAGGGGTAGGCAACCATGTGCCATGGAGGGCCGTGTGTATGCAGGTTTTCCTTCCAACCAAACACTTTCACAGGTGATTCCACTGATTCACACTCTTCTGTGGCTGACGGTGTGTTAATCAGTGGAATCACCTGTGAAAGGGTTTGGTTGGAAGGAAAACCTGCATACACACGGCCCTCCATGGCACATGGTTCCCTACCCCTGAACTAGGGGCTCAGTATCTTGCCCAAGGAAACTTTGACATCGTCACCGGGGGGAAGTGAGCAACCCCTCGGTAGCTAGACGGCCACTCTACCTCAGAGCCATGCCGCCCTCATAATAATAATAATAATAATAATAATAATAATAATAATAATAATAATAATAATAATAATAATAATAATGATACATGTGTTACAAATTGGGCTGGGTGGGGCGGCACAGTGGTGCAGTGGTTAGCACTGTTGCCTCACAGTAAGAAGTTTCGGGGTTCGAGTCCCAACTCGGGCACAGGATCTTTCTGTGTGGAGTTTGCATGTTCTCCCTGTTCCTGTGTGGGTTCTCTCCAGGTACTCTAGCTTCCTCCCACAGTCCAAAGACATGCAGTTGGGGACTAGGCTGATTGATACTCTAAATCAGGGGTGGGCAACCATGTGCCATGGAGGGCCATGTGTATGCAGGTTTTCCTTCTAACCAAACACTTCAACAGGTGATTTCACTGATTAACACACCTTCAGCCACAGAAGAGTGTTAATCAGTGAAATCACCTGTTAAAGTGTTTGGTTGGAAGGAAAACCTGCATACACACGGCCCTCCATGGCACATGATTGCCCACCCCTTCTCTAAATTGACCATAGGAGTGGCTGTGAGTGTGAATGGTTGTCTGTCTATATACAGTATGTTGGCCCTGCGATGGACTGGCGACCAGTCCAAGGTGAACCCTGCCTCTCGCCCAAAAGCCACTGGGATAGGCTCCAGCCCTCCTGCGATCCTTAACCCTCACATATTGTTCAAATCCCCTACCTTCACAGTATAGTCCGGGTCAAAATTGACCCGGCCCAAGAATTTCCCTTGTGGCAAGTATTTTCAGTAAAGTTATAACCCCAAACCTGTTCATAATATTTAAATGACCTATGCTACTTCAAAAAATGATAGATTAGTCCTTCCTGAAGGTTTCAAAGACCAGGGAAAGTGTATTTTTTAAGTTTTAACACCACTTGTGATTGGTGAAATATATATTTTGGAGAAGAATATCTAATACACAGGCTAATTTCATGTAATAAAAAAAGTCATAATGATTTGAATTTATTCTATTCCATCCATCATCCATCCATTTTCTTCCGCTTATTCCTGTTAAGGGTGGTGGAGGCTGGATCCTATCCCAGCAGCTTTCAGGCAAGAGGTGGGGTTCACCCTGGACGGGTCACCAGTCCATCACAGGGCCAACACATAGAGACATACAACCATTCACACATTCATACCTACGGTCAATTTAGCCTAGTCAATCAGCCTAGTCCACAATTGCATGTCTTTGGACGATGGGAGGAAGTCAAAGTACCCGGAGAGAACCCTCGCAGGCACAGGGAGAACATGCAAACTGCACACAGAAAGATCCCGTTCCCAAGCTGGGACTTGAACCCAGAACCTTCTTGCTGTGAGGCCACAGTGCTGACTACTGCACCACCGTGGATCCTTCTTGAGCAGGGCCAGGCTCAGATTGCTGCGCTGCCCTCACAAATGCTGCTGCACTTCTGTGCGGGGCAGCTGTTGTTGTTTTTGCATGGAAGGAGCCACAAGGGCCTTTCCAAGCTCCTCCAAAAAGAACCTCCTCCAGTTCCTCTTGCTTGCCTGCTAGGTTGGGTTTAGCTCACTCCAAATCACAAAGGCATTGTACACGGATACGTCAATGATGTTCTGGAATATGACAAGGGACCAGCAGGCGGTTTTCCTCTTGCAGCAGTATGTGCCAGTGACTTTATCAAGATTGTCCACTCCGCCCTTTTTGCATTGTAGTCAAGGATGATAGCTGTTTTTTTTTTTTGCTCACTTCTGCAGCCTTATGTAGTGTGCTCATCAGGATCACATTCTTGTTCTTCTTCAGCATGTATGAGACAACTGTGGTGTCCTGAGTAAAGGCACACATAGAAGAAAAGACCTCTCTTCCTCTTGTTGCAGGTAGGGCAGGTGGCAGCTCAGGTTTGTTCCTCCTCACAGTGCCAAACATTGTGATTTTTCTCTTCAGCAGCACCTGACCCAGCTCATGAGATGTGAAGAAATTATCACAGGTCCTCTCAGCCCTTCTGTCATTTCCAGTACAACCCACATGCCTTGTTTTAAGGTCATCTTGACCTCTGTCACCTCCTTCCCTCTTTATAAATTCACACCAACATGACATATAAATTTGACCCCACTGGTAGATGTAAAATCCATCGAAATAGATACGGGTCAAATTTGACCTGTAACAGCCTCAAAAGGGCAAAAATGTGTAGCACATATACAAAATTATGTATCAATATTTTCAAATTATTTTCATGTATTTTGGGCTGCTTCAGGTAAAGTCATCAAGTTTCAGGCTTAAAGAATGACGTTTAGGGTGTTTTTACTTCTGTCAAAAGTCAAAACGGGTCAAATTTGACCTGAGCAGTATGTAAGGGTTAACAGGATAAGCAGAAGAAAATGGACAAATGGAAGGATCTTACAAATTCCTTATGTTTTACCTGCGAATGTCATCATTACGCGCCACACTACGTATAAGCCATGCCGCCCCGTGTCTGATGTCCTTTAGACACATTGTAAAGACTAAATGGGTGTCATGAAATGAATAATGTTATTATTATCTGTTTTTTATTATTCTCTCTCTCTTTTGTTAGTAGGAACTGGCACGGGTAAGTTAGTTTTTCAGTCAGCCTCAAGAGTAGCTCCACTTTTGCTGGTGCTGACATCCAGTGCACCTCTGTCTCCTGCACAAACTTCAAGAGTGGCTCAAGCTTGTGGTGTGCTATACTGCAAAATAATCATAGGGCCAGTATTACCAATACCAATACCAATACTGATACTTTCTTTACTCATAAAAACAACCTATATTCTTCAGTGTAGGGAGAGACCAGTATGTCATGATATATGAAACAAGTGAATCATTATAGCTAATCTGAATACATTTGCAAGATTATCAATGTTGTTTTGATTTCCTCTGTTAATTAGTTCTTCATATGCCTGTGTTACCTAAAAGTGATTTTCAGCAAAGTTTTTTGGCAAAAAATATTTGGGGTAGTGATAGACATGTTTGGTTTAATAACTGCTGTTTAAAAGGCAGATATTATAGAAGCAATCAATGAGGCTGTAAGTAATCCTAATGCTTTTTGCATAAACAGTCACACAGGAACATGAATAAAATATTCCTTTCTCTGCGATATAGTCAAGTACATGGATATTCTTTGCCTCTCTAAGATGACTCTGCAAGTGACTTCTATACTGAGGGTGTTGGTCTGTCCTCTGAGCCTGATTGTGAAGGATTCTCCTCCTCATTTCATTTTGGTAGCGAATAATTCTGTTTTTTTGTGCCATTAATATATTTATATAAATTTGTGGTGTTACACATGTACCATGAAGCCTTATAGTAAACACTGCAGGTTGCAGTGCTTTGGTTTACACATTGCAATAACTCCACACCACACTCGTCTATCTCCTTAATTCTGCTCATATTCAGTGCACTAGAGCAGCAGCCAACTTGTTTCTTCTTGGAGCCACTGAGCCATGTGACAGCAAGACAACAAAACACAACAGAGCAGGGGAGAAGGAGCATAGCATGTAGCGTGAGAACCGTGTGTGCACACAGTCCAGGCCATATATAATGTCGATGAGAGAAACTAAAATTGAAGTATTGATCTTGTCTCCCTACAATCAATTTGATATTGATACCAATGTTGGTATCAAAACTTTCAATAGGGTCAACCATCAGACTGGCTCCTCCTCAAAGGCATGACTTCTGAGTGGTTCTGACTTCCCTACACTCAGGTTGTCTGTCTGAGGTCAAATATACCTGTTCTGCCTCTTGAAATCAGGCCACCTAGGTGTACAGCTCATTCCTCTGCTCAGTCTCTTTTGAAACTGTTCTCATGCTGACTCTGGACAGCCCCCAGTTTTATGAACATCTTAACCCAAATGACAAACCCAGTGTGGAGGAGGCAGAAGATATCCTTGGTGGGGAGTTGACTGTCTCCACAAGATTGATGGGGGCTTCAGGGTCACAAAGGGTGAGGAGCTCAAAGAAATGGAGAGAGCTTAAAGTAAAACCTTCCTTAATTTTGAGGGATGGTGATTTGGCATCCGATCATGATGCCTCCCAGGCACAAACATTTACCAGAAGTAGGGATTACAATTCTTATCTGGGCCATGTGTCCCCCATGAGGAGCTAGAGTATTGCGGGGGAAAGGTAATGCTGGCTTACCTTTCTCAAGTCTGCTGCCACAGCTAATGGGTCTGATAAGCATCAGAAAATGGATTCATGGTTGGATGGATGAAAATCATTTTAATCATGGTAGTATTCCATCACAACCAAGAAAGTTTGAGCTTTGTCTCATACTAGAAAAGTTTGTTGCTGAATGTCTTAGGTGAGATCAGATCAGGGTGTACAGTAGTTGTGCACATTAAAAGAAATAATTTGCACCCTAAATGTAATTTTGATAGAAAAGATAAACACCTACTAATTCTAAAATGCATGCTCTGCTGATGCTTTAAAAAACAAACGAAAAAAGATTGGGTTTATTGTTAATGTATATTGATTTGTTGACTTTTGGAAAACGACATTTAACATTTTCAGCAGCAGATTATTGCAGACTGATTAATTTGTAAGTGTTTAAGCTCCCATAACAGATCTTGAAAATATGATTAAGAATGTGCATACAATATATACATTTTTAATGTCTCATAAATTATCCTGCTACTCTCTAAAAAAATCAGGGAATGGTATGAAATACTATACATCACTATAGTCTATGTTATTCTTAATACCTCTTTCTGAAAGAATTATGACAACAAAATGAGGTCCAATACAATTTAAATATGATATTTTATTACTCTTGGGTAGGGCAACACAGTGGTGCAGTGGTTAGCACTGTGGCCTCACAGCAAGAAGGTTCTGGGTTCGAGTCCCAGCTCGGGTATGGGATCTTTCTGTGTGGAGTTTGCATGTTCTCCCTGTGCCTGTGTGGGTTCTGTACGGGTACTCCGGCCTCCTCCCACAGTCCAAAGACATGCAGCTGGGCACTAGGCTAATTGAATACTCTAAATTGACTGTGAATGTGAATGGTTGTCAGTCTATATGTGTTGGCCCTGTGATGGACTGGCGACCAGGATGTGTCCATGTCCTCTCGTCCATAGGTGCTGGGATAGGCTCCAGCCCCCCCACGACCCTTAATCAGAATAAGCGTAAGTAAATGGATGGATGGATGGATTACTGTTGAATGATTTCAAGATTGGTCTTAGATTTTCTATAGAATGCAGACAATCACTATAATCGGATTAACTGCTACAGTATAGTGAGTGCAGAAAAAAGACTGAAAAGTCTGTGTTCTTCATTTATGTATTTCGATAAAGATAGCAACAGATATGTCTTCTAGCGCATCTTCTGCCATGATTTCCACGTAACACCAACTTTTACCCCAACCCTCCTATAAAGATATATGCCTGAGTGCGAAGAGCAGATTTTTGCTGCTTTTTCTTCTGTGGCAATCCTGTGGCAGGAAGAATGCTATGTCAGCCATGTCAATTATATACCAAACCATTTTTTAAGCATACATTGTGGCAATATTAAATGGTGCCTTGTGTACAGAGCTACACTTGCCTGGTGAGCCTGTTTTCAAAGTACGGTGAGGCTTGGAAAAATTGTAAGAATTTTTGAGGAAGATCAGACTAGCTTGTGCAGTAATTGAGGTGTGTTGTAACTGATCCAAGGAATGTAAGTGTATTGAATCGTGACTTTGTGAAGTTGAGTTTATTAGCATCTCCTTCACCTGCTAAATAGTGCACATTCCTCTATTTGAAAAAAGATCCTGGAATTGGTGGGTGTCCCCTTAAATACCGTAAATTCCGGACGATAGAGCACACCGTTATGTAAGCCGCAGATGCTTATTTTAAGGAAAAAAATCAACTTTGTACACGTATAAGCTGCACCGGTAAATAAGCCGCGGTGCACGGTGGAAACACCTTGGCCGCCTGTTCTCTGCGTGTTGACCCAGTCTTCCAGAGCATTTTCAAGTTCGGGCCATCTGCTATTATGACCTCTGAAAGCTTTTGTAGTCTTTTTGCATTGGGTCAGTTCGTCATGTTGCCGCCTCCAGTGTCTCACCATCAATTCGTTTATGCCAAACTTACGTGCTGCAGCTCTATTTCCATCTTTAACCGCCAGATTGATTGCCTTTAACTTGAAAGCTGCATCATAAGCATTCCTTCTTTTGCTCTCCATCTTGAGGGTGAGTACAAATGACTGAAAATATCGTGTGATGCTCTTTTTACACTGCACCGCGGCATGGACTGGACGCTCCAAGTACAGTACTTAGGGAAATTCCTAGCGAAATGTTATGGTAATTTCTCTAAGTACTGTACTTGGAGCTACCATCAGGAACAATAGGGAATTACTGCCCGCTGCCGCTGCCCGCCACACCCCAGGGTGAAGGTAAAATCCTTGTATAAGACGCACCGGGGTATAAGCCACGGGGCATGAAGCGTCGAAAAAAAGTCACGGTTTATAGTCCAGAATGTACGGTACAAACTAAGACGAAAAGTCTTTAGAGGCCTCCTTCCCAGCTTCCTCCTCTGAGGCTGACCCCCCGTCTTCCTCCTCAGACCCCGATGTCTCAGATGCAGGAGGGGATTGAGGGTTGGTGTTGGGACCCCCTCGTGTCGGGGTGATGTTGGAGGGCTGGTCAGGGTGTTGGCGATGGAACTCCCGAATGAGTTGCGCATCCAGGATCTGACGGGCCGGGACCCATGACCGCTTCTCCGGGCTGTACCCCTCCCAGTCGACGAGGTATTGCAGGCACCTCCCACGACGATGAGAGTGCAGCAGGCGGTGCACCGTGAAGGCAGGCGCCCCGTCAATGATACGAGGGGGTGGAGGTGGCTGGGAGGCAGGCAGCAGAGGACTCTCCCGGAACGGCTTGACCCTGGGTCGACAGCGACACCTTCTGGCCCACCTGGTAAGGGGGAGCTTGGGAGCGGCGACGGTTGGCAGCTGTCGAGTACCGGTCTGCGGCCCGAAGGAGTGCGGACCTGGCCTGGGTCCAGGTCCGGCAACAGCAACGGATGAAGGCTTCCACAGACGGGCAGATGGTCTCCTTCTCCTGGGCTGGAAACAGGGGAGGTTGGAAGCCGTAGGCACACTGGATGGGGGAGAGCCCTGTGGCGGAGCTGGTGAGGGTATTGTGGGCGTATTCAACCCATAGCAGCTGCTTGGACCAGGTGGCAGGGTGCTTAGAGGCCATGCAGCGGAGTGCCGTCTCCATCTCCTGATTCATCCTCTCGGACTGACCGTTGGACTGAGGATGAAACCCAGAGGACAGGCTGGTGGAGGCTCCCATGAGACGACAGAACTCCCTCCAGAATGCTGAGGTGAACTGGGGGGCCTCGGTCAGACACCACGTCAGACGGGAGGCCGTGGAGCCGGAACACGTGCTGCAAGACCAGCTCGGCAGTCTCCTTGGCCGATGGGAGCTTGGGGAGGGGCACGAAGTGAGCCATCTTGCTGAACCGGTCCACTACTGTCAGGATGACAGCGGCAGCCCGGTGACGAAGTCTGATGAGATGTGGGACCAAGGTCGATGAGGCACTGGTAGAGGCTGCAGGTAGCCGGCAGGGGCCCGTCCTGAAGCCTTGTTTTGATTGCAGACTGGGCAGGCATTAACAAAGTCTCTGGTGTCCTCATCCAGCGTTGCCCACCAGAACCGCTGTTGTAGCACCTCCTTGGTTCGCTGAATTCCAGGGTGGCAGGTGAGTCGGGAACCGTGGGCCCACTGCAGGACCTCTGACCTCAACTCCTGAGGGACAAACAGGTGGTCTTTGGGACAAGAGCTGGGCCCTGGCTGGTCCTCCAAAGCAGCCTTAACCCGCTCCTCCACCTCCCAGGTAAGAGCGGCCAACAGGCGGAAAGCAGGGAGGATGCTGTCCAGACTGGAGGGGTTCTCCTCCCAACCATGTACTGTCGAGACAGGGCGTCAGGTTTAACATTGCGGGAGCCTGGTCGGTAGGAGAGGGAGAAGCTGAATCTGGCAAAGAACAGGGCCCACCTGGCCTGGCGAGAGTTCAGTCTTTTGGCAGAATGGATGTACTCCAGGTTCTTATGGTCGGTCCAAACGAGGAAGGGGGTCTTGGTTCCCTCCAACCAATGGCGCCACTCCTCCCATGCCAGCTTCACCGCCAACAGTTCCCGATTGCCAATGTCATAATTCCTGTAGTCTGCAGGCATCAGACATCTGGAGAAGAAGGCGCAGGGGTGCAGTTTCTGATCCTCTGCAGAATGTTGGGAGAGGACGGCCCCCAGCCCCACATCAGAAGCGTCCACCTCCACCACAAACTGTCTCTCGGGGTCAGGGATCAGGAGAATGGGAGCCGAGCTAAACCGCCCCTTTAAGTGTTGGAACGCCTCCTCGGCAGCTGGGGTCCACCGAAAGGGTACCTTGGAGGAGGTGAGGGGTGCAGCCACAGCGCTGTAGCCCCGAATGAACCTTCTGTAGAAGTTGGCGAACCCCAGGAAATGCTGCAACTGCTTACGGGAGTCAGGGACTGGCCAGGAGGTGACAGCTGAGACCTTTGCAGGATCCATCTCCATGCGGTTCTGGCCGATGATGTACCCCAGAAAGGAAACAGTGGAGGTGTGGAACTCGCACTTCTCTTCCTTGACGAACAGCGAGTTCTCTAGCAGGCGTTGCAGAACAGTCTGGACGTCATATATGTGTTCCTGCTTGGACCGGGAGAAGATCAGGATGTCATCAAGGTAGACGAACACATATTTGTTGAGCATGTCCCTGAGTACATCGTTGATGAGAGCCTGGAAAACGGCCAGGGCATTGGTGAGGCCAAATGGCATCACCAGATACTCATAGTGTCCTGTGGGAGTGTTGAAGGCCGTCTTCCACTCATCCCCCTCTTGAATTTGTACCAGGTGATAGGCGTTGCAGAGGTCTAACTTTGTGTAGATGGTGGCCCCTTGGAGCAGCTCGAAAGCAGAGGCGATGAGGGGGAGAGGATAACGGTTCTTAACCGTGATGTCGTTCAGACCTTTGTAGTCGATGCAGGGTCTCAGGGAGCCGTCCTTCTTGTTGACGAAGAAGAACCCTGCTCCAGCAGGAGACGAGGTGGTTGGATGATCCCGGCAGCCAGGGCGTTGCTGATGTAGATCTCCATGGGCTCCCTTTCAGGTGCGGACAGGGAGTAGAGGCGACCCTTGGGAGGTGTGGAGCCGGGCAGGAGGTCGATGGCGCAGTCATAGGGCCGATGAGGGGGCAGAGAGGTGGCCCTAGCTTTGCTGAACACCTCCCGGAAATCGTGATAGTCAGGGGGCACCATGGAAAGGTCAGAGGTAGAGTGGGGGTTGGCAGGCGGCATGGGAGCAACTGACTGCCTGAGGCAGATCTGGTGACAGGAGGAGCTCCACCCCAGGATCGTCCCCGTAGACCAGTCAATATGGGGGTTATGGCAGCGGAGCCAGGGGTAGCCGAGAATTAGTGGTAGGTTGGGAGACCTCAGGATATGGAAGCGGATGGTCTCATGGTGGGTTCCAGACAGGAGCATGGGGACGGGTGTGGTTTGATGGGTGACTGTCCCCAGAAGATGACCATCCAGGGCGCTGGCCGGCATGGGACGAGGAAGAGGGACCTGATCAATCTCCAGCTGACGGACGAGTTCCTCGTCGATCAGGTTAACATCTGCCCCTGAGTCGATGAAGGTGGCGAGGGTATGGGATCCCCCCGCCAACAGGAGCTGGACATGGAACAGTGGTCTTGGGTTAGGGGCAGAGTTCTGGGACCGGCTCAACAGGATGCCCCTCCTTACTGCTGAGCCCGTCCATTTACTGGACACCTGGAGACGAAGTGACCGGCCTGGCCACAGTAGAGGCAGAGATTTCCTTGGCGCCGTCGCTCTTGTTCCTCAGGCGTTAGACTGGTGCGGCCCACCTGCATGGGTTCCGCCCCTCCATGAGCAGGTTCTGAGAGGAGGACGGGGGCAGCTGGTAACCCACGCTGGCGGATGGCAGCCCGATGGTCTGCTCCCTCTTGGCGTAGCTCCCTCCTCCTTGCCTGTATACGCCTGTCCATCCTCGTGGTCAACTCGATAAGGGCGTTCAGGGAATGGGTGAGGTCAAACGAGACCAGCTCATCCTTGATGTAAGGAGCTAGTCCGTTGAGGAAAGCGTCACACTGGGCAGCAGCTATCCAGTCACTGAGATGAGCCCAGGTTCGGAAGTCAATGGCATAGTCAGCTACTGTCTGATTCCCCTGCCTCAGGCTCATGAGTCCCCCAGTAGCATCAGGGCCCAGGGAAACAGGTCCGAACACCTTGTGTAGCTCCTCCGCAAAGGCCTGGAAAGAGGCGCAGGCTGGCGTGCCTCTCTCCCACTCCACCGTTCCCCACAGGCGTGCCCTTCCAGTGAGGTGGTTGATGGCAAAGGCGACTCTTGCTCCCTCTGTGGTGAAGGTGTGGGGTTGCAGGGCAAACAGAATTGAGCAGTTAGTCAGGAAAGGACTGCAGCCCTCAGGATCCCCGGCATAGCGTTCTGGCGCCCCCACCCAGGGCTCAGAAGTGGTGTTCGAAGATGGCCCCGGGGTCGGAGCAGGAGGGGCTGGAACTGCAGCAGAGGCGGCGTGTTGAGTCATGGAGGCAGCCATTTGTTGTACCTGGGTGGCTAGTGAGGTTAGGGCTCGCTCCAGCGCTGAAGCTGACTGACGAGCCTCCGCCGCGTTGGAGGCTAACTGAGCCTCATGCTGCTGGAGCATTCCCTCCACCCGGGCTAGGCGAGATTGGGGTCTGCTGGGTCCATTTCTGGCCAGATTGTACTGAAACGGGTGTGGTTGAGACCCAAATGCAGTACACCGGAGAACAGGAACAGTTGGTAATGACCTTTATTTTCACCACGGCAGACAAGGTATGGAGCAGTATGAGTAACCTCAGAATAAAGTTCGTTCTTCGGGCTGTAAGCCCTCACATAGTCTCTGGGGCTCACACGAGGGGAAGGAATGAAGCCGAATCCGACCGCGGAACCGAGGGGAAGCTCCAGAGCCCCCGACTCCAAACAGTTCAGTTCCCTTAGCAGGCAGGAGGATAGCCAAGGCCAGGCAGATGAGTAATTTTCAGCAGAGCAGTCAGACACCAGAAACACTGAGGCAGAGCACGAGGTCGGGAACGGAAGGCAGGTGAGTTTACCAGGAGGCAGACGAGGAGAGCAGGTCAGAAACAGGCAGGGTCGGCACCGGGTGATCAGACAGAAGAATGCTGGAAAGTCTCGCATACTGCAGAAGAACAATCTGGCAAGGAGTGAGAGTGCAGGGGAGGCTTATATGCAGGGCTGATTAGGATGAGCTGCAGCTGTGTAGGCAGGTGAGCAGAGTTGGGCTGATGAGGTGGGAGTGGCTGGCAGGTAGAGTGGAGCAGAGGGAGGGGAGAGTGGAAAGACACTGCAGCTGAGTGACAGGAGGGGGATGGGAGAAAGGGACTGTGACATTACATTAGTTAACTCAAAGTTCAGTTCACACAGTTTAAAAGCAACTACAATAGCTCACTTTCACATTTGTTAATGATCTACTCCCAGCTAATACTTTTCAATGGACATTTTATTTACTCTTAATTACACCACACTTGTGTGTGCAGTAGTTGATAAACAATAATAATTTAAAAAAAACAAAAACAAAAAAAAACACATTCATATACTTTTAAGTGAGCTGGTCCACCACTGGCTTTACAGGCTTGAGCTGAAAGATGTGCTATGACTTTAGTTCTACAGAGCAAACAAGTTAGAGCATTCTGTGACTGTTTTTAACTGCAGTTAAACTAGGACACCAGTAGCGGTCCAGAGTCCAGAAGATTCCAACTACTTGCATCTTGTAAAACAGTAAACACATATGTGACACAGTGGAATTCAGCAGCTACAGACAAAAGGCTTCTATTCACAAAAATGCCTCCAACACATTGATACACCAGGGTGAGGTGAAGTGAAACTTTGCTTCACATTCAGGGTGAGCACGACTTTGGGTGGACTAAAGCTGGACAAAAAAAAGAAAGAAAAAGAAAACATGCAAAGGAAGAATGAATGAATGACTGATGTAGTTTTACATTAAGTTTTGTTGCCACAAAATAAATAAATCTAAGCATCATGCTGGGGAAACAGTGTTTGAGCATTTGCATACATTCCCCTAAGACACTGTATGTGTTTAAACTCTAGGTCCTGCGCCACAGCAAGCTTTGAGTGCAACGCACCACACATGCATCTGAAGAGATCCTATTGACCCAGAGGAGGGTTAGGCACTCTACATGCAGATCCGTCATGTTTACTGTAACAGGATGTCCTGCTCCACACAGTGTAATTAGTCACTTCATTATATTGACCATAAACTCAAAATCATCCTCATTCTTCCAAAAAAAAAGGATTTTTCACTGCATAATGATTGCATTCAATGAGAGTGAAACAAAAGTCAAGAACCAAAGCTTAAATTGCTGTTGAAACATTTGTGAGATTTAGCTCCGTTCATTTTATTATCACATGTTTAGCAAGTGCCCAATATTAAAGATCATGAACAGAGTAGATTGGATTTTCACCTCTCATTCAAGTGTTCACCAAAAAGGAATTGAAAAAAGGATGTTTGTGTATGTGTGTGAGTGTGTGTGTGAGAGAGAGAAAGAGACAGAGAGAGAGAGAGAGAAAGGGTGTTGTGTGTATTTTACTCCTTCAGCTTTGAGAGACAGCCAGAAACAGTCTCTCCAGTAATCAAGCCCCCTCTCCTTGAGAGCAGAGAATTACCATAGTTAAATGAGTTGTTTCATAACACCGCCAGAGTGTAAGTATGAAGGATAGCAAATGAATAAATGAAAAAAATAAAGAATATTTTCAATAGCTGTGTTTACATGCTACAGTTGAAGCACACTGTATGTATTGCTTTGGGATATTAATGACATTAACTTTGTTATCAAAAATAAATTAAGAAATAAGTATTAATTTAGTAGGATTAATTTTACATTAAATTCACCTCAGGGCACCATGCTGAACACAAGGAAATATCCAATTCCCTAATTTAGTCTGATCAACAGACCAATATTGTCAAAAATTATGGCAATTTTTAATTGATTTATACTTAAACTAAACTTTAATGATAATCATACTTGAATAGGTAGGAAGGTGCTATTCAATAATTAGTCCATTTACCATATTATTCAGTCTTGTGCAACATTAAACCTACCACCATGTAAAATGATCAAGTATTTATAGATAAAAGATAAATTACTCAATACAATCTAAGTAACTAAGGTGTGTGTGTGTTGTGGTGGTGGTTGTGGTGGTGATGTGGGGGGGGGGGGGGGGGTATGCAAAGGCCGTGTGTGTTTCTGTGTGGAGCCACACCAACCAAATTCCTGTTCAGGGTTTTTTAGGGGAATTTTTTTTTTTTCAAGAGTTTGGTTGCTTTCCTTTGCTGTGTCAAGCCTGGGCAGGACGAGAGGATGTTTATCACTCCTGTATTCTCTCAATGAAGTAAGCAGCTCGGTGCTAACTTGGTGGTCCTGTACTGGCAGAGTTTGAATCAGCTAGCAGGTGGTATGCAGCAGCTGGTTGCTTTAAATTACCTCTTTTTTGCTGTTAGATTAAGGCAGGCTTTTGTGTCCCTGCTGTGATAAAGAGTTCAGTGAGGGATGTCACATCCATGCACAGTAGAGAGCTTGAGTATTGTCCATCCTTCTTTAAGTCCATTTATTTATTCATCTATTTTTTGTATTTCTGAATGTGCTAAAGTGGGTGGCACAGTGGTGCAGTGGTCAGCACTGTCGCCTCACAGCAAGAAGGTTCTGGGTTTGAGCTCCAGCTCAGGCACAGGATCTTTCTGTGTGGAGTTTGCATGTTCTCCCTGTGCCTGTGTGGGTTCTCCCCAAGTAATCCGGCTTCACACAAACACTCCAAAGACATCAGGAGGGGACCAGGCTAATTGGATACTCTAAATTGACCGTAGGTGTGTGTATATGGTTGTCTGTCTATATGTGTTGGCCCTGCGATGGACTGGTGACCTGTTCAGGGTGAACCCTGCCTCTCGTCCGAAGGCAGCTGGGATAGGCTCCAGCCCCCATCTCGTGGCCCTTAACAGGATAAGTGGTAGAAAATGGAAAGATGGATGGATGGATGTGCTAAAGCTACTTCTGTCAGCAGACATATGACATAAAGACATAAAACATAATGCATCCTGAACTTACACCTGGTGAACAGTAAGTGATCCTGCGCTGCAGCAGGCTTTGAGCACAACATGTCACATTCACATCTGAAGAGGTAGTGGACTAATGGGATCCTGTTGACTCAGAGACGGGTAAGGCAGTCTGTACACAAGTCCATCATCACTGCTGTGATGGGATGTTCTGTTCCTCACAGCGTGATTGGTTGAGGTCTTATATTTACCATAAACTCAGAAAAATCAACCTCATTCTTCAAAAAAGTCAAATTTTCCCTATGTAATACTTGCATTTGATGTGAAAGTACACATGACTAAATATTAGTTCCAAAAAACGTATTGACACACAAATTCATCACACAAACAAATCACACCATGTGTGCAAGGACCTTTCGCCTGGCTACTGCAACAGTCTGTCACAGATGTCAGCAGACCTATGACATGAGCAGGACTCCTCTTCTGGGGGAGTAGTTAAGACTCAGTCCTCATATCTGTACTTTCTGTCAAACAATCACAGAGAAATAATGAATGAAGGAATACAAATACTATATCAAATAATTAAATGCTACATAAATTGAGTTAAAGCAGTTTGTGTTCCAATGAGTGAGTTTGATTCGTGACTGTTGCAGACAAAGTGATTTTAACATAAACACTAACATGGAAATTTATAGACATGGTAAAATTGCCAGTTAGCACATTGTCACTTCAGAAGCAGAGCCAAATAGTTAAGTCTTAGTTTAAGTTATGAAATCCCCTTTCTTGTCAATTATGATTTCTGATCAGGAAACCCAGGCAATCACAGACAGATAATCTATTCTGACATTACGTGTCATTGTTTATTAATGCGTGAATTTCTGTTACAATCCAATTGTCTCTGCAAGACAAAAGAATAGCGTTTTAAATAAATTTTAACAAGTATGGGCCCTATTTAAGTGATTTAAATCATAAGGTCGAAGGTGTGTGGCAGAAGTGTGTTCTGCACTTCCAGTCCCTTGAAATCAGTGAAATGAGGACTATTCAGGGCACAAAAGGATTGTCAGTAGTTTCAGAATTCGTCGTAGGAATAACATCAGTCTGACTCACCACAGTATCATCTTCCCTTCCAAGGCCAAGTGCTCTTAACAATTTGTCTAAACATTTTCAGAAGTTCAATGTTTAACACCTCTTCCCTCATTAATAATGGAAATGTTGCCAGCTACTCTTTCCTTTTTTATCCTGGAAATTCTGGGAGAGAATTTTCGTAAATAGGCTGGAACATTGCCTAAAGACGATGTTAGATGTATATAATTGGATGTTTATAATAGACAAAAATGCATTTTCATGTGATCATTGAGGCTTTCATTTGTGGATTTTGTGGATGATATAAATCATGGAAAACTATTTAATAAATAGAGAGCTCCCAGATTTTTTTTTTTTTTGAGAATCCTGGTTTTCTGGCGCATTCACAAGATCACAGTTAAATAGAAAACACTATCTACTCCACTCATTGTGAGTAATGGTGTCAAACAGGGCCAGAGGGCTATGTGATGGCATTTACAATGTTGGTATTGCAAACATTATGGTTTGCAAATCAGTATGTGCATTGTGTTTGTCTGGATGGTGGAGATCTTGTGACTGAAAAGGTCGTAGTGGAATTCACATCATTTTCATCCTCATCATAGAATTCAGTGACCCCTCATACACAAAGGGTGGGGTCATTATCATCCTTGTTTATTATTTATTCATCATTGTTTATTTACCATATTATTTATTATGTTTTCTTTTAATATGTAGCCTTTTTTGAAGGAGCGTATTTGACGGCCATCATTTCCGGACTGTTGCCCTCCTCTCTCTCAGCCTGATGGCGCCGGTGTGCAGTACGCTCATTGTCCAATGGAGCCAAGCCTCAGTTTAAGTGTTTTCCTGTAGAACCGCACTTGTGTCCCGCGGTCCTGCACACCCATAAACTGTTTCCCTACTGCCCTGAATCTTTTCCTTTCCACTGTGGGGGCTCGAGGGTGCACACTCGGCGTCTTGGCGTCCGTCCGTCCGTCCGTCCATCACCCCTTCCTTCCCACACACACACACACACACACACACACACACACACACCTGCTGTTGCCTTCAGTTGCCTTGGGTCCACGGCCAAACCAAGGAACTTCCTGGCTTTGTTTAAATTGCGCTTGGTGGTGCGCTTCAGAGATTCATGTGACCATGGACTATGCCATTATAGTGGATTGAATTAGGGTTTTCCTGATTTATCATGTTTGGTGTATGTATAATGTAACAGCCGTATGGAAGCTTTTTGGTACATTTTTGTTTTGAGGTTGGAGTCAGTCATTGATTTTTGAATATTTGTTTACAGTTTGTTTAGTTATGCCTTGAAACCCTATTGTTTGTTGGTTTGCCCAGGGAAGTTTTTGCTCATTCAGTGAGGTTCACCTGGTAACAACGTGGGTGACTAGCTGCCAGTGTAAGTCATAGTTAATATGTCCTGTAAATATTTTTTTTTTGGTTTCTCTTGTCCTGCACTGTAAATATATTTGCCAGTTTTGGCTGCTGGTTTTGGGAACAGTTATTACAAAATCCGTTCAGGTTTTAGCAGATTTATAGCATTCTGTAAATTAACAATGCAAATACCAACATTCACATCCACATAAACACATAGTAATGTACATACAAATGGAGACAACACAAGTTGAGCACCCAACACCAAGCTGCATAAAAGAGTAGAAAAGAGTGCGCAGATTTCAAATTAAACAGAAATTGTCTCGGCTCACTGGGCAGTCTGTGTGTGAGCAGTCAGTGAGCTTGCTCTCTTTTCCATCCTCACGTTCTCACTGGTTACACAGAGAGAGGTAGACAGGTAGAGACACAGAGAGAGGGGGAGAGAGAGAGAGAGAGAGAGAGAGAGAGCCTAAATTACACAGTAAATAAGAGGTACCAACCGTGACCTTCACTTATCAATGTAAATGCAACAACCATCTCTCATTTTCTTTTCAAAAGGACTACTTATTGTCGCAATGAATGAATCTCCATGATGCTGAAGTCAGTTAAAACCTGAAAAGCAGAATTTGGCTGAGATGAGATGACTATCTCCTACTATATCCCTGATTTTAATGGATGAAAGCATTGTAAAGGGGAAAGTCTTTCCAATGATTCAAAGCAAGAGCATTTCTAAACCACAGGACAATAAATGGTTCTGTAAACTGATATCAAAGGATCAAAACCTGTGCAAGAAAGAGAGGATTTAAACCTTCAAAAACTGATGTAACTGCTCATGGTCATACACAGCATAAAACCCACATCCATTCCTCGCTTTGCATCTTCTAGTGTGTTAGCTTTCCATTATATCACAGTTCCATCTCAGAGTTGGCCAGCCCCACCATCTATTCTGCCTCCACATTTTCTCATGCTGCCAGATGAGAACTGGCAGCCCTCATGCCTACTTGGTTGCTATCCATGCTGGTCTATTCTAATATGATTGGAACTCTGATGAAATACATGGTGCAATAACTGGTGCAAGAAGTGAACTTATGTACAGTATTATCACAAGGGAAATTCAAGACTTGATTTGAAAAGTCTTGGTGACTGCAATGTACACATCCAAATCATTACATAATGTAATAATTTATTATTTCTTATCACATGACAATGTCCTCAGCTTATTTTTTTCTTTTTTTGATGTTTATTCATTTATGTATTCATTTGTTTGTTTTTTAAAGAAATCGTTAACAAGCTGAGGTGGAGATGATAATTACTGTCACTTTAATCCCATCAGGACTGTGTTCATGGGATTATCTTTTCACAAATTGCTGGTTACGCTGTCATTTTAAGCTCCTAGAGAAAAACAGTCTTTTAAAGAGTTTTTCGTTCATTTAGTTTAGTGTGAAATCTAACTTTCATATGATATCGAAAATAACAAGCTCATCAATGGAAATATGTTTACACAAACATAATTTGTTGTGGTAATTATTAGGGTGTGTATTTTGGAGCAGGAGCTATACATAAAAAATTAAGTCCATGAGCATCTATCGGCTACAGCACCTCTCTTTTGGCTTTGTCCTGCTGAAGGTTCATTTTATGTAAGGTGACATTTTGTTCTTTGCTATGGATTCAGTGCTGCCCAGAAAAAGGTAAATTGCAGGAGTACAGTCAATATTAAATCCCTCCACCTTTTTAATCCCCTCCAACTGAGGCTTCAGCAAAATGTCTCTTTACTGGTCATAGTGACCAACATGCTGCTGCTTACCTACAGAGATGGTCCTCATTTGAAGCTTATTTTACAGTCCAAGTCAAGACTGGTGAATCTTTATCAACTGTGAACCCAGTGTAACCTACATGATATGGCTTGAACACATGCCAACATTCACAATGGTTGAAGAAGTAGAAGCGGGTAGAATTGAATGCTGACGGATTATACCTCTTGCAGTTGGACTGTCTTCAAAACTTCAGTCGTCAAGAGAGTATTCTTACATTCTGTGTACTTCTACAACATAGGGATATCTGGTATTTAAGTTTACAAAGATCAATTATTCCACAAGAGACTATGTTTTGTAGAAACACGCTCAGTTTTCCATTGATTGCGATAGCTCACATGCGAACGGAATTCAAAACATTTTTGAAAAGTTTTCCATACTATGCACTTCATGAACACTGCAGGGTTATTTAGTGAGAATTTGTAATAGTTGTTTACACTAAATAAAAGATTTAATGCACTGTGGACTTAATTTTAGATGAATCCCTATCCTTCTCGAATGTTCTGGTTTAAGGAAGAAAGTTTGAGGATGCAGCTGAAAAAGTTTGTTGCCAATTGATTAAAAAAGTATGATGAGAGGGGTTAAATTTTTTTTTGCAAACAGTTGCTACCAGCTCAAGTATGAGAGCATTTTGTTAAACTTGGGGCTTCATTTTGTTATAAAATTACAAAGTTTTAGCACATACAGCTGATTTATTATGAATTTAAAAACCTAAAATTTTGGATTGTTGCTGTGAGTTTGTTTTTACTTGAAGGAAAGAAAGAAAGAAAGAAAGAAAGAAAGAAAAGCTGTGCTGATGGCCCACTAGATTAAGAAAAGAAAAAAAAAGTTGTGATCCCATTTAAAGCTACATATAGCTGGTGGTGTTTGTCTTATATCACTGTGTCACCAGTGGCTGTGTGGGGACTCTTTTGATCAGGAACTGTTGGTTATTTCTCGCTGCAGGTCTGAAACTTAAGGAGACTGTGGCTCTTAAATTTTGTAATTCTCTTTGGTGTGAGGGCACCATGAAGTTCCTTTTAAAATAGACCCCAATATCCCTTGTTTAAAATTGCCTTCTAATCGCTTTTTTTAAAAATTATTCCTACAATTTTTTTCTTTCTCTCTTTTTTCACCTGATATATATATAGTAAGAAATATATATTATAGTAACACATTGAGGACTTCTCATTCTTCAGAACCTTTTATTACCAATTGTTGGAGCCTTTGTTTTATTACACTTTGTCACTGACATTCAGATCCTCTGACTTGACAGGTCATTTCAGGTTGAAGACTCAATAGGATAAGTCAATAAGATTACCATAACTTGGCAACTGGGAGCTTTCATCTGGCAATGATTTTATTTGCCACTGGCAATTAGTGAGCCTTTGTAAAGTTTATTTTGTGACCACTGTTGTACTTATTTGCATGTGATGATATCATCACCATCCCTGCCCTCAGGTCTAGGGCTAGGACTGTGGCTGTCATAACCCCAGCCTGCCACCTTATGAAACCAATGCTGACTTAAAGGAGAATATGTGTATCAGAGATGAAGGGCCCAGCTGCTCCAATCAAGCCACAATAGTAAATAGCCTGTAGGGGCACATGGTCAGTCAGTCAGCCACGTTTCTAGACTGGCTCAATTCCTGCTTCTGGCAAAAATAACAACAGAGACCAATTGTTTACAAATGCTGCCTTTCATATATAACATGGGTAGAAATGTGCCTGGAGAATAACAAGGAAATACAGACAGATCTGCCAGGAACTCCACAGCCAGTGGTCAACAGTTGAACATAAGCTGCTACATCTTCATTCTGAGAAAGAGTTAAGCCTGAGGAAATGGGGATGAACAGATTCCAATTACACCAAATTTACCTTTTTCCTATTATCACCAAAAGTCAATCCAAACATATAGAATTGGCATCACCAAATAGCAGACCCTCCTCCTGGAACTGTCACCTTATCATGGTGGAGGAGTTTGAGTGCCCTAGTGACCCTAGGAGCTATGCCGTCGGGGGCATTTCGCCCCTGGTAGGGTCACCCAAGGCAGACTGGTCCTGGGTGAAGGGCCAGACAAAGAACGGTTCAACAGACCCCTCATGGAAGTAACAGCAAGGAGTTAGTGTACCCAGCCCAGAGGGGCACCAGGGTCCTGCCCCGGAGCCAGGCCTGGGGTAGGGGCACAATGGAAAGCGCCTGGTGGCCGGGCCTTGGTTCATGGGGCCTGGCCTGAAGGGGAGACACCAGAAGGAACCAGAAGGGTCCTGTGCTTTGTGGCTTGGGCGGCAGTTCAAGGTGGGGGCCTTGGCTGTCAGATTCCCAGAAGCTGGACGCTGGAGGGATTATATCTCTCGGCTGGCCTGGGAACGCCTCAGGATTCCCCCAGGAGAACTGGTGGAAGTGGCTGGGGAGAGGACAGTCTGGACCTCCTTGCTGAGACTGCTGCCCCTGCAACCTGGACCAGCTGGATAAAGTGGAGGAGGACGACGACGACCATGAAATAGCAGACCAGTGACTAGGTGCATACCCAACAAACATTGTGGTTGGGGGAGTCACTGAGTGAGAAAAGGCAGGAGAGCAAAGTGAATGATGGATGGACAGCAGTCAGAGCAAGAAGTATTTTCATATTGCAATGTCTAAAAAGAGAAAGGTGGACATAAACTAACTTTGAAATTAGAATGGACTCGTTGGTTCATTCAGATAAAGCTGGTTTTGAACTCTTCAGGCAAAATGCAAAGGTTTGAATATTGTTACTCATCTGTAGGGCACCGAAAATAAATGATGTCAAGAGTCCAACGAGAGAATTATTTCTCATGACATAGGATCAGAATAAGATGTGAAATGGAAAAAAAGGAAAGAGCAAATAGCTGCTATACTTCATTTTAAAATGCGTATTGTCAAAACCTCTTTTTTAATTAATATCTAAAAAGAGCCTTTATATTAAACAATTTGAAATGATAAAATAACACTTGATCTGAGTACTTTCATTAGTTCAATTTGAAAAATAACAATTATTGTGGCACTGTATCAAAACAGTAGATACGATTTTCTAGACTTCACACATACCTCAAATATTAGAGATGGACAGACAATTTCCAACTGGTTAATACAAGATATAGAACAGATAAAAATAAATAAATTCTGAAATAAGGACCCAGAAGGCTTCATTCAACCCTTTAGATGCGCTCCAGTTTATTTTGAGAGAAAACTTTGAAATGTTCATGATCATACGGTTGGGTAAGCCTCACTTTCTGCAGCAGAAATGGTATGGCCTGAAGAAATACAAGAAATAAACAAGGGGACTTTTCATAGCTTAACTGAAATGAAAAACATGTCACTCTATGAAGCACCCTCCCCACCGTTATGGGCACGTTTGAAAGAAGAGTTGATGTGCTCATGACAGATATGATGCTGTCACTTGCACAGTACATCTGCCAAGTAGAAGATTACTTTTATTGTGTGGAATTTCAAGCCTGAGAGAATAAACACATTCATTAAAATGTCACAGGTACACCCAAGCTTTAGGAATTCAACAATAGTGGTGATCGTGTGTAGTCCATCAATTACTATAATATACCTGATGCCCCAGCCATCTTAAATCATGCAAGATATGAAGGAAAATGCTGCACAAAATACTAAAACATGTATGTGCATTTGTGCAACATCCTTGACTGTCCACAAATTGAAATTAGAGAGATAAATCAATCCAAATGCACTATCATTACATCTTGGAGGTTTTGGACAAATGTTTAAATTTGTAGAAAAATATCTTCAATTATGCTGGCATGACATGCCCTTATCTCATGCCATGTTGTCTCATGAGAAAAGAAGTAGGTCATAGACCATAAATTGAGAATAGACTTGTGACTTTTTTTTTGTTTTCGTTTTTTTGTTTTGGGTGTGTGTTGTGTCCCGTGAACCCTGATCAGACTACTGTATATGTTTGTGAATGCAGTTTTTGTGTGCTGGAAGAATCAAAGGTCAGATTTCTCTTGGAAAGCAAATGACAGCAGATTAGCAATGTTCATATTATCAGCCTGGATCATTAATGAGCCATCAAGCCAAAAAGGTCAAACAGTGGAAGTTAATTTATTTCTAGGTGCAACAAAACTGCAAAGTTTCTTCTAAATGAGTGGTTTTGTCATCCATCACAGTCTGTCATGTTAACTTTTATAATGATTAACAGGTGGTGCTGTATTGAAGTCAACTTTTTTCGTGAAGACAGACGGACTTGCTTGACCTCCACTTTGACAACCTCAACATGATTTTAACTTGATATAAAACAGCTGTGCAATCAGAGCCCATTGTGTTTCAAGACCAGATTTGAGTCCATCATATCTCTGTTCTGTATGAGCCCACGTACCAGTTTTCAAATAACAGACTAAGGTCTAACAGTGTCATAGAGCCGCACAGTATGACAAACATGTTCCTTTACAATCTGAGAAAGATTCTTAGGTAAAGATGTGTGACAATCCCTGTGGCATTTAAAGACAGGACATGAGGATATTTCCAGTTGGCCAAATCTGAATCTACCAAGGAGGGAACAGACACTGCCCTGTCACATAGGGTTGATGTGCAGGCAAATGACCCACCATTGCAACTGTGTCATGTGAAGTTCCAGGGAAATCACCACAACTCGCTAACATGCCCTCTAGCTGCATAGTAGAGAGCTGTCATGTTACCTCACTTTCTGTGACATGACACAGCAGAAAGAACCTGTCAACACCTCCAATCTCTGCCAAACCGTCATGCTGGCTGCACCCAGTCCCACTTCCAGATAGATGAGGAGCTGGGAGGGTGGAACTCTTCTTCCAGTTTATCACAGTGCTTCCATGTCTTTCAGCTTCAGCTTCCTCCATGGGGAACATGGGCACTTACATGCTGCAGGGTAACAACATCACTCATGCCTACACATTATTCTCCACCATACATTGAGAGAGGCCATTACTAGACACGACGAGGAGCTCAGATTCATCCTACCAGCCCGGCAGAGTAAACATACCTGATCTTGACTATACTCACAACACTGCACTTATCTCAAACACAGCTGAGCTCTTAGGAGCCTGAGTTGCTCCAGTGACCTCAGCATAACATGACATGATATGTTAACTTTAAATTTGTCCTGTATTGCTTTATTTTTAAAAAAATTCTGCCCTGTAAGGTGAACTTGGGAGCCTTGAAAGGTGTTATTATTGTGATGATTACTATGATTATGCAGATTGTTATGATTATGATTATCATTGTTATCATTAATAATAATAATAATAATACAAACATAAAAGATGCAAAACTTATCTCCAACACACCCAACCACCTGCGTAAGTTTTGTGACCTTGTGCCTGTACTTCACTGTGCTATTTATATTCAGATCTGCAGAGACTCTTTTCTTCACCTTTTTTGTTTGGACAGAGGAAAGCAGGGACCACACACACTACCATGGCCAGTTTGACCTATTTGATTCTGATTCTTGAATATTTTAGGCTGAAGTGAGGAGATTGAGTCGAGCAGTTGACTGTTTTCCTCCTACAGCGTACCCCACTAACCTTCCACTAGAATTCTTATTGCCTGATAAAAATGCTTTGTGAAATATTTCTGTTAATGATAGCTCCTTCCTAAATGCTACATTTGTTGATTTGTTAAAAAATATTTCAACAGCAAGTATAGTCTTGCAGTAAGAAAAGCATCCAACAAGAGCCTTCATCTGAGGACCTGATTCAGGAGAGGTTGCTATTACTAAGAGATTCTTGGAGACTCCCACAATAAATTATAAACCTTGTAATTTATATGCTAATGTTTTGTTTTATTTGCTTAATGTGGAAGTTAACAGCTGTGATCTCAGATCAATACAGTATTTGAAATAAATTGGAGTAGAGATAGGTCTTCCTGGGCCATGGCACTAATCTGTGGACCATTGAAATACTCTCTTCATGGTCCGAGAATTTGAGTGAAAATCAAATCATTCATCTTAAAGTTATGAAGAATCGTGAAGTTCTATAGGAATTTTCTGTAGAATGTTCAATCAGGTTCATCCTTAAACCCCACTTAGCATTCAAGTTCTACCTGTTTGAACATTGGCTTTCTTAGTTCATGGAACATTGGCTTCGCCAGTTACAGTTCTGGTCTAAATAACCTATTTGGTTAACACCATTTCACAATGAAGTTTTAGGGCAGGGGTTCCCAAACTTTTAAAGTATCAGAGACCCCTATTGTCCCTGGAAGAGGTTGAAGCATGTAGCCACTTAAAAGTTCCCATCCTGGGAGATTGCCTGCCACTTGCCAGCCAATGTCCAGCCACCAGGAGTCAACCACCCCCTTCTTGGGGGTGTGCTTGAATTCTGCTGTAAAAACACCAATTTCTTAAATTGCAAGGTGCCACCTTAAGATGGTGCTTTATCCACAAAGCTATGTTACTTGCTGCAGCATTTCAAGTATGATCAGTAATCCACAAACACGATTTAAGCTAAAAACCAATCAAACAAACTATAAAGGTTACAGTCTGTTCATGGGAGTGCAGCGTGTCAATAACATCACTTACCAAACTTGCTTGCCTTCATACGCACTTTTTGCCAGAAGCAGATGTAACAAGGATCGATGTCAGATCAAGTGAGCAATCAGAGGCTGAAGACAAAGAGAAAATCAGTTCAGCAGAGGAGTTGTGTGCACATGCAACCTGTTTTGAGGCCAGGTTCTGAATAAAATCAGCTATTAGGGTAACAAAAAGAATAAATATCAACACAATGGATACAGGTCCCATTATTTAATAAACAACAAAAAGATGCAGATACAACATTTTAACCTAACCGGGTCTTTCTTAGGCACCTGGCCTCATAAGAGGTTGCATGTACACACAACCAATCTTCTGAAAGATCAAAGTCAGATTGAGGCCAGATTGATGCCATTAGATGGCTAATCTAGTGGCACACTGCTCTAATTTACAGGAACTGAACACAAAGAATATTTCTGACCAATTAATCTAATGATTATCTGCTTTGTGTGAGAGTCACTCTCCTTCATCACATGGCCCAAATTATGAACAGCTGAGTTCAAATGCAATAAAGCTTCAGCTCCCATTCACTGCTTGTCCTGGTGGACAGATACTGAGGTATTGATATTCGCAGTTTAGAGGCATTATGAACCCTCCTCACAATCTATGTTTTCACAAGGGATCTCAGTCCTTCACCTGGCACAATCACCACACTATCCCAGGACAGTTTGGCGTCATGTTTTCCTGGAAACTTCTGGTGACTCCACCTTTGTAAGCTGTTGCACATTAAGGTGCTAAGGCCTGAACAAACCAAGAAAATATTTATATAAAATGAAATTTACCACTTTCATCATCTTTCTCTGAGTTTAAAAAAACAGCACTACTCTGCCATTGCAACCCACATTGTGGTTGAAGGTGGAATTGATTTGCATCAATGTGATGTCTACAACTTTGGGAACCCTTGCTTTGAAGACCCTCTTATGACTGCCCTCCAATTTTCTGCCTGACCATCTACACGCCAAGCCCTTGGTACAATCCCTCTATTAGATACTGCAATTAATTCATGATAATAATTGTGATGTAAACTTTGTGCTACTACATGTGTTCATTACATAGAACAATGGATCTTTTCCTTCTTTCAATCATAAGGTCACACCTAAAAAAGTGAAATGCATACAAGCACCTTGTGTTGTGTTCATCTGGATTCAACTCTACACTCTCTCATCACACCAAAAAAGAGTCAGTGTTGTCACAACAGCTCAGCAGTATAATGTCCTGGGATTGTAGACAATCTATAGCTGTCGTAAGAGCAGCATGGAGGATGGTGGCAGAGTTTCCAACAAGCTGAATGCAAAACAGGGAACCCAACCGGCAGCTTCTACACTGGTGGGCATTAGTTCAGAAAAAGTCATCTGCCTCCCTTGAAGCTATTTTGTTTTATTACTAGTATAGCAGCATGCGCACACACACACACACATACACACACACACACACACACACACACACACATTTTTGAGAAAAAAAAAACAGATGAATTGGTTTTGGTTTCCCACATTTTAAAGGGGTAGGAGAGGAATAGCTGTAGAAGTGAAGATAATGTTTTCAAATGCCTTTTCCCTATCTCTTCCAGGAAATGGGGTGGTAGATAATGGGATGAGAGCTGTAAACATGGTGGATAAATTGCTCAGAAGTAGGATATTCACACCTTTTCAGCTCTCATAGGTCCCTCCCTGAAAGGAAACGCTCGTCTTGATAGCAGATCAGGTCACCTAATCATATCAACAGCATGTTAGAGAGTCTTATTTGAGCTTGAACCAGTAACCTAACAAGAAAGCTTTTCTAAAGTCAGAGAAAGTTTGATTTTCACATTGAAATCAAATATGATAGAGAATTGGATCTTTAGCTCTTATGGAACTGAGTGACTACAGTTGAGATATTTGGAAGAGGAGGAGACAACACTGACTAATTGACAGATCAAATAAAGCCACAAGCAAAAAAGATGATCAAAGATTATACTTTCAGTCATACAATCCTTATAACTTGGATTATAAAGACTGAGATTGGAATTATCTGCTCAGTCTAAACTGCACAGCAGTTTCTGTGTCAATCTGGGCACTTGAGCGACAGTTCTTAGATGTTAGCAGGAATAATATACTGTGAAGAACACATCATGATTTTGAGGGGATCGTTAATTATATGCTAATTTGAATCATAATTTTGTAGAAAAAATATTGAATGTGTCAGTCTTTGAACAGTACTCATCATGGTGAAGCACTGATGGTGGCCAAAGGGTGTTCTTTGATTAAGTCTAGCCAGGTGTTATCATAGCTTTACAGTAATGAAAATTAAGTTGTATGTATGTGTACTGTTTGGTGTAGGATTAAACACCAAACACTAGCGGCTGGTATGACCGATGCAAGTACTGTATGCAGATGCATGATGCAACCACATTGACTATTGATTACATGCAGTGGGTTTAGCAGAGCAGGCGGTATTGGTAATGGTCCCCAAAGATGAACTGCCAAGTGAATACCATCATGATGGGACAACCCCTGCATGGCATGTACCAATAATAGAGGGAGTGACTTATATCCCCCTTCCTGTTGCTGAAGAAGGCTGGACTGAAAGACAGCATAGATGCACTACTCATGGCAGCATGAGAGCAGGGACTTATTACAAGATCTATAGAAGCCACACAGGACCCCAGGGGCAGGCTGTGCAAAGATGCCTCTGACACAGTTCAGCACATTGTTGCAGGGTGTAATATGCAGGCAGGAAGAGCCTACATTGAGAGCTATAAGAAAATGACTGGCCTCGTGCACATTAACATCCACACTGAGTGTAGTCAGTAAGTTCCTCCAAAAGTGGTGGAGAACAACCCTGCTAAGATCTATGTGACTTCCAGATACAGAATGACAAAAAGGTGATGGCGAACCAACTGGAAATCATGTTCATAGAAAAAAACAGAAAAAGGAAGTGGTGATAAATGTAACGACCCCAACTGACAGAAACATCAACAAGAAGGAACATAAGAACCTGAATAAATACCAAGGGCTAATGCAGGAGCTTGGGAACATGTGGGGAGTTAAAGGCAAGCAAAGTAAAGGGGAGCTTTGGGGGCTGTGACCCCTAAACTCAGAGAGTGGCTGTAACAGATTCCAGGTACAAGTCAAGTCTATTTTATTTGTATGGTGCCAAATCACAACAAAAGTTATCTCATGACACTTTACAGGTAGAGCAGGTCTGGTACCACACTCCTTCAATGAATTTACACCCAAATATTCTCCATGAGCAAACACATCCTGCAACAGCGGCAACGAAAACCTTCCTTTTAATAGGCAGGAACGTCGAGCAGACCCAGGCTCAACGGGGACGGCCTTCTGGTACAAGAACGGAAGTGTATGTGCAGAAGAGCACAGTTCTACAAACAGCTATGAGACTATGGAGAACCCTCAAATGCTTATCCTGTTAAGGGCCGTGGGGGGCTGGAGCTGAGAGGCAGGGTTCACCTTGGATGGGTCACCAGTCAATCATAGGGCCAACACATATAGACAAACAACCATTCACCCTCACAGCCACACCTACTACCCAAACCTACGGTCAATTTAGAGTGTCCAATTAACATAGTCCCCTCTTGTATGTCTTTGGACTGTGGGAGGAAGCTGAAGTACCTGGAGAGAACCCACACAGGCACAGGGAGAACATGCAAACTCCACACAGAAAGACTCTGTGCTAGAGCCAGGATGATTGATTTGGGGACATATTATCATTGGTCCAAACTGACTGGTCTGAGTCTAGATGTAGATGTCAATTTTTCCCCTTAAGAATGCAATTGGATTTTAACCCCCATACTCAAGCTGTACCTCTCACTTTGATGCTGCAAACATGTAACTAAGTCTTGACAGTCAGAAAGCCATTTTTTACTGAAGTTCCTCTGTCAGGATCCATGAACCAACTGTTGTTTCAACCTTAAGAATCCACAAACTAGAGATACAGCATTGTGATTGTGTGTATCTGCAATGTGTGCCTTTCACAGTGACCTTCACATTTAAACACCAAAATTTGCACAGTTTATTTTGAGTCTAAACTGAGGTTTTCACTAAGTTTGAAGAAATACCCTCAGGATATTCCTGAGATATCACATTTATGAGAATGTACAGACAGACGACAACTCAAAATCATAAAGCCTCCAACCCATGACAGTCGCTGGTTGGGAAGCATAAAAATGCTTTTACACCAATAAAACATTCAGCCAGGAGAGTGTTCATTCCTCACTGAAAACGATCTGTCAGATAGTTTATTACTAGATTATGGAAGATTTGTTGAACTTACCAAATGGTTACTGCAGGTCACTCAAGATTAGAGTTATTCTGTTATACAAAAATTTTAAGTCTGTAATATAGCTGATGCTTGAACAAGAAACTCAAGGTTGTCCTTCATGACAAAGTGTCACAGATGCAAAGTAGAATTGAAGGGTTGCTGGTCACTTGATAACATTCACTGCTGTGTTAAATTCCATTCAAGTTCTTTTAGAACTCAATTATGCATTTCTCAACTCCAAAAGCCCTATAAACAAAGTACATTGCAGCACTGTGGGCTAAAAACATTGACAAGGCCGATGGCTATTTCGGATTTGGGACCCTCAAAACCTCACCCACATTTCTATGAGGTCCACGGGGCCTGAAGTTATTATTTTACCTTCAAAGATAATGAATCCACTCAGAGATGAACCTCAGCTATCTACTTTCACAGACCTAACAATGAGAAAATATACTTATTTACTTTTACATAAGTAGAGGGAATTTGAAATGAAGACACTCTGCAAATGGGAAATGCTCTTAAAAAATCCTATATGTAGGTTCACCCTGTCATTCTTGCATGCATGAGCCATTGCCTGAATAACTTCTTTGTACGCTTGAGTACCCATTTATCACCAAGAGTAAGGATGGAAAATTACATTTCATAAAATTTATAAAAAGGACAGTGATCTGCCAGTAGGTGCACCTGTAGAATTTGTCATATATATAAAGAAATACATTATTGGAGGTGTAAATGAAGAGGACTAATATATACCCAGGGGAACAAAAACAGAACACTTATCCTATAGTTTGTAATTATAGCAGCTCCTTGCAAGGTGAAGACGACACTGAGTTCAATTTACCATTAAATTGACCGTCTTGTCTGGCTTTGCAAAGTCATAATTTGCTCTATTATTCTCATGCAAACTACTCTGGCACCATGTGTCAAACAAGCACAACACTCATTAACAAACTCAATAATTGTAGGGGGAAGTGGGAGGCAGAGCTGAGCTGAATTGATAAGCTTAATAAAACAGAGCTTGTCAATGGAAGAACAACAATCGAACAGTCATTTCTTGGTGTAACTTTGTTAATTAGCAGTAGCAGCTAACACACACAAAATTTATGCTCAGAATGGGGGTTAGGGAGAGGACTACTGGGGTGAATATGCAGTGATGTGTCGTAAACACTTTATTGCCCCACCACAGAAGTTGCCATTGATCTTTGTGATGAGTAAAAAATAAAAAAAGATGAGAGCCATTACATATGCAGTGCTCTGCAGCCTATAAATATGACTCCTAAATACACCTACAAGCCCATATGCATACAGAATAAAATGCATATTTTCCTGTTGTAACTTTATCTTCTTTTATTGCAGGAGACAGTTTACGACTTCTATATCAATAAAATATTTCAGATCTTTGCCAGCCATGCCAAACTGCCAATAACTCAGCTATTGTGAAATGCTAAAATAATATGTTCAGGAATTCACTTTTGAGCACAGAGGACTCTTGAAGGTTGTGGAACAAGCTTGTTATAAAATTGGTGGTCACAATTGGTGGAAACCTCTTTACAAAGAGTACTGAAAGTGATGTATTCTCACTTTCTCACACTAGAGTGTGTATGTTGTAGTGGCACAATGTATGGCTATATATCCAAAATTTATGATTCTCTGTGTTAGGTAGAAGAACACTCAGGGAAAAGGTCAGGTTTTGGCAAACACCAAGGAATATTACAACATCATCATCTCCCTGTTTGGAGTTGTTATTGAGGAGATATCGATGTCCCGGGAATTACTCCCATGTTTGGAAATGTTATCGAGAGGATGTTAATATCACCGAGAGGAGTGTAATGTTCCGAGAAGTTCGTTGCACCAAAACAATGTCAGTAGCCAAGACACGCACGCACATACGCACACACATGCACCAGTTCTGGACATTCCATCTCTTAAGGTTTGGGAGAGTGTCTTGCAATGTTCTGGTCAGAGTGACCGAGACTCACACTCACAAAAGTACAAGCATATTCAAAGACACACATATCCAAATACACACACACACACACACACACACACACTCACACACACGCACCGGGTGTTGAAATGCACGCTTCTTTGGCTATAAAGATAGGTTGATGACATGTGTGAGGGGGGCTTTTTTCGACATAGACAACTTCTGTTACTCTGCGTTGTAGAACTGTGAGTCTTTGAGAATAAAAACCCGCCGGCTGTACTCTTTCTCTTCCTGTGGTCTATTCTTACATTTTTGTCACCCGGTGACCGGTTGAGGTTCCGATCGAATCCTCTATAATGTGTGTACCATGACACTATCATCCTTCAAACTTTGATCATAGACAACAAATAAACATGCTCATCATACTGAACCCTCTCTCATTCTAGTTCGTCACATTTCGCATGATACGGTCTCAGACATTTTCCAGATGAGTAAAAGTCAGCTGTCTTGTTGGTTGACATTAAAGATAACAAAGGTAATTCACTTTTGTTTGACAGCAATGTTTTCCCAGCTTATTCACTCATCACCATTATCAGTAGTGCACTACCCCCAAAAAAGGAATGTGAAATTAAACGCTGGATCAGCCAGAGCATTAAAAACATTGCCAAGTTAAATATTGATTATAATCCAATAATTCTGAGATAAACACCCCTTAATGAGAATTATGTTCAAAATACAATATTTAGTTGTCAGATGTGGTCACCTTCTTAAAATAATCGGCAAAGTCATTTTTTGACAACTTTTTTTTTGCCTAAAACAACTTATGTTTTGTCTCCAGTTATGTGTTTTCTGAAAAATTTGAAAAAAAAATGACTGGCGATTATTTTAAGGACTTTATGATGTGTTATTTTAACTGTCATTTTGGAAGCTGTGGTTTGTAACTGTTTGACAATTCTGGCTTATAATTATATAAGAATTGGCTCTATAGTAGAGAAGGGAGAATTCACCCTGAAAATAACCTTGAGCTCAGAATTAAGACAGAAAAAAACCCCACTTGTTTTACACTGACCTTGTGTTTTTCCCCACATTTTCAATAAAACCTACATGTATGACCTTCATCTGTTCACAGTTTCTATCAGTAAGCATAAATGTAGGTCGCTGGCTTAACTTCTGGCTGGAACCTAAAAATCCAATAGATAGAATAGATTCAAGCAATTTCTCAGCCTCAGGAGAGATTTACAGTTGAACTCTGTTTAATTTTCCTGAAATTTGTTTTCAGAAAATCTAATCTCAAGTGCCACCAGCCATTGTGCATGTGAATGCTGAATTAAGACTTTAGTTGAGTAAGATATATTCTCCAAAGAACAAGCTTTAGTGTCAATTTGAAAGCAAAGATTTTATTTGCAGAGATAAGTTTGAGGCTGCACGGTGGTGCAGTGGTTAGCACTGTCGCCTCACAGCAAGAAGGTTCGGCTCAGGCGCGGGATCTTTCTGTGTGGAGTTTGCATGTTCTCCCCGTGTCTGTGTGGGTTCTCTCCGGGTACTCTGGCTTCTTCCCACCATCCAAAAACATGCAATTGGGGACTAGGCTGATTGATAGTCTAAATTGACCGTAGGTATGAATGTGAGTGTGAATGGTTGTTCGTCTGTATATGTTGGCCCTGCGATGGACTGGCGACCTGTTCAGGCCTCTCGCCCGTTGACGCTGGGATAGGCTCCAGCCCCCCTGCGACCCTTAATGTAGGAATAAGCGGAAGATGATGATGGATAAGTTTGAGAGCTTTTAACGTCTACAATGAGGAGAAATCATGTGAACAATCTGGTGATATATTTTACAGGGGTGATATGTTGCTTTTACAGGAACAGTACAGATGTGTGCATGTAAATGTGTGAGTGTGTGTGTGTGGGGGGTGTGAACAATTGGAGACCTTTTCTGGTACAAATACTAGCCTTATCAAGACCCTTTGTCACGGGGGTAAGCAGGGAAACAGGACCCAAGTGCAGACGGCAGGAGTTCAACAAAAAGTATTTAATCAAACGGCAAAGTGCCAAGGGCGGCACAGTGGTGCAGTGGTTAGCGCTGTCGCCTCACAGCAAGAAGGTTGCGGGTTTGATTCCCGGCTCGGGCACGGGATCTTTCTGTGTGGAGCTTACATGTTAGAGCTGGATACTCTAAATTGACCATAGGTATGACTGTGAATGGTTGTTTGTCTCTATGTGTTGGCCCTGCGATGGACTAGTGACCTGTCCAGGTTGTACCCCGCCTCTCACCCGTAGCCACTGGGATAGGCTTCCGCCCCCCAGCGACCCCTAACAGGAATAAGTGGAAGACAATGGATGGATTGCAAAGTAACAACGCAAGGCATACAAAGTTCACCGGAAGAAAACAAAGTATCTAGCAAACGGGTCAACAGGCCTAAGTCCTGGGGCCTCATGTATCAATACTTAAGTGGATCTCATACTAAAAACCTGCGGTCACAAGAAGAGAGTTGCGTACGCAAAAAAAATCAGGATGTATCGATATGTGCAAACGCCAGAATCCACGCACGTTTCCTTGATACATCCCAATGAGCATGGAATTGAGCGCAGATGTCAGAGCGACCGGGCCCGCCCCTGTTACGCCCACCTATAAATACTTAAATTCATTTAAATAGGGTCTCCACTGTCCGCGCTCTCAAAACGATGTTGAAGAAAAAGAGGTTCAGGGCGTGGAGCTGGAGGTGCTGGTAGGACAGACAGTAGATTCTGTTTAGTAGCCTGTCCAGTGGTGTCAGGATAAACAATGAACGTTGTGAGTGGGATAAGGTTTGTGAGAGGGTGAACGAGGTGGGTTCAGAGCAATAGATAGATAGATAGATAGATAGATAGATACTTTATTTATCCCCTCAGGGAAATTCAATGTATCCCACAGCTCACATACACAGAATACACATACCACAACATACAGTCATTATAAAACGGATAAAAAAATAAAAATGTGAGCCTGATAAGAGTCTGATAAAAAGTGTGTGCAAAGTAAAGTTCATTGTGTCAATAAATACTAAAAACAATAAAGACAGTTGAATAAAAGGGATAAAAGAACAGTAGTGGATTGCACATGAGGGGAGGGGAGGGTGGAGCTTTGACAGTACAACAGAGTCTGGGTCAGCGGCCCCTGTCCTCGGCTGAGCTGTTGTAGAGTCTGATGGCTGCAGGAATGAACGATTTCCTGTGACGCACCCCCGCCGAGATTAAAAAAAAAGTGGTCAGACCTCAAAGTGGAGGTCAAGCGGCATATAGCTGCCCTCCGGAGGAGTGCCGGCCAGACAGGTGGGGGTCAGGGAGAGGGGCACCGATTTTGAGCAGCGGGTGGCGGCAATCATGGGCTGCATGTCTGTGGGGGGGATCGTCGCCTCCACCCACGCTGACTCCGAGAGCCTGCAGGGTCAGTAAAAACTCATTTACGCAACATTTCCACATGCTTTGTAAACGCAAAACAATCTGCTATTTAAATTAACCAATATGTTTATTGACAGAAATTGATCCGTCTGCAATGCTGCCGACATGCAGCATCCCTGCCCGTCTGCCGGCTCAGACTCCTCCGCCAGGACTAGCGGCATTCGGGCCAGTCCGTCCCCCGGCCCCAGCACCAGGCCAACAAGCGGTGGACGGTCCTCCAGGCCACCCGGACCCAGTGCCGCATCCTCCGACCCACATGGATCCAGCGAGAGGGTCCTCACACAGGCGGTCCTGCAGTCGCAGGAGGACATAGGCGAATAAACAGGGATCAATGAGCGGCTCGACCGCCTTATTAACGTACTAGAGCATTTAGTAGAAAAAATAAAATAATCTGGCTTCATGAATTGTGGGAATGTTTCTTACCCATTCACATTGTGGAAATGAAAGTCTGCCATGTGAAGACGGCTGCCTGGCTGGGATGGGCGTCCATCCCTTCAGCCTCTGGGTCATCCCGTGGGGGGACATGCTGCTCGGCTTGGGGGACACCATGCAGGTTGGCCACATTGTGAAGGATGCCACAAGCCATCACAATGTGGCACACCTTTTCTGGCTGATAGAGCAGCACGCCCCCACACCGGTCCAGACAGCGCCACCGACCCTTCAGCTGGCCGATGGCCCTCTCCACCACTGACCGAGTGCGAGAGTGGAGGTTGTTGTACCTCCGCTCTCGGTCAGTGAGAGGTTTGTGGAGAGGGGTCATCAGCCAGTTCCTCAGGGGGTAGCCACTGTCACCTGCCGTAAAAGCACAGTATTGCACACTTTTGGTTTAGGTGACTGCAAGTTAAGTTTCTCAAACAATATAATTCAGCATTTACTCACCCAGCAGCCAGCCGTATGTCACCGCACCTGCCAGCAGCCTCTCCCCAACAGTGCTGCTAGACAGAATGTGCGAGTCGTCCATTGAACCAGGCCACCTCGCAACAATGTTGAGCAGATTCATCTGTGCATCGCAGATGATCTGCACATTGATGGAGTGGAAACCCTTACGATGAACATAAGCGAATTCCTCATGGGACGGCGCTTTTATGGCAACATGAGTGCAGTCAATGGCTCTGATTACATTAGAGAATCTGGCTGTTGCTGCAAATTGTTCTTTAATATTGGCCTGTTCAACCGCATCGTAAGGGAATTGAATGTACCTGCGGGAGAGGCGGATGATCAGGTCCACCACCAAGGGCATGGCCAGGCTGAGGGACGACTGGCTCACCCCGGAACGGTCCGCTATCTCTCGCTGGAAGGAGCCAGTGGCCATGAAGCGGAGCGTACTCAGCACCAGTGTCCGCACAGCTCCGCTCCTGGCGGTTCTGCGCTGGAGCGCCGGTCGCAGCTCCTCACAGATCTGTAGGAGGATGTGGTGCGGTAGCCTGAACCGGCTCATCAACCACTCATCGGAATTTTGCAGCAGATCCTCCTGCTCCCTGAAATATCGCTCCCATCTGATTAACCTGTTTGCCACGTCCTCCAACAGCGGAAGTGCTGCCATTGTTGAAAGTTGCACACTCAGCACAATCGTGAAGGCTCTTTTATAGCTGCTAAAGTAATGCCAGCAGGTGTTTGGGTTTGTGTTGATGGTTTTTTTGTGCCTGATGTATGTGTGGTTATCAAATAATGTCAGTTACCAAACTTTGCCACAGGGCGTTGCCAACGGACCAAAGTGCAGGTAACGCAAGAATCGGCTTTCCGCCATCTTCTATGGCACCTCCAGAGTTGGCGTGAAACAACACAAGAATCGACGATCTTTTCAAGTTGATACATCTGAACGTGAGCGTCGATCCTTGCGTACGCAACTTTTTCTTGCGTAAACCGCATTGATACATGAGGACCCTGGACAAGTATAAAGTAACAACAAAACCAATATAAAGCAAGGCTGAGAACTAAACTTACTGGACACACTGAGGAGCTGAGAACATGACATGGTGGCAAGATGACAAAACCAACCACAAACACAATGATCCGAGGTAAGGCAATGGGAAACACAGAGGTTAAATACATTGGAGAGAGCACAGGAAGACACTAACTACTAAGTAAAACAGGAACACAAGACAAGGATCATGACACCCTTAGTCCTCATGGGAACCAAAGCCTGCTCCTAATGTGGCAAAGTATAATTTGTGTTCATGAATCAAAGTTAGATTAATGTTAATTAATGTCTGAATTGAGACTAGGTAAAGGTAAGGGTTAGACATCAGTTGAAAAGGATTAGGATTAAACAATATACGGATCAGTTTCAAAGTTTCTTACTGTGTCTTTATTCATCTGGGTCTGGGTGCACTCTATTCAAAATAATTCAAATAAATTGTGATTTATAATTCAAATATCAATATATTAAATAGATCTTACTTGAAATTCAAGGTCACTTTGCTAAAAACATATCTTTACATCACCAAAATACACAATGAGAATGTTGGCGTGTCTCTCAGACCATTCTTAAAACTTCCACCAGCACAGTGAGTGTCTTTGAGTAAGTTGGACAGTAAATGTATAAACTTGCAACAGAAGTACAGGCTTTTTACTCCCTAAATAAAAAAAAAATGTTTAATTGTAAATTGTAATTTTTGATTACACATTGTAAATTTTTTGATTTAATTTCAGTTACGACTGTCATCATACAGCAGCAACAGGTCCTCTCCCTATAGAGTCATGCTTATTTTTGTTTGCTAAAAAAATTGCAGATTTGTTAGTGGAATTGATCAGAACCTCACCTGATGAAGTCATTTCACCTTGGTGGAGGTATGAGCTCTCAATATTACTTTGGACAATTATATGTAGAGCTTCAGTTAATTTTTGGGTCCGGTTAAGGGCACTTGTTTAAATAAAAGAAGCAGGAATTTCAAAAGTATTGATGAATTATGCATAAGTTCTTAAATTGTTTGTACATTTCAGATATCAGTTTATTTCCATGGTGATATTATTTCATATTGACCCATTACCTCATTGGCCTATCGCCCAATTGCATCATTTTTGCCTTTTCTTAATATATTATTATTATATTTCTTAATGTTTATTATTAGTATGATGATGATGATGATGATGATGATGATTATTATTATTATTATTATTATAATACAGTCAGACACACTCAAATAACATACCAGAAATCCCAGTGACCAGCTAGATTTCTCCAACAGTGTCACATCAAGAAAGAAGACTTCACCAGTGTTTATGGGAAACTGTGAAACATTTCATATTTGTGGTCCAATAGGAGTAGTACTGTGAAGAGACGCAAGTACTGTGATAACGGTCTCTCCTAAACTGACACACAACTGTGTGGACTGCTGGCAGACAGATATCCGACTATGTGAGTCAAAATCCATGTGTTGTTGAAATAATTGCACAAATGATTCCTGACTAAGCAGAAGAACCTGAATGCTCTTCAAGTTGGACAATGCTGCAAGACTTGAAAAACATTAGTATACAAGTTCATAACATATGAAACAACTGATTCATGTGAAACTGAAAAAAACCCACATTAACATTCCACAATAAGCTTGTAACCATTTTTGACTGAACTGAAATGAAATCATTAGGATTCATACATGTGGTCCAATAGTCTAAGCATGTACAGATAAAAACTGTTCTGTATTTAACACTACAGTTTTGTGTAATTCACTGCAATGCTGAGAATTCTTTCTGAAACAATGGGAGCTTGATGGTTCATGAATACATCAAACATATTGAAGATTAAAACTGTGCAGCATCTTATAGAATAACTGACATAAAACATTTTGGACATGATTATATGAACTTTTAGCAGTTTAGAAAATCTTCAGTGAGTAAATTAACTTGAAATAGTAGAGGATGATTATTATGCCTTTGAAATGTAAATATAGTACACAAAAAGGGGCTTGATAACTCACTTGAAATACACCAACAGTACATTTTCAGATTCTGTCAAAATCTGGGTCAAATTCTGATTGAAAACTACTAAAGGAACCTGTGATTTGAATTTACAGGCCCAGTGCACTCAAAAAAAATTGTCTGTCATCTTAATCCTAATACAGTACAATCTCCTGCACAGGGGAGAGAGAATTAGCGTGTTAATCCAAACCCAGGTACTGACCCCTCAGCTTCCACCATAAACCAGCACTATAAACTTAACTGTATGCCAAATCTTAATCCAGTTCATATGGCATCAGATTTATCGGCAGGTAAATCAGTGCCTGGGATAAGTATCTCCTGGCTAGATTAATAGAGTGCAGAGGAAAGTTTAAAAAGAAGGGATGAGGAAATATTTTAGGGCCCCACTCCAGAGACCAAGAGCAGAGATCTGTGTGTAAATCTGTGTGAATGCGTGGGTGAGAGAGAATCTCTGGAAAGATTTTAGAGCCACAGTAAGAAACCATTAGTATTACCAGTTCAGAAATTATACTATTAGACTTCATATTAAAGGAGAGGTGTGATAAAATCCCCTGAATATGTTGCTCATGATACAGTCTCATTTGCCAGGGAGGAATACAGGGACAAGCTGCAATGTCTTCTTTAAAAACTTTAAGTGGACTTTGGCTTAATTGTTTGGATGCATTTGGGTGGTAATCAGTTCTTCAGTGGATCAATAAAACAACAACGTATAAGGGCACAATGTCGCTGGGCTCTGCCTGTTAGAGATCAGAAAAAGGTCTCAGAGGTCTGTGCCACTGCGGCAGTGTCACAATTATGGATAGCCAGGACCAGAATTGCATGTGCAGAATTGTGCGTGTGTGTGTGTGTGTGTGTGTGCGCATGCTTGTGTGCGCGCGTGCGTATGTGTTTTTGTTTAGGTACAGACTGCAATTACTGGAATGGTAAATCAGCTTGCATCCAGGACTCCCTTAGAAAAAAATGGACCAGTGCACATTCCTGTGTGCATGTTTATTCATTAAATATTCTACCATCATAAAAACATATGCCTGCTGCACCATAAGTTACAAATAGATCATAATGTCATCATAAAATTATGTTATTGGTCTGTAAATAAGAAGCTGTTCACAAATGCACGCGCATGACTCCAGAAAGAGATGTAAGATAGTCAAAGATGAGGGGAATGAAAAACATTTCAGAAATTTTAGATCACATACACAGGTATCATTAAAGGAGAAAGAAAATTCTTGGTTTTATTCATATTTTTTATGTTAAAATCCAATTGCATTCTTAAGGGGAAAAATTGACATCTACATCTAGACTCAGACCAGTCAGTTTGGACCAATGATAATATGTCCCAAAATCAATCATCCCGGTTTGAGCACAGGATCTTTCTGTGTAGAGTCTGCATGTTCTCCCTGTGCCTGTGTGGGTTCTCTCTGGGTACTCCGGTTTCCTCCCACAATGGTTTCCTCCCCCAAAGTCATGGAGGGAACTAGGCTGATTGAATACTCTAAATTGACTGTAGGTGTGGCTGTGTGTGTGTGTGAATGGTTGTCTGTCTATATGTGTTGGCCCTGCGATGGACCGATGTCCCATCTAGGGTGAATCCCGCCTCTCGCCCGAAGGCTGCTGGGATAGGCTCCAGCCCCCCCCACAATCTCTAACAGGATAAGTCAAGTCAAGTCAGTTTTATTTGTATGGTGCCAAATCACAACAAAAGTTATCTCATGACACTTTACAAGTAGAGCAGGTCTAGTACCACACTCCTTCAATGAATTTACACCCAACAATTCTTCATGAGCAAACACATCCTGCAACAGCGGTGACAAAAACCTTCCTTTTAACAGGCAGGAATGTTGAGCAGATCCAGGCTCAATGGGGACGGCCCTCTGCTTTGACCAGTTGAGGGGAAAGAGGGCAGGAGAGCGGGCAGAGACAAAGACAGATAATGGAGGAAGACAGAAATGCAGAGGGAAAGAGTGGAACAGAGATAAAGAGAGAGAGAAAGAGAAGAGACTGATGGATAGATGGGGACGTGAGCAGGTGGAGCTATGGGTGGCAGCTTGAGCCTCTTCAGGTCAGCAGCCTCCTCCAGCAGCACCCAGGATCTTAGATGAGGGGAGCCCGAAGGCTCCAGAGAAGAAGACAAGTTAATAATACGTATGAGTATGATTTATGTATGACACATACAGGAGGACAGAGAGGAGTAGAGAGAAGCCCAGTGCACCATGGGAGATCCCCCAGCAGTCTGAGCCTATAGCAGCATATATAAAGGGCCAGCCTAAGCAGCCCTAACTATAAGCCTGATCAAAAAGGAAGGTCTTAAGTCTGCTCTTAAAGGTAGAGAGGGTGTCTGCATCCTGGACCGAAACTGGGAGACGGTTCCACAGGAGGGGAGCCTGATCATTCATGTTTTGTCAAATACTAAATCAGCACTGAACAGAACATGGCCCTACACAGACAATGGCTTCATCATTCAATATGGATTTTTACAGTAGCCTTCATTGTAACTAAATGGACCTGTCAGGCAAGTAGATGCATGGGTGGACACCTTAAACCAAAACACAGATTGTGACAGGCTAACTGTAATCTTGTAGAAAGTGACAGCTGTGTAACTCCAGATAAGGGATATATCAAATTTAATGGTACAGAATGATACGATATCTACCAAAATATCACTGTATACAATATTTTACAAAATTATCTTTGTCCCCCATTTTAATTACATTTTTGTAACCTACTTTTAGTCATAGATTTGAATTTCAGTGATCAATAAGACTGTTATAAACAATAATGCTGATAAAAGTAAAAAAAAAAAAAAATTGAAAGCAGGACGATTACTTCTAATATTACTGTTATGACCCGGATCTCAATGTTCACGTCAAAGAGTCAGCTGTATGAATCGATACAGTACAACAACAGACACTATACACCTAAAAAAAAGACTTGATTATGTTTAAGACTTTGAAAAAGTCAAGGCTTTGAATTTTTTTTTTTTTATTGTTTCTGCTGTTTTATGAATTAATGGTAGAACACTAACCCCAGGTGATTTGTACCCACACAGTCCTTGTCATGTGATTTTCATTCGGTTGCTGCTGTCTGAGTCGCACTTCAGACTGTTCACTGATGTCATTGATGGTATGCTTGTTTCCCTCCTCCCAGCTCTTTTTAATTTCAAGAGCCATGATCTGAGAGGCAAATCTGTCACGTCAGCTCAGAATTCTCATCAGTAGCATGTGTGACATTCCTACACCTGGCACTCCTGCAGGCAAGGCAGGACCAGTGGCAGCAGAAAGCAGGGATCCGTTAGTGAGGTGTGCTGACTGCCTTACAGGGTTGGTAAGGAAGAGACGACACAGGTGTCATGTCTGCCTGCGACCAGTGTGTCCTTGCCACTACGACCCTACCTGTGCTGACTGTATATAAGGCATAAGGTAAATTAAAGTGGTCCCAGAATTTGCATGTAATCCTTATTTAGTATGGTGGTTCTGAATAAATATAACTTAATGGTAATTTCCAAGAGAATTCATGGTCATTTTTCCCCTCTCAAAAAAGGACTTTTTTTTGTCTATCTCTCCCACAGTTGTCAGTGATGCAGGAAGACTGTGTCTTCACCAGATAAGGCTCACATCTCCCGGGAATGGGTGGACCAAAGAACAAGTTCCCAACTCCATTCATATTTTTTTTAACTCAGTTACCTGATTTTTCAATAACTTTTGAGCCTTTTTGTAGAGTACCTCATGGTGACTTTTTTTCATTTCATGTGACATTGCATATTGGGTAATTGCAATCCCTGCGATTGACTGCTGACCAGCACAGGTGTACTCTGCCTCTCGCCCAATGTCAGCTGGGATAGGCTTCAGGGCCTATATATATATATATGTGTGTGTGTCTGTGTCTGTGTGTGCACAGATTTCAATGTTTTCACCCTAAACAGCCTCCCATACATTTGTCTATGATCGGCCACTTTTCCGCCACCCCTGACCCCGTTGCTGTGGCTTCCATAATTAAAACATGGATGTATTGGGCTAACGTGTCTGAGTCAGAGTTTGGTGAAACATGCATGTTTCAAAGAAAAATCATAAAACTCTTACTCACCAAACTCCAACTCTGCTGCGCATTTGTTGACTTTTGTGCCTGCAGTAAAGAGTAGCGCTCGGGGTCACTGAATTGTGTGCACATGGGAGTTTCAATATGCGCGCAGAGTGTAATACACATTCGTGGTTAATTAAAATATGTTCCTCCAACGTGCATGTGGAGCGTAAAACACACTCATTATGGACTTTTGGTGTAAATTTGACACCATAGCATTCCTTCATGTTTAAAATTAGACGATGTAGTTGTAAAAGTATAATACTGAAACTGACTGAATATAGTACAAACACCAACATGAAGTCACCACTGAGTCCACAGTCTTTTGCATTTCAAGCATCCTACACAAGCCACTTAATTAACCAGAGTTCACAATATTTTGTATTCTCATTTTAATTATCATTTTAATATCCCAAATAAGAGGCATAATAAAACCTTGAAGAGGATTGTTATGGACTTTTCCCCCTGTAACTTTAACACAAATGGAAATAAGTTTGCCCCAACAAATACAGATACTGGCATCTCTTATCATCTGTACTTGTAAAGATCTGAGTTGACAACAAAGAACACAGTGGTAAGTGCAGGTTTTGGAGAGGATCAACAGCACACATACAGAGAATCCAGTCACCCTGGAGCAATGCAGCATGATTTTTTTCCTGCTGACTTATCAGTTATGTAGGGTCACTAAACACAAACACAAGAATGTAGATTGAAACGGGTTAAGTTCAGGTGTAATTAGATGGAGGAGAATGTGGCAACATGTTGTAGCAGGGGTTGATCAGCTGCCAGCTTTCTGAGAGATTCTTTCTCAGACAGAAAAAAAACACCCACTCAATACTTCTCAATGCCCTTGTGGCTGTTGAGATTATAAGTGGTACCTTTAGAGAGAAGAGAGGTATGTAAACTTGCTCCAGATACTTTAGCTTTTGAATGCAGCACAGTGAGTTATATTAACTATCTAGACAAAGTCACCTGAAGATTTTCACCTCAGGAAATGTGTCCACATAATGTGAAGTTACCGTAAATTCTGGACTACAAGCCACGACTTTTTTTCGACGCTTCATGCCCCGCGGCTTATACTCCGGTGCATCTTATACGAGGATTTTACCTTCACCCTGGGGTGTGGCGGGCAGCGGCAGCGGGCAGTAATTCCCTATTGTTCCTGATGGCAGCTCCAAGTACCGTACTTAGGGAAAATCGTAGCTAAATGTTATGGTAATTTCTCTAAGTACTGTACTTGGAGCATCCAGTCCATGCCGCGGTGCAGTGTAAAAAGAGCATCACACGATATTTTCAGTCATTTGTACTCACCCTCAAGATGGAGAGCAAAAGAAGGAATGCTTATGATGCAGCTTTCAAGTTAAAGGCAATCAATCTGGTGGTGGCAGATGGAAATAGAGCTGCAGCACATAAGTTTGGCATAAACGAATCGATGGTGAGACGCTGGAGGCGGCAACATGACGAACTGACCCAATGCAAAAAGACAACAAAAGCTTTCAGAGGTCATAATAGCAGATGGCCCGAACTTGAAAACGCTCTGGAAGACTGGGTCAACATGCAGAGAACGGGCGGCCGAGGTGTTTCCACCGTGCACCGCGGCTTATTTACCGGTGCGGCTTATACGTGTACAAAGTTGATTTTTTCCCTAAAATAAGCATCTGCGGCTTACATAACGGTGCGCTCTATCGTCCGGAATTTACGGTAAACACTTGCAGAGGAAAACCAAATAATAAAAACGTTCTTTGCTAAAGCAGTGGCTGAGAGCACATGATGTGGGCTGGGGAACATGACAGTGAAAGAGAAATCAAAGAAACGTCAGTCATAAATTACCTCTTAGTGGATGGTCAAAGCTTTCCTCATCACATGAGGGCACACACAATACAATAAATACTGAACAATCATCTTACTGTATGTTGATTGTGTGCAATACTACTTCGGGGAAAATGTAGAAATAAACACTACAAGTGCTTTGTCCTTTCTCGCATTTCAGATCCCTGATGAATACTACTGCTGCAGCAAACTGTTTCTGAAGCTCCTTTATGTACACAGAAAGACGGTAATCTATCTGCTTGTCTGACAGTAACAGTGATGGACAATAAGCATATTACCCACAAAGTTGTCACGTTCTTTTAAGGTATAATAATGGTTATGCATGTAACTGTTTGACTTACCGTCGCGGATTGCAGTAATGACTGGCTTTAGACCTAAATCATGGAATCATCCAACATGAACAGGATGGAGGTTTTGGAACCTCTCATGTATTTGGTCAGTACGATGCGTTGCACATTTAAGAGGGCTGATTTCGCCCTAAATGCTTGTGAGAATACTGTGCTGAGGCTTTCTGTAAATTACTTTAATTGCTCATTTACATTTGTATGTAATAATTAAAAGCCCCCATTACAAAGCCTTTTCATGGAGGAAATATTGCACCATTATTACGCCTCCCCGCTCACTCAAATGCACAGAGAAGTAATGCAAAGTCTTTAATGTTTCGCTTATGTAGTCAGAGCATTGAGTCCATGTCATAGTAAAAGGCACAGTCAGAACAGCAAGACCACTATAAGTGCTGTTGTGTTGCTATCTAAAATCACATATAGTTCATTGCAGTGGTCACTGCGTTGTCTCAAATGCAAAGCAGCATAATGGTGGGGTCAATTTAAAGTGAAATCTCAATGTAAAGTGGTAAATCCTTGAGAGAGAGAGTCTCAAAAGCCTGAATGCTTAATGTCTGCTCAAAAAAATAAGGCCAAGAGGCAGTTAGAAGAAATACCATTATAGAATACTTCTCCATCACTAATGATATGGTCAAATGGTCAGATACAATTAAATAGGACTACAGCTCAGGAGTGTTTGTACAAATCTGCACTTGGGAAAGTAGGGAAGAGAAGGTTCTCATTCTGCTTAGCTCCTAATAATTTTACTTTTCTAAATTAGGCAACACTTCGATCTTTAAGATCTTCAGGCAAGTGCAAGAAAGGGGGACAGTTCGTTCTTAGAGGAGGCAGCAGTCTGATCACATCATTGTCACCTGCTGGTCAACGCGCAGAATCAATTCATCCACAGCTCACCGTTAACTTTCAGAGCAGTTCACAGGCGATGTGGTGCGGCAGCTGAGAGGTCTGTTCATCTCCACAATTGGAGGCAACTTGAGCTCAGGAAGAAATTACTCTTTCTCCCAAACAAACATGGAAACACCTGCAGACTCTCATACTCCCCCACAGCCTTGCTTCCTCTGACCATTTATTTTGTTGTCCCATCAGCTAAACACTAGGAGTCATCCCAATATCTTTAACATTTAAATGGGTATGGTCATTTAAATGACTCTGTAAAGTGCTGAAAATCTATACCAAAATTGCATTGAAGGTTGATCAAATGGGAAAAGTGGTCATTTCTGAAGCATGAAGAAATATGAGAGGCTGTGTGACTACATTTTTTGACTGGTATTTGTTTATAAGAACAGAGGGGAGCATTGTATTGTGTCAGAACGTTGGTCTTTGATCTGAGAAGTTTGCGTGTCAGCAGGGAAAAAAGCTGCGTGGCGAGTTCCATGAATACGCCACACTGTGGATCCATACTGACATTTTTTAGAGAGTTGACATAACCCTCCTCACCTTTGTCCATGTGTTTGCCAATATTCTGAAAAAATGCTATTATGCATAAGAAGGCCTTGCTTTTTAATGGTAAGTTTAATGATGTTGCTACAATCTGTATCGTTATTCTCATTGTCATCAGCATAAGTATCTTTAGTGCTACAGTATGTGAATGTTGGTGTTTACAGCGTATTAGTAAAGGAAACCATTGAACCAATTCTTGCAGATTTGCCATTTTCCCCTCTCCTAAGTAATCACATGATGGCTCATAATCTGTGGTCATGTATTGGTGATGGGTTTTGAAGAGTCAGTGCAAAGCAATATTTATTCATCAGTCATTGCATCATGATTATGTGCAGGAAATAGTAAGCAATGACAGTGTGCTCATTCATATTTGAGCTGGAAATGGTGTTTTCCTCTGACAATTAGAGAAGCTCAACTGCCACAAGCTATTGACTCCAGTTGCATTGCAGGCAGTTTATTAAATCCAAATTCAGCTGAACAATAAACACAAAAGTCATCACAATTTTTTTTCTAATTACAGCAAGTCTGTCTGAAGAACTATGTCTATTGTTACTGCAAGCAAGGCCCCATACCATGCTTAAAACTGACAACATCAGCGTGGTGACAACATGACCACATCCGTGTGAAACACCATTCAAAAGCAAAGAAAAAGTACATAAGGCTACAAAGTGTGGCTACAAGATGAATGACACATAATCTGTATTTGGACCTGGGCTCTCATTAAAGCTGAAGAAGTGATAAGAGAAGAGAGATGTAGTGGAATAAAAGGCCCTCAGCTCCATGATGTGTTAGGTTTTTTTTAATGTCAGAAATACAACTTACTAACAACAGTCCTCACTTGGCAATGAAAACCTTTTCCTCTTTGCCTCACTCTCTTGTCTTCAGAGTGACTAAAACATTAGCACTCTTGAACATGCAGACAAATCCACTTGTTAAAGCATTATGATTTACTCTTACATTACCCAAAACAAGAGATAAATCCATAAATAGAGAGTGTTTTAAAAGTTGTATCACCACATTTTTGAAAAAAAATAACTCTTGAATGATAACAATTTATACAAAACCAATTAAAAGCTTAAAGCTTAAAGCAAGACACAATAGGTGAAAATAACACTACAGTTCACAACCAAACAATGAAAAAAAGACTATCAAAATCCATTAAATATAAAAACATTTTCACAATGTTTGTAGAAATGAAATTCTCCATGAATAATATAAAAATCAGTAGAATATGCTCTTGATAGATATCATCTGAGCACCATGTAGAATGACAGTGCTTGCCCAGATAGACTGGCTCCATGGCAGCCACCAGAAGGTGAGTGGGCCCAAAGAAACACATTAATGCATATTTTTGGCTGTCACCAATTTGAACAGCTTATGGAAGCAATACAACACATTATAATTCTGACCAGCGTATGGAATGTGTTTTTGCCTGTAAGACACACAACAGTTGAGAACCAGGTCAGAACTCATCCAAGCTTGTTACTGCCTTTCATAAATGCCAGCATGTTTGTCTGACAGCTACATTGCAAAATAAGAATGTCAAACTCTTCATATACACTGCTGTAAACTCACAACAAGAACAAAGAAACTGTCAAAAGTGTGTCTTCATCTTGTCAAGAAAGATGACAACAACGTCTGTTAGAGTAGAAACACCAACGATCTATTGAAATATATCTATCAAGCATGGGCTCAAATTGCTCTAGCCAGCAAGTCTGTGACCACAGGAAAATATCTTTTTATATCATCTGTTATTATTATCACCTTTGGCACCACACAGGAAGATTTGTTTCTTAAATATAAAAAAAGAATCTTAAATTATAACAGATTACAGCCAGCTTGACTCAATTTATTGTTTCCCTTCATACCCCAGAATCAAGTTGTTAAATATCAACAATGTTACCAGTATCAATTAAATCATATCGATTCCAAACCTCATGTTTTGGTCATTAATGCGAGACTCCAGGTATACTCAGAGAAATGTATTATTTCCATATACTAAAAGAGTTGAAAATGAAGGGTACAGGAGCAACACAAGTCGTACACAAAGTACCTAATCATTTGTATATTTTTATATGCAGCTGGAATACCTCAACAGTGTGGGCAACCATGAAACTCTCTGGGCTGAATAATAAGCATAAAATATGAACAGCTGTTTGATTAAAGATTGAAGGTGTAAATCTCAAGGGTTGCGGGAAAATATCTAGAATTCATGGCTTGGTCATGAATCTTGTGCCTCTGAGATGTCCTTGATGCTAAACCGTAGGCATCGTCGAAACATCTAGATGAGTTCTCTATGTTCAAGCTTTATGAGCTTATTTTCCCTGGGACTATAATGACGCCCACCTGTCTGCATCAAAGCACTAAGAAACACAAATGCATATGCAACACTTACATATGCACAGTTTACTTTGAATGGTCCTTGCTTCCAGGGCTCGGAATGAACACCTCGCTTTGACATCAGATTGGAGATCCATTTCGAATAGTATGAAAATTGTTCCTCTGGGGAAAGAGTTTCACTGGAAAACCTGTCAACAGAATCTGTATCTTATATTAATTCACTTGAATATTTGAGGTAAATTTGGTGAATTCTCAGGGAATTCATCCATTCATACAAGGTGTTATGAATGAAGGTACTGTAGTACCTCGAACCATTCAAACATATTCCCATAGCGCCAGATTAAAAAATGACAGTTTAAATTTGTCAAATGGTACCCCATGCAAATGAACATGGCACCCTTTGGTGTTTCTGTATGGCTTTTACCCCATTCCATCAATATGATACCTGCTGGGCTGCAGATGTCAGTCTTCTTAGAGCTTGGTGGCATGCCAAACAAACAGCCAGGTAATGGTTGTTTCATTCCAATTTGAAACTATGAGTTTATTGTTTGCAACAAGATTTAACTATTATGGCTGTATAGAATTTGCAAAAAGCCAAGATTATTAACACTGACTGTGATCATGAAACATTTTCATAATCATATTATGTATTGTATGAATAGTGTGGTTAAGACAGGATCAGAGGAACATGACAGGGAAAGTTAATATATATGTCTTTGACGAAGTTCCACATGTGGCACTCACATCTCATGCAGATGTGATGTATTAACTGATAGTTCTATACATCTCATAACCATACAACTGTGACAATTTTGGTTTCATAAAGAGACAGACATGACAAAATCATCCATCCATCTAGAACCTATCCCATTGGCTTTCGGATGAGAGGCAGGGTACACCCTGGACAAGTCGCCAGTCCATCACAGGGTCAATTTAGAGTATCCAATTAGCCTAGTCACCATTTGCATGTCTTTGGCCTGCTGGAGGAAGCCGTAGTACCTGGACAGAACCCACCCAGGCACAGGGAGAACATGCAAACACCACACAGAAAGATTCTATGCCCAGGCCGGGTCTCAAACCTGGAACCTTCTTGCTGTGAGGTGACAGTGTTAACCACTGCACCACGTGCCACCGTGACAAAATCATATTTTCTAAATTTACATTTTATACATCAAATTAGAGGTGTTGCTATTCCAGCAACAACTAAAGGCACAAATACACCTTAAGGTCTCTCAAACATCTTCTGAAACTTTTTATTTCCCTTTCCTCATTGGTGCAGCCCACAAAATTGAATTGACATGAAGTTTAGGAGCTCATGTGACTCTGCTCCTGGATACAGAGTCCTCTGGTTGACAGCACAGGTGGTGTTTCAACAACCTGCTGGTTTCAACCCACAGCTCCTGCACCCAAGAGACATTTAGTGATGACACAGTGAAGGTGGGGCTCATTGAGGAGGCTTAGAGCAAGGGGGAGCAGCTAAAAAATATCTGGTTGTGCACATCTTAAAAAAGCTGGTCCATTCACACAACTAGGCAAGGCAATGGCAAGGCAATTTTATTTGAATAACCCATTTTTAAAAATAGTTTGTCTCAAACGGTTTTACATGGCATCATAACAACATCCTCTGCCCTTAGACCCTCACATCGACTGAGGAAAAAACTCCATAGAAAGGAGAGGAGAGGAGAGGAGAGGAGAGGAGAGGAGGGGGCTCCATGTAACCTGATGTGTCTCCCAGAACCTTCTAGCTTTGAGGTGACAATGCTAACCACTGAACCACCTGTTTTCTTGTCTGTAACAACATCTACTGCACGTCTGTCCGTCCTGGGTGAGGGATCCCTCCTCTGTTGCTCACCCTGAGGTTTCTCCCTGTTAAAAGGGTTTTCTATGGAGTTTTTCCTCAGTCAATGTGAGGGTCTAAGGGCAGAGGATGTTGTTATGATGCCATGTGAAGCCCTTTGAGACAAACTGTTGGTGAAAACGGGCTATACAAATAAAATTGCCTTGCCTTGCCGTGCTATTAGTAGTAGTAGTAGTAGTAGTAATAGTATCAACACAGTTTAGGGGTTAAGACTAGTACATTTTTTCTGTTTAGGCACTACTGAAATTACCATGTAACAATAAGGAACCTTGATATATATTTTTCATTCCAGCCTAATCTTTGAACTAACCCTTTTATGTGTCTGGCAACCAAATATCTTCCTTCAGAGTTAGAAAAGGTTACAACCAGAATCAAGGTAAACCGTGTATTGACAACTGATAACAATAAATTTGCTTCATTTCGGGTGTGACAATCACACTGCTTCGCCACTAACATTCTATGTGTGTCCTCAGTGCTCAGACCAGTGCTAAGGCCAACCTACCCTGTGACGAAGTAGTAAGCAAGCAGTCTGTGATAAACACCAACAAATATAAACAGCTATTTATATGCAACAGAGGAAACCGTGGTGTAGCTGTGACAAAGTGCTGCATGAGTGCTTCCGCCCACTACCGTCATCCACTGCCCTGCCACTATCACTCTCTGTTCCTCCTTTAAGCCACTGTGCTATGAGTTCAAATTCTTTGACTCCTCATTGTCTGCCCTCCCCCTTCCTCTTTCCCTCCCTCCCTCCTTTCCACCTCCACACTTTGTCACTTTCTCCTTCGTTCCTTGTCTTTGCCTGCTATGAAAGCAGCAGGGCTCTCTGTGGTTTGTGCTTCTGAGATCTGCTTACACTCAGTCACACATCATGCACATTCATCCATACACACTAACACACGCACAGACTCCCTTTCACAAGCTTCTACTTCCATCCAAATATAGTTTCTGTGAATTATGATGTATGAAAGTAGAGAGCTGATGCAGTTTATTACCAATAGAAACAGATTTGTTAGAAAAGCTCTAAATATTCTCTCCTTAATCTCAATTGTTAGGTAGGTGAAGTGTCTAAATTAATGCATCATCCTTCCTAAACCTCTGAGGCTCTCATAATCTTTGACTCTGTATGAGGGCGTTTTGCTCATACAGTCGACTGTGTGGGATGATAATGCAAATCTGGCCCCTTGTGTTAATGGAGATTTTGTTACTAATAGTAAAGCTAAACTACATCTGAATTGACAGAATTGATAATCTGCTACATTTTGCCTGTTCACACTTCAAAGTACAAAGTTACCTTATGGTGTGAGGGCATGACTCACAAATGACATGGAAATGTGAAATAGTAATCAACAAATATTTCTCATCAAAATGATTTGAACAAGAACCAATGAGAAAATTCCAACAGTTCCATAGAACTGAAAAAAAAGATGTATACATCTCATTAATTAAGGCAGCAATGGAGAAAGAGAGGGGGGGGGGTTGAGAAAGAAAGACAGAGAGGGAGAAATGCTCATACAGCAGCTGAAGCCCGACCACACCCGTTTCAGAATACATTTTAGGATGTCAGTGCAGGTTGAGGTCTTTCCGATGATGTCAGTGCTGTAGCTAAGGAGGAGGAGATATATGTCTGGATGGTTTATGCCTTTAAAAAGCTCAGAGTGATGCCATGTCTCAATTGATATCGCAGAGTTCTCCAATCACGATGTTAATATTAATAATACTCAAGCCCACATACCTTCATCTACATGCAGGCAGACCTAAATTACACCCATAATTAGAACGTCTTATCCAAATGACTTCAAACTCTGCACCGTACTTTCTTGAGGAACTATGTTTAGACACACCAAGTTCGACATCAGTTGGAGCTGTGGTTGTTGTGATAATCAAGGAACATATATAAACAGTTTAGAGACGTGGGAATAAAATGGGGGGAAAGCTTGAGAAAGTGACTTGACAGATCCTGGAGTGGTAACTATCTTTGTTTGCTTCATTTCACTGCTTCTGGCTCGTCACTCTGTCTTACTCTTTTTTTTGTCTTTCTCTGTCTTATTCTCTTGTGTGGGCATAACGTAGTCTGAAAAAAGGCTGTCACTCAATAGTCTAAAGAAAGACTGCAGCTGCAATCTATTACCCTCAGAATATACGCCGTTTTCAAACACACACCCTCAAAGAAGAAGACATAAATTGCCATTTGCAAGCAACTGCCACTCAGAGAAGCAAATATTACCGTCACATGTAACAGGAGAGAATTTTTATTCACTTTTAGGCTAAACATTAGCTACTGTCACACAGCCATCATCAGTATTATCAAGGCAGAGAGACTGTCCCCACAAGTCTAAGGTCAGATGGTGCTGCACCTTTGACCAAATGTAAAGCTCTCTGCAGCTAAGTTAGATTTGTGATTCTGGTCTGTACAAATAATCATTGATTTGCTTTGAATTTAAAGCTAAAAAAAACCTCTGGTGCAGACCAGAGTGAGGATCTTTGTTCACTTGGTTCCACATAAAACAAATATGGGAAGTAAACTGAAAATAATAAAAACAAAAAACACATTAATTTAATTGGCTTATACATGCAGGTGATGGGGCAGTACGATGGTGCAGTGGATAGCACTGTTGTCTCACAGCAAGAAGGTTCCGGGAAGATGAAAAGGAAGGGCAGGGGATGTGCAGTGAGGTCAGTGCATACATGGGAATAAAAAGGCATGTAAATACTATATTATATTTTAGTAGTTTTATATGACACCACAGATGCTTTATATATGGACAGCAATGGAAAATAGAGGTGGCAGGAGTTTAAGGAAAGTGAGTAAGATAATTACAGAGCTCACAAATATATGTGGCAGAAACCATAGAAAGCTTCACCTGAAATAATGGGGAAATACGTGTGTGTGTATATATATGTATGTATGTATGTGTGTGTGTGTGTGTGTGTGTATGTGTGTGTGTGTGTGTGCAGGAAATCTTGGTAGTTATTATGATATTCTTTCTATTCTTTCTACATCATGTTGTCCCCAGGCCCAGAGAGTTTAAATTATAGAAGGAATGCAGCATACCAACATTTTTATATAATGGTCTTTTCCAGGACTCTCAAAGTCAATTTCTCGGTCATCTTTTCTTCTGTTGTAAAATGCATTCAGTCAGACGCTCCTCCAGTGGACTAAATCCTTTTCCTTTTGGTTCAAAGAGTAATTCTAGTGAATTTAAACTTGTTGCTTTTGCGCTGAAATATAAAATTAATATTTTTTCATCTTGTCATCCATTTTTTTCAGTCTTCCACTCTCTCTTCTGTAAACTTGACCCATTATCTCTAAACCTGCGAACAATGCTGCAGTTTTCTTGCCTCATTTTACCTTCCTTACATTCATTTATCCCTTCATCCACCCCAAACCCCCCCCCCCCACCACCACCACCATCACACCATACTCAGAGTGTGCTCAACATCTGTCGCCAAGCTGTTGCTGAGGTGTAAAGTCTCTGCAGTTGCCTGCATGGACCTCATTATGCTGCGTCCTGTATAAACAGGCAGCTGCTGCCCTCCCACTTGACCTCCTGTGGCTATTACAGAGGCTGTTAGACCATTAAAGAGTTCACAGAGTGGGTCAGTGGCACAAATCCAGCTTCATCTCTGCATGTCTCACCACACTGGCCTGCTTGTCAAGCTCTACTGTTCACTGTATCTACATGTTTTACTTCAGTGTGACTGAATTTTCCTATTCTGATTGATTTTAGTGTGTGAACCACTCTTACAATGTATAATTTCATGCTAAAAAATACATCTGTTCAAAGAGTAGAGCAGTCGGTTTACTGAACTTAAGTCTGTAAACTGAGGAGCACCTAATTAGCTTCTGACAGGTTTTGCACTTTAGTCCATTTTCACACTGTTGTTGCACCACACAAATGTAAACAAATAAAAAATAAGACCCATGTAAGCAACCACAAAGGTGAAATGCTGCTCTAATTGCTCTGCCAAACAAGCAGCATCTCTTTGCTAAGCTGTTCTCTTGTATCTTTATGAAGTCAAAACCCAGTCCCTTTCTATGCAAATGAGATACACTGAAAACACCCTCAAAACCACAGACATTGAAGGCACAATCTCTCTAAATCAAAACTCATGGCCTATTCAAAGTGTATGCCCCATCTGTTTTTGCAGAGTTTGTTCCATGTTCCTTTATTTCATGATTTTTACATGTTACTTTGTCAGGAGCGTGGTAGCTCAGGGCTTGCTGCTCCAGCATTATCATCTCCTCATTCTCCATTTACCTCATGCGGTCCTATGACCCTCAAGCCAATAACAGTACGCAGGTGTGTACCTGTGAGCCCTGCTGAGTGGATGCCAGACCAGATTGCACATATTTCAGAAGAAGCCACAAAAATGGTGAGAAATGGAGAGAGGATAAAGTTCTGTATAACTGGTGTGGATGAAGGGTTGAAGAGTGATGCAGAGTTAACCCCATTGTATGTTATTGCGTCAGTGTGTTTTGTCCATGGATCACTGCAATAAAAGCAAGGGCCAACTACATTCAACTGCTTTAGGGTGTGTCCTATCATTAGTGCAATATTTTTTTGTTAATCAGACCTGAGATAGCACAGGTAACAGGTGTAATTCATTGTATTTCTGTGGTCACATCACATTTTTATGTAATCAACCAAGACAGTCGCAAAAAGAAACTAAGCCCACCATTTCAGTTAGTTCTAAGCTCCAGCACCTGATGAAGTAAAACAACATGGTGTGACTTCAAGAGCATAAACTATATTAAGGACATTCTGTATAATGGAATAATAATGGCATGCCCACAATAATCTTACATTACAAATTAAATTCCCACTTTCATGTTATTCTCTGCTACAGCCTGCAGCCAAAAACTTGCACTGTGTACTGCATGACATAATGCATTTCCTTGCCAATTACTGTCTGCAAAGGTAACATTCTAACTTCTTTTAATAAAACAGCACAAACTTATATGTACCAAAATCCATTTGTGTTGTGTTTATGCATATGAAGACATGTATCCCTGCATGTGGACATACCACCTGGATTTAGCAAATCCTCCTTCCTCCCTCCCAAGTGGTCTTGCCTCTGATTTTCTCGCTGTCAGGGAACAACGTCCACAGGCATTCCCACCATCAGATCTTCCTACCTGTGCTTCCAGTGTTGCAAAGCTACAACTACTGCACAGCTGCTGTTGACTCCACAATACTGTAGTATAGGTGGGAAGCATGACTACACACCTATAAACACTCCCAAAACCTCTAAGACTACTTGTATTGTTGTATTACTGTTATTGTTTTTTCTTATGCACCTTTCGCCACTGGATTGGTGAGGTCAGTGGTGGGCCCTTCAGTAGGTTCACATTTACACACAAGACAGATCCAGGAGAAAACTTGTAGAGTATTAAAATGCAATGCACAATTTTGGCACCATAGTCTACAGGTTAAAATATGCAGCTTTTCTGATAATTTATGTTTTGTTTTGTTTTATTTTTCATAATTTGATTGGGAGCAGAGTGACTCTTGGCACAAGAAATCAGTTTTGCATGACTGAAGTAAGAAAAAAAAAGATAAGGCAGAAACAATGGTATATGCGCAAAAGGCATTTTTTTTCTTTTTCTTTCTTTTTCTTTTTTTTTTTAATCTTTTTTTCTTTTTGCAAAACGCATTTTAACAACACAATATGTTTGCTTTTGGCCTGCAGCCCAGCACTGAGTTTGAGTTTTGGCCCTCAAGGGGATAAAGTTTGGACCCTGAATATAATGTGGAAGAGGTTTGTTGCAAGCAAAAATACTGGAGCCTTGAGTTTGGAGGTGCTTCTTCAAATGAAATCTCTCGGTGATTTTTTTGAGCCACAGAAGACAAGATCTCTGTATAAGGACCTCATCTTATCATCTTATCTCATCAAGGATTCCTCATCTTATTGGATATCTTGAAAAAAAATTATGCCTTAAATGTAACCTGTTTTTTGTTTTTGTTTTTTATCAAGTGTTTTGGGGCTACTTGCACAACCACACACTTTCCCTTTCAGCTGTGGAATCTGCTTGAGATGTTGGAATAAATTAGTTGTGTTGTTGCCTTAAGTGTTCCAGGTTTCCAGCAGTTTTCACAGTGGGTTTCTTGACATCAAACTTAAACAACAACAGCAGAACAACACAACAAACCAGCTTCAGATGACTTAGGAGACGGTGTCTTCTCCTGTCGGGACATGTAAAACATCCATCCATCCAACTTCCTGTTTTTCTTTGAGTTCCAGCTCTTTCTTTGTTCTTTACTGGGTTGTTGTCAGTTCATGTTGCCATGTTTCTGGCATCTCTTTCGCTTGTGGAACACCACAGTACATGGTCCACTGCATGATTCAAGATTTTCTCTCCACTATTTTACATTTTCTGTTTTGCAGCAATGAAAGATACCCACACATTAGAATAATGATGTCAGGAAAAATCACCACTGAACCAACTAACCCATCCTGTCACCCTTGCTCACGAATCAGCGTTTACATATATTATTAATTCACTATTGATGATTCAAGAGAGTGGCAGTAATCCTACAAATCACTTGGGTAGATAATAACTTTAGACCAGCCTCAAACCTGGAATGACCCTTAATTGTTGAGAGGGCCATTTGACCCAAAGTGAGCCTTATTATTCAGTGGCGTGGACCAATTTTAACAACATAGTGGCTACAAATAACATAATGCAACAGAGGAAATGCTGTCATATCAAGAACATTGGATATGGTAAGGAGATAATCAGTCTCTCTAAAAAGTATTAGTCAAAATAAAATAATAGGTCATCTTAAATTCAGACCAATTCATCCATCCCTCCATCCATTTTCTTCCACTTATTCCTGTTAAGGGTTGCGGGGGGGGGGGGGGCGCTCGAGCCTATCCCAGTGGCTTGCGGGCAAGAGGCGGGGTTCACCCTGGACAGGTTGCCAGTCCATCACAGGGCCAACATAGACAAACAACCATTCACACTCACAGTCAATTTAGAGTATCAATCAGCCTAGTCCCCAATTGCATGTCTTTGGACTGTGGGAGGAAGCTGGAGTACCAGAGAGAACCCATGCAGGCACAGGGAGAACATGCAGACTCCACACAAAAAGCCGGGACTCGAACCTGGAACCTTCTTGCTGTGAAGCGACAGTGCTAATCACTGCACCACCATACTGCCTCAGACCAATTCAATCATGCATAAATATATTTACTAATTTTCAGTCAGGGCCACAGATTGGATGTGTATTTTGTTCAAAGCAAGACATCATCAATCTAAATGACAAAATACTTGAGTAGCAAACACTTCCTACTTGTGCAGTGTCAGTCAACTGTTAGTAATCACTTGATAGACAGAAACGATTTTGTTGTGGTGTACAATATCTCTGAGCCTTTTTTATGAAGAGACAGTATTATCACTGGCTCCATGTTCCATGCGTTTATCCAGTACAAGCGGAAACTGCCTCATAGGAAACCTATTTTATCCAAATGATATTGAATATTGTTTAGTTTTCTGTTACCCTGTAGCCCCATCAAAATCCCAGGAGGAAGTGTCAGTCGTGTGTGTCAGGGTGTGTCATTCTTAAGTCATGCTGTTACTGAGGATGCTCAGGCTCTCCAGCAAGTTTAGAATCATCAGCTCTAAGCAGTAGGACTATTAGCTCCTAGCAGGTCTGACTTCACCCCAGGATCCCCAGCAAATCTTTGAAGAGAACAGACCCGGCACAATCACAGCAGCTTGGACTTGTGCCCCAGCCCTTGCCTCAGTGAGGCTGCCATATCATGCAAGAGTTCCTCTGATGGAAAATCTAAAGTAATTATAGATAACCAAAGAAAAAGCAAATGCATGACTTTCCATTCTGAGTACCCTCCTCAAATTTCCATGAATGTTTATTTTTCTTTGGTTTTTTTTTGTTTTTTTATACTAAGGAACATATGATATCACCATGGGCAGCATGGTTTACTAGCCACATGCCTATTCACTCTTACACCGAGTTTCATGTGTCTGATTTTTAAATCAGACACTGACTATTGAACAAAAATATGAGGACTCCTGCCCTGGGACATAAATAGACCAGTGTAGTATTTTCAGGAGCATGCAGGGAAGACTATGCAGCCACTTTGAATGTTATACATTTTGCCCTTTATTTAATGTTTGAATGCATTTTTGCACATAATTTTTGTTTTGAGACCTGTTTGCATGGGATTCATGTTACCTGGAGAATGCCTAATAAATGCAGAGTTGTTCTGCAGTCTTGCAGCCCAAAAAAACACAGAGTTGATGTGAGAATATTAGTCCTGTGCAAATTGACATCTTGTCACAGTGATTCGAACATTGAATGGTGAACTGTGCCACCAGCTTCCCTCCCTGCAGCTGCCAAAAGCTGCTTCTCTCCTTGCTGTCAGCCAAGTCAGACACAATGGCTTCTGGTGCACTGTACTGTCTGTGGGGACATAGGACAGACAGTACAGCAGACAGAAAAAACCCCAACAACTTCAGTTGTACATTTTCTTTCATTTAATGAGTCCCAAACAACAATGGGAACCAGTGAATAGAGAATAGTGTTGTAACTGCTCAAAATAAAGGATTAACTATACACACATTTGGCATACTGACACTGGGTGCTGGGTTAAGAGCAGGAGTTTGACTGGTTTTAAGGATAAAAACCTGTCACACAGAGCTGTAGACTTTTTATTTGACAAATCAAACAATGTTTTGATTAGATGGTTGATAGAACTTTGCATGATTTGTTAAAAAAAGAACACCAAAAAATTGGGCTGAGACTGGTGTGCGGGTTCTTTTTCTGTTTTTCTGTTCAAGACAAAGTTTTACCACAAAAAATGTTTTTTTTTTCCACCTTACTAAGAAACATGTCTAGCAGACACACAACTTCAATGCAATCAAATGGCAAGGTGGAAAGGGGTAACTGGGTGATGGCCAGTTTCAAAACATTAAAAGTAGCATAGTGTTAGATGGGGCAGACCATGACCTTGGTACATCAGCTGATGATCAGCTGTTCAAAGCCAGCCAACATCATTCATCTGATTCCCTTTCATAAACTTGACTGTCTGTCGACTCTTCCTGGTTCATTTAACAAGCCACCTCCATCCCAACTCCACCTTTACATTCTGTGTCAGGCTTCATCAATTACTCCTCTGTATGTTGTAGTTTTTACCAGCTCTTTTTCTGGAACCCCTGATTGAGCTGCTACTGACAGTGAGTTCCCAGACCAGAGCCATACTGCCAAATCCAACATGGAAGATAACTTGTCGTCTTGAGAAAAGTTTTCCTGACTGAAACTGCAAAGAAACAGAGCTTGTGTATTCTCACTTCAATATCTGTATTTGCATTATGTTTTCACAGTTTGGGCATCCTTTTGTGTCTGTATCAAATGTAGCTTGCTGTCTGTGAATTAAAACTCATTTGTGGTTAAAACTGAACAACACTTTTCAAGTTAGTCTATCTCAAAAAGCTAATGCTTCAGTTTCACACTCGATTTCACTTGTAAGCTGGTGCGTCTACCAGCATTGTATGAGAGAAGAAAATGCTCGCTTCTGTTGATAAGCTAAAGCTAAAATTTGTGATGTAGCAGTGGATTAGACCAATGTGATGAGATTCTTCCAACCATCATTTTCTATATCTGTAAAGGGTCATGGGGGGGCGAAGCCTATCCCAGTGGCGTTCAGGCGAGGGGCAGGGTTCACCCTGGACGGGTCAACAGTCCATGGCAGGGCCAACGCATATAGACAGACAACCATTCACAGCCACACCCTCTACCCACACCACGGTCAAATAAGAGTCATCGATTAACCTAACTTGCATGTGTTTGGACTGTGGAAGGAAGCTGGAGTACTTGGGGAGAACCACACAGGCACAGGGAGACTTGCAAAGAACACAAAGAAAAGCCCCGTGTTCCAACCCGGAACCTTCTTGCAGTGAGGCGACAGTGCTTACCCCTGCACCACGGTGCCACCCTGGGATGAGGTCACTGATGCAAAATGCTCTGTCTGAAATGAAATAAATATGAGGCAAATAACTGTCCACCTTGAGTCTAGTTCTGTAAGCGATGTCTTCTCTCAGGGCTTGCTCTCTGGGGAATTTTTGTGGCTGTGTAAAAGAGTAAAGAGAATGATTTAGATGTTAGAAACAATTTTTACATGCACTGCAGCAATGCCTTATATAAACATGATTGAAGCCATAGGTGTCACATGTCAGAACATTTCCTCTCACAGGCATCATTTTAATCTCTTTGGAGGTGCAAAGAACCATTAGCACCAGCAGCAAAGCGTTGCAGACATTTGAAGTGGGGTTGTTAGGAATGACACTGTTTTGTTGCAGCTACCTTGTTCTTGGTTGTTTCCTTTCCTTGCAGCTTCCTCAGCTTGGATTCATCTATCTGTCTGATGTCTGCAGGTTGTTGTGCATGGCACCACATATTCTTTGTTGCTTTTTTGCAAGTCTGCATTCCTTTCTTCCTCCTCTTGTCTTTCCTCATTTCCTGCTCATTCAGTCAAAAGCTGGCATAGGGCAGCCACTCCAAGTTAGTTGTCTTCAGAAAGTGGTTATTTTAGAGCCTGCTGCTTCCTCCAACAAAACTGAAATATGGCCTTGTTTTGTTTTAAATAACTAGCAAATGTGTGGCTTTACATGTTGCATTTTCGTATCCTTTCCAAAAAAGCTGCAGTGAGCTCTTTCCTTATGGCAACTATTTCCTGATCAAAAATATCAATACTGTATTTAATGTATTTTTTATATAAAAAACACTTGCTGGAACACAAAACCAGCTGTATGCAACAAATGCACACACAGTCACATTTATTGCTGACCTGCTAATCTTACCTGCCAGTGATACTCTCTGTCAAGACCTCTAGCACTGTGATGGTTTTCTCAGCCTATCACAAGGAGTTCTTGTGTAGTGGTTATGGAATCTTGATATGTTTTACCTGTGGAAGAAATGGATTGTCTTGGCAAAGGAGACAGTCAAATAAACAAGTACACTGCAAATTTTTGAAGATTTACTTACGAACTTTGAAAATAGTTACAATAATCCAAATTGCTCCATTTTTACCAAAATTAACAAGACTGTAGCATGTAGTTATGCAATTTTGATATTGGACTGATCCAATCAATACCGGTTGCCAATACTGACACAATTCATGTATTTTTGATATTGGACTGAAACTGATATATTTCAAAGTTTGAGTGTGCAGTGGGACTTGGTAAGGACTATATTTCCCACTGTCTTAACAGCAGCTTAGTCCATGGTGGATACAAATTACTGTATAGAGTGGTGCAAGCAAGTCATCATTCATAAACATCTAGCCTGGAACTTTCCAATAAGTATCACTTATCAAGTTTCCATACAAACACACAAAACTTTTGTAAACTATTTATTAGGGATGAGTGAGAATACCATTGTCTGTATCTGTATCTGTATCTGTATTGTGTAAAACCACCGAAATGATCTGTATCGGTATCCTTACTCAGAGGGGACCACTGTAAAGGGTCTGACCTAAACCGAAAGTGTGGTTACATTTATTATTTGTCATAAAATTATTTTGAAAAGTTTCAGATTTAGCTTTAAATGTTTTTGATCAGAGGACAAAATTAGATATTTATAGAAAAGTCTCAGCATGAAGTCAGTGGCAGCAAAAGCTCAATCTGACTGATTTGTAATGTGGAGCAAATCCAGACTACTGGTTCAGTGTCACTGTTGAACAAGTTACACTCTGTATCGTTCACTATCCTGAGTACATAGCTGTTATTATTAGATCAACTTATTATTTAGTCAGAAATATTCTTTGTGTTCATGAAAATTAGAGCAGTGTGACTGGAAACTGACTGTTCCTGGAAGGACATGGAGTGTCCTGCATTCATAGCGGTGCACATCTTCTGTGGTGGCAAAGTACAAAACAAAAGAGCTGAAATAGATTTTTGTTACTGTTATCATGGCTTCATTATTTATAGTGCAGTTATATTACTGATTTTTCACCTTCCAAGTGTGTTCCTCTGTTCGTACTTATGGAGAGTCACTAAACACCAGAAAATATGAACTGATGTGGAACATTTCATTAAACTGAAACTTTTGTGAATTTTGGAAATAATTGCATTAATGCTTTGTGCAAAAAGGACAAAATGTGACTTTAAACATTAGTGATGCACAGATTACAATTGTATGCAGACATGTATACCGATCTATGGAATGGGCGGGGAGGCTCCTAACATTTTGATCTATAAGATATTGTCATTAATCTTATTCAATTATTATTGTACAGCTAGCAAAATGCCACCCCCCCACACCGTTTCAGTATGCCACAGCGATGTGAAGCACCCCCACTGGCACATCAGAGCTGGCGAACCACTGGCAAGTTGCATTTGAAACAAAGGGTTGCCTGTGTGTGTGTGTGTGTGTGTGTGTGTGTGTGTGTGTGTGTGTGTGTGTGTGTGTGTGTGTGTGTGTGTGTGTGTGTGTGTGCGTGTGTGTGTCACTGTTCTAAATGAACACAATTCACAAGCTGAGCAAATTAGCATAATGAATACCCCGAAAAACACAAGGTAAGATCAGCTGTTCAGTGCAGTTGGAGTTGCAGTTATGGTCCATTCATGAATGAAGTGATCATTTCATGTCATTTCATTCATGAGATCCCGCTCTCAGAAATAGATGAACTATGTAAATACTTTAGCAGAATTATTTTCAAGTGAAAGTAATACAATTGAGATGCCAACAAAGCCAAAAAATAGAACAGTGACTCCTGCTGTGATCTGTCTCAGGTGTGTGTGTGTCTTCACAGCAGGTCCCATTGTGTGAACAAGGTACCATAAAAGATATAAAAAGAAATGATTGCCTATTTTATGAAGCAAAATGTCAAAAATCATCAAACCAAATCAAAGAGATCTATGACAGTGACATAAGTGGCCAAGAGGCCTGAGTTTACACAGCTGGTGGAGAGATACTGTTGTAACTTGGAATATATATCTGCCAGGTGTTTCAACAAATGCACATCTGGTTAATGAGCAGCCTGACACTTGCTGCAGCATGTGACAACAGTGGTTCATTTATTCATTGGTGTCAGGAAACCTTAACACTCACACACACACCAACTAACTGAAACCAGTATGTTGTTGCCTAAAATGACTAGGCAACCACTATGGTGGCTACCACACAGGTGACAGTGACGCTCCAGTCTGCTTTGTGGACTCATTGGCATCTTCACCACATTTAGATTTTGATTGTATCAGACAGAAAATTCCAACATACTAAAATACTGGTGAATGTGGGAAATACTTTTTAAAGTCTTATACAAGTCACGTGAAATAATAAGTTATTCATTTATTCAGTTTCACTCACTCAAATCCTAAAGAGGTGAAATATTTCCATCTGTTGCTGGGGATCATGTCATAACACATCCACTCAGTCTATCATTGAAAGGAATTGCAGTCTTGATTCTTATAATGTCTAGTGTTTGGAGAGAGAAAGATATCAACTGATGATTGAAAGCCATTCACTCTTAAATGAGAGTCTCTTGTTTATCAGTCAAAGATTAAAAGTAGAAGAGCATGATTTTCCATATACAGTATGCTAGTTGCAAGCATGATACATTTTCTTTATGGGCTTTTCTCATGATCAGATGTTGTAATAATAGACCATGTTAGCACACTCAGCAGTGTGTATCTCCACTTTAACCATGAACATCAGCTGATGAGGTGACCCTGTGTCTCAAGATACACTTTCTTACATATGACTGATAACCTGCACAATCTTGATTATGGGAGTGGGAGACATGTTTGGATGGTCAGTCTGGGGACAACAAAAATATCTAATCAAATGCTAATGAAGGTGCTGCAGAAGGAATGTGTTTTCTCGTCCCCACCAACTACATGCATTGCTGATGGATTTAACAGCCTTACGATGTTTAAGGACATTTTAAATACTTTCCATCATGTATGATTGGAATGGTGAAACTTCAATGTGAATGCTGAAAAACAGACTGTTTCTGTTATGTAGCCACTGTTCCAGTGGTGACGAGTTTATATACAGTAGTCAACTATAACAGAAGACTTGCCTGCCACACAAGTGCCCCCATGCCCACACACCCTAGGGCTGTATCTCACTTTCTCTAATAGATGATATGATGATCTAACAACTATGACCCTTTTATTTTTGATTTGTCTTTCTAACCTGTCTGTGCAGTGCCCAGGTGCTCAACAGTTTCCAAAAATATGTAAAAAGATCGATCTTTTTACATATTTTTGGAAACTGTTGAGCAGTATAAATACAGTATATATATATATATATATATATATATATATATATATATATATAATATATATATATATATATATCAATACTACGATAAAAAAATTCTTACAAGTAAAAGTTATATATTCAAAATTGAAAATGTACCACAAATGTAAAAGTAGGTCTTCTCATTAAGTTGAATGGTCAATATCATAGTAATATGTACATATTATTAGCATAAATTATAATTCATGGCTTCATACTTGAAATGCTGCAGCAGGTAGCGGTTGAGATCTATTTGTGAATGGGAGCACCATTTTATGGTGCAATTGAACGAATGGACATGTTTACAGTGGAATTTAAGAACACCCCAAGATTGGAGAGTTGACCCCCGAGGGCTGTAAAGTGATGGGAAGGTGGCAGGCAGCCAGCTGGATTTGGAGGGAAAATTTTAAGTGGCTACATCTGAAGATTGACTGGCACTACTTAGCAGGTGCCCACATGTCAAGAATTAATGTACACCCAATAGTCAACCAGACTGAAGTATTCACCCAGACCATGGTATAATAGTATTTAACGGCCTAAAATACATGTTCAACTGTAGTTTTTTTCATCTGTATTGCAACAAAAGAAGAACAAACATTTTATTAACTTCATATTTGAAGTTTTTGTTTTGCACTTTCACTCTGTTCTTACTGTGTCTTGTTATTTCACCTCCTCATTCTTCTCTCACCTTTATTTTTTCTTCTTCCTCGCCTCTATTTACTGTTTCGCTCCCGCTTTGTCACTTGAGAAGAAATGTGTGTGAGAGCGTGTGCGTATGTACTGTTCTTCTAAAACTGGAGAAAAGAAAAAACTTGGAAGACTTAATGAGTCCATCTGGGAATCAAGATATCAATTAACACTGAAGTGGATGTTAAATGTGTTTCTGTAACTAAGACTATTCATGGGACCCACACCAGTCATATTCAGAGATTCATGTTGAGCTGTTTGTAATTCTGAGGGGAGTAAATTGATTCATTTTTTTAAGCATGTCCCTGTGGAGCCATTAGATATCCCATAATGTGTAATGTGTAATTTTTTGGTTGAGGCCACTGTACAATTTTTGTATGTTACATCTATATGTATTAACAAAATATGTCATAATATTTTGAAGAAATACTGAGTACATTGTGTGTGTGTGTGTGTGTGTGTGTGTGTGTGTGTGTGTGTGTGTGTGTGTGTGTTTGATTACCCAGAAAATAGTCTTGTAGTAGCAGACATGTGATCCTCATTTGTAAGAAAAGAGAGACATGAAGGCTGGTGAGGGTCGAGTGTGTTGCTGCGCATTCATGTGACTGTAGAACTGTTATGATACATGCGCTCCATTGGGAAGCATAATTGGACACAAGTTATTGCTTTAATCTCCTGCCTGGGTGAACCTCGGGGTCTTTAGGCTTCTTAAGTCTCCCCTAACCATGCCCATGTGCCAACTAATTCTCATTAAGTTACTTTAGCTGATTCACTGTAGAGCTCCACACTTCCTAATTTGCAGGGCATCGAGATGCTCTAGATTAAGTGTTAGAGTCAAGCTATGCACAAATGCAGTGGCATATTCTCTGTAGCATTGTTACTTTTGATTTCTTGTCCAAACTCTGTTCTGACAGTAGTGTTGTAGCTGATACCCTTACTCTCATGACTTTAGTCTGCTGAAACAGCTCAATCATCTAACCCTGCTTTATACAACTTCAACTACTGACTACCAGATCCACCAAACTGAGAAAAGAGAAGAGGAAGATAGAATGGCAAAATGAGAATACTGTTGAAAAAAGATCAAATTGGATATGTTTTACTGATACTGAAACAAAAAGTAATATGGACCCAAATGCAACACATGCAAAAACTTTATTAGCAAATTCGGAAACCTTGGCTGATGCAGTAGCATGGCCACCAGGGAATAGGAGCAGGTGAGAGAGGAAGGGACAGAAAACAAAAATCGGACCAAAAAAAGAGGTCCACAACAAAATCCTCTTGAACAAAACAAACTAACAAAAAAAAATCTTCTTACAAAAAAAAACAAAGAAGAAAAAAATCAGTATTAGCATTACCAGAGGGACAGGCAGGAGGTAGAAAAAGGAACAGGTAGGGTGAGCAACAGGCAAAGCAAACAGGAGAAAAATGCTGTAGAGTCATGCAAAGCAGAGGAACAAGCTAGCAATGAGGAGAGGGGCAGATTGGCTGATTGGCCGGGAGTGGGTGAGGGATGATGCATTCAAGGGGAAATGGAGAAACTAGTGACTGACAGATAGCAAACATGACAGTTACAGGATATACAAAGCTCTGTCTTTTTAACTCTCCAGCTATTTCAGTTCTTTCTCAGGTCCAGAGCCATTTCTTGCTCTATGCAGATGTATAGGTCCCCTTCAAGTTGCAAGTCCATCCTCCATATTTGACCGCTGCTGACAGGAAAGATGAGGTGATGAGTGATTGACAGGCTGAGCTGTTCGTCATTGATGCTATTGAGGAGAATCATGGTGGAATCAGAGTTAACATGGTATAAAAATGAGCATATCCATCTGATGCAGAAAAGGGAAAAAAAAGGAAAACAAATAAAGAAAAAGGTAAGGTAAGATCTTTTTTATCATGTGGAGTGGAGGAGGTAGCTTTAATGCCAAATTTTTAGCAGTGTTTCATGTTTGCTTTAGGAAAGGGGCAAAATAAAATGGATTTGTCACATGTGAATGGCATGAGACTGACTGACTGAATTGACACCTGTTTTGGTGATTATAGCAGGCTGCAAAGAATTGTGTTGCGGCAGGTCCAGCATGTGGGCATTACATGAGCGAGTAAGGGTAGTTGTTACGCAGATGTCTGTTACATAGGCTTTATTTTCATCCAGTAGAAGTTGCTTTCCATCAGAGACCTCCTATACTGTTAAATATTTGCCATGTGACATTACTTTAGGATTACCTCAATGACTAATTTATCAATTTTTCTGTGTCCTCATTTTATAGGTCTCTTATGTGAAGTATGCTGAACACATACATATTAGGCCTACTGTGGTTAATTATGGACTACAGAGAATTATTTCTCTGTGTGGGTCATTGTTAGCTCAACTGAGTAAAATGCTCTCTCGCTTTACCATATTTATCAGAATATTCATTGTGACAATATAATTTGTACAAATTGGCTGAGATTCCATCCATCCATCCATCCATTTTCTTCCGCTCATCCCGTTAAAGGTCACGGGGGGGCTGGAGCCTATCTCAGCGGCTGACAATCCTACATTTTATTTATGTTTTTGATGCATTTCTTTTTTTTAATTCAAAATAACTGGAATAACACGAATTAAACTAAATTTAAAGTAAACTATGCTATATAAGACTGTTAGTTCTGTCCACAGAATACTGTTAAGACCATATCATCAGTTAGGCACAAGTAGTCCACTTTTTAATGCCCCTGTGAAATATATACACAAAATACTGCATACTCCTTCAATATCATATGGTTTTCATTAGCCTTTCTCTTTATTTAGTAGCTTTTGTAACTTTAACATGTACAACGTGTAAAAAAACAAACTGCTTACAAGTGAGGTCTTTATGATCAGGTGCGTGCAATAAAGGGCCACTGTACTGGTTAATTCAGTGTTTAATACAAAAATATATTATGAATTTCTGCTTTAGTGTAACAAAACTTAATGACATAGTATGAATATTCACTTAGGAGCTATTTTGTTTGGTAACGTAAGGAGTTCACCACCATCAGACCAGAACATACAACAGCCATTTTTACCACCACTGGACCAGGAAGCAGCATACCCATCTTCTCCCGCAGTCTTACAAAGTGATCTGCTACTTTTTTGGTCAATTCATTGATCCAGCTGACTGCTCATCAGTTCTCTCAGATTCATCCAGGGCAGATTTAGTAGGTTAGGTCAGGTTAGCCCAAATTTTACATTTCCACAAAGAGAAGAGAAACTTTCATATCAATATGTCTACTGAACCTACAGGACCTCGCATTATTAAAAAAAAGAAAGAAAGAAAGAGATGCCCTTTACTGATTTTGCTGCAAGTTATTCTAAAAAAAAAAGAAAACAAATAAATGAGACAGGGGCTGTCAAACTGGACAAATATAGGCATACTTCTGAAAACAGGAAAGACCATAGACCAAACTGAGAGGACCCTTTCAGAGACTGAAAAGACCTGCTGGAGATATGTCCTGAGAATAGTCATATGATAATGGTGCCAGCATGAGGGGGAGGAACAGAGGAGTTCAAGCTCAGGCTGCTTGAGAAGAATCCTTGTACACTTTATGTTCCATGTTGGGCACATTAACAAAAATTTCTGGTGGCTTATGCAGCAAAAGCCTCTACAGATATCATCAACTACTTTGTCATTGTACAGAAACTGTACACCCACTTCTCATCAGCCCCAGGGAGATGGGCAACATTAAAGGATGTCATGTGAGTTTTGCAATGAAGTCTTGGAGTGACACACAGCATCGATGCTGTGCAGTAACAGGCCTTTAACACAAGGGAGGCATTGTTGGAGGTCAGGGGAAAAGTGACAGCTCTTCTGACACAGGTTGAATCCCAAATTTGGCCAGAAGAATTTGGGTCATACCCCTTCCTCATTTGCAAAGTGGTATGACATGACATTGTAACATCAGCAAGCTCCTGCAACAAATCTGGTTGATATGGCAACCTCCTCACAAATGCATAACTACCACTGCAAAGTTACAGACACGCTGGCTTTGCTTCAGCTCAGGCCTATGCAAAAAACATGAGAGGAAATAAATGTGGAGGCTGTGCTGAAAGAGAAGAGACTAAGAAGCACACAAAAAACCCACTTTTCTTTTGAAGCCCCAGACAATCCTATTGTAGATGCCATGAAGAAGCTAGAAGCATCATTCTCTAATGTGGTTGTTGACAGCCATTGAATCTGTAACAGATAGTTTTGAAACAATGGGTTAAATGAGAGCCAGATATGAAGTACTGTTCAATTTCAAAAGACTGGATGCTGTGGAATTGTGCAACCAGTGTGACAACCTCTGCAGCACATTAAGCAATTAAGATGAAGGTGACATTGATGGAAAAGCGTTGGCTGTGGAAACACGCAACTTGCCGCGCTTGCACTCTGAAGACATGACGGCACTACAGCTTCTCTTCTACAAAAAACTTGAGGGAACTGTATCCTAATCTATAGATTGCCCTGCAAAGCCCCTCCATTCTTGTGACTGTGGCCTTAACAAAGAGGAGCTTCTCAAAGCTGAAGCTCATCAAGACCTACCTAAGGTCATCTATGGGACAGGCTCACCTAACTGGTATTGCCATAATCAGCATCAATCATGAGGTTGACAAGCAGCTCTCATATGATGAGACTGTGCTTCTACAAAAGCCAGGAATCAAAAGTTTTGAGGAGGGGCTTAGTGTAGATCAGGTTAAAACATAAGACTGTGTGGTGGCGGTGTGATCATGTTATAGTTATACATGTATGGTTCCTCTAAAACGACAACATAAGTATTTTTATTTATTGTTGGTTTGTTTTCATTGTTGCACTTTAAAATATAAGGTGGTTTTTATGTTTTGATTCTAGGTGATATATTAATTTCTGTTCAGTGGCCTAAAAAAATAGCATGAGATCCTTAATGGTTCCAAAGGGCTTATGTTACATGTAAAATGTTCCTTACTCCTTAAACAATTGCATTATTCTTACTAGTTTTGAGTTTTTATTGTTTACATATTAATATGGATGCTGTCTCATTGTGTTAACATTCTTAGTAATTGCCTAATTTGTTTCCTGTCCAACTTGGTCTTGGCCCAATTCAGTTTTTCAATTAATTATTATCAGGGTTTGTGGTTAGAGATAATTTATACTAAATTATGTTTAGTGTTTAAGAGCCTTCTTTTTAATAATTTGAAATTCACATTTTTGAGGAACACTACATCATATTTATTGACATATAGAGGATTCCCATTGTTTACCTTGTATTATCATTTTTGATCAGTTCATACTTGGTTGCCAACTTAAGGTGTTTGATTTTAATTTGAGAGAGGTTTTCACAACTCCAGTCTGTTTTCTCCTCAAAATGTAATACATTGTTGCATCTTTGTGGATTACTTAAAAGGGTTAGGAATCTATCCCTTGTTGACAGAACAAAACAGAGGCTCCCAAACAGCTTCTTTCATAGTGCCCACAAAAATGCCAGAAACATTCTTGCTGAATTCAGTCTGGATCCTCTCACTCTCTGCCCATTCAGTCAGATCCACCATACTCTTCATCCTCTCATTCTCCCACCGCCATCATATCTCATCAAGTCATCCAACTTCCTGTTTCAATATAAAATGGCCCATTTCTTCCCCAAACCTCACCTCCCTTCCAACCCTTGCAATATCTACAAATCTACAAACAGTATCAGTCTTCTTTCCAAGCTAGGCTGCCTTTGTTCTTCCGAAACACTTTGTAAATGGGAAACAAAAGAAGCAGTTTTTGAACTACAGTAACTATGTCCACTGACATAATAGAGTACAGAGATAAAGAACCAAAAAATATCTATTTTTATAGTTAGTTTATCTTGGCTTAGCCCCAGAACTTTTCAAATCATGGCAACATTCCTCTTCCATATTTTGCATTTTGCTGATTATTTTGTGCTAAAATCACTCAACTGCTTCACTCAGCCATATAAATGTCAGAACTGTTGTAATAGGCTAAACATGCAAATTGGATGTGTCATCTCTCTGGAAATCTCACAATGGGCACTCACTGGAAAGGCTGCAACTCCAAATATAGAAGAGCCTCAGGTCTTTCCGAGCTGTTGATGTTGTTATGATGCATAATGTTTAGTATCAGTGCCAGTTTTGATACATACGTGTTGTGGAACAATGTCCCATGACGGATAAGCCTCTCAGTGACAGTATATATTTGTGGTACCCAAATGCAGCCTTCCAGCCTTGAAATGCACCAACACACACCAAAGGGCCAACATCAAAAATGCTTCTTACTGGCTGTGACCTGATTTTAACTTGTTTATCAGCTACATGGTGGGTGCAGGGGGCACATCTGATAGTTTTAGGGTGTTATGGACCCAAAAGAGGCACACAATTTCCAGATTGTCCACAGCTAATTAGTTCAGTAATGTAAATTATATGTTTGATATCTAACTGCAAGCTGTAATTTGGATATCCTTCTGCAAATGTGTCTGTAGTAGGGCTGGGTTTATGAATCTAAATATTGATAGTAATGATACCAAGGTGAGTATCGGTAACAGATCGATACTAACGAGATGAGATCAATACTTTTGTTGCAGTTTCTCTTTAATATGTCCAGCAAATTACTCAAATGTCCACATAGAGTTCATGCAAGAGCAGCTTCTCTCCAAGTCTGTCTGACAGTGCACCTCTCTCTCTCTCTCTCTCTCGCTCTCTCTCTCTCTCTCTCTCTCTGCTGCTCTCTCAGGCACACTTTGCCCCTCCCCCTTCCTGCTCTGCTGAGAGCACAGTCAGAACACTGACAGAGCAGCTAGTGATGGCAGAGAGAAAAAGAACTGCTGTGTGGAGCTTATTCATTGCAGCTGATAGGAACACCGCCACATGTGATGTGTGTAATAAACTCATTCGCCACTGTGGTAATGCCACAAACTTACACAAACATATTAAAGCAACTCACCCTTGGGAAAAAAATCTGAGGTGCAAAAGAGGTTGAGGAAAGAGAATAACCCAAACAAGACCCCCAACACAGAGACAGGGGTCTCCGGCAGAGGCTTTTCAGCCCAAAAAATCTGGATAATCTAGGTAATCTCCAACATTACATATGTTTTTCTCAGTGTGATTGGAGATCAGAGAGGGAATTTTAGCAGATAGATTAAACTATAATCATATATTCAGGCATTTGAAAAAAATCAAATATATAATATCCTAAATCTTATTTTTTGTTAAATTGTTGCTTTTTTATTTAGCAGTAGTGACTTTTTCTGAAACAATTTTGTGTAGTAAAAGGGGAATTATTTTATTAGTTTTATACTGTTAAATCCTTCTACATTGTAGTTAGGTAATTAAAAAAAACAAGTTAATTTGCCTAATTAATAATTTGTCCTGTGTTTTATCATAATCATAATCAACTAACTAAAAGCAAAATCACAAAATCATTCAATGATCATTACATTTCAAGCAAAAAGTATTGGTATCAGTATCAGTATTGCCAATACTAGCCCTGTATATACTTGGTATCGGATTGATAGCAAAATTCCCAGCATCGCCCATCTTTAGTTTGTAGGTTTTATCATGTTTTGAAGTTGGTGGGAGTCAACCGGATAAACTTGCTTTGCAATATCACACAATGGTCCTCACCCATTCACACATTCCCAGCAAAAAATGTTAACTGCCAGGTAGAAGATAGTCATACAAATAATGACTTGAGTGAGAGTGAGAGCAAGACAAACAATCAAATACACATGACCAAATTATGAAATAGCAATTAGAAAGTTTAGATAAACATCAGGCATTCATTTACCTGAAACTGTTGTGTCAGCCTTTTGGTCTTCAAGGAACATTTCAACTGCTGTCACAGATTTACTTACACACTATCTACCATGAACACAACTAACTTCAACTGAATTTCCAAACATTTAAAATCCACACTTTATTTTGCCTGCAATCTTAGCTTCGATATCTTGGCTGCTGCTTGAAGTGATGGCAGCTTGAGTGATAGAGTGGCTTCAACTCTGAAATAAGCTCACCAAAATGACAGTCTTTAGTTCTTTAACAGTATTTTCTTTGGCTAATGCCTTTGGAGCAGAGTCTTAGGAGGGCTACACCTATTCTCATAGAGCATGGGGTTACAATACATAACGTCAGTGTTTATGTGACAGTTCAGAAAAGTCAGTACAGCAAAATGCAAATGTAAAAATAAAAGCAAAACAAAGAATGTAAAAATAAATTGATTGTGGAGGACCCTGTGTTCTCCTGACATATACATACCAGTATTTTCCACACACATCTCAGAATGATCAATGTTAATGAAGGGTCCCCTTTAAGTAGCTTTAGGTAGTTTATTCTGGGGCTTTGCTTTCATCCATCCATTGTATCATGAGTTGTATGAATTGACAATTAATGTTGATATGTGAATGAAATACACTGAATACAGTATCATTCATGGATCTGAATTTGCTGGCTCTATTTCAATGTTGCCAAAAACAAAACACAATGTAACTATGCTGCCTCACTTTGCCTCTGATACAATGAGGTGTTCTTTTTAATCTATCACACTGGTGCCACTATCATTATAGAGGTTTCAGGAGAGAAAAAAATGACCTGCTATGAAAAATTTAGATACACCTTGACTATTTGTCAGATTTGTGTGTGTCTTTCACACACAAAACTGCATCCATTTTGTACACATTACTTTGATTCATATGATGGCATGATGAATGGAGAATCTCACTATATTTTCAGGGGCAAAATACAGCTTTGAATTTATGAATGATGAAATCTCATAACCAGTGAGTGTTCCTGTAATGCATGCATGAATGATGTTCTTGATGATGTTTGCTGTGTGCAAACAAACTGAGATGGAGCACACACCTAGCAGGATGAGACTCTTCCTCTGCCTTGCTAGGTCCCGAGGACAAATACTCTGACCCGAAATTAGTCGTCAAAACTGTAAGAAAAGGTTTTGCACATCAACTCAATAAATTGAAGAGAGCAAATTACCAGCAGTATTATTAATTAAATATGTTAGGTATTGACCAAAGTATTGAGTAACAAATTAGACCATAGCAATTTTTTTTTATTAAATTTGAGTAAATTCAAATTGAAATGAGTAGGAATTGATTAAAACTTAAAATAAAAAATGTTATGAAAGCTACGAACATTAATTTTTGTAAATATTACTAATAAAAAAGAAAATACCACTGGTGATATATCACTGAATAAATATTAAATAAATTTGTAATAAATATTTGTAACAGGATTTATTCTACACAGTGTCCATTTTCTTTCGCTTATCCTGTGAAGGATCTTGGGGGGGCTGGAGCCTACACGAGGCGGGGTTCACCCTGGACAGGTCACCAGTCCATCGCAGGGCCAACACATAGAGACAGACAACCATTCACACTCACAGCCACACTGACGTTCAATTTAGAGTATCCAGTTTACCTAGAACCCTCTTGCATGTCTTTGGACTGTGGGAGGAAGCTGGAATCCCCTGAGACAACCCACGCAGGCACAGGGAGAACATGGAGACTCCACACAGAAAGAGTTTGGGGCTCGAACATGGAACCTTCTTGCTGTGAGGCGTCAGTGCTAACCACTGCACCACCATGCAGCCCTCAACACAATCAACTAAATCTAAATATTCTTTTTTCTTAGAAATACCAATTGCAATGTTTGACTCAGTTTAACAAGACCTAAAAGTCTGCATTCTAGCCCACATCTGAATACTAACTCAAAGGAATGGGTCAAAAAGGTTCAAAATCATGGGTTTTTGAATGAAAAAAAAAATTAACCATAAAAAATGAAATAATACGATGACATAATACATTTAATAGAGGAGAATAAAACAAGACCATCCAATCCTTCTATATAGTCATTATACAGAGTGGGCTCAGAGTTCATTTGAAGTATTTTTACTATGTGGTTTCATAGTGGAGTCATTCATCAATTTAGTTTCTTGTGGAGAAGGAAACTGTTGACCTCTGCCATGTTCACAAAAATGGTTAAAAAAATAAAATAAAGCTACACTTTTCCTGATATTACACTGAATAATGCTGCCAGCATTTCAATTATGGCGATGTTCTGATATGGCTGAAAATGTGCTTGGCAGGTAGACACTAAATCTTTGTACATGAGTTGGGTTTCGAGCAGTCTGTGATACTTGTTAGCGTTCATCTGTGATATCATCATCGTACTATGCCAATACAGATGGACAGCAAGTTGCTTCACATATCAAAGTCATCAAGTACCTCTTTTATCAGGAAGAGAATTTGACCTGTCTGTTTCTATCACCTGTGCTAATGATCCTTCACCTTTAACATGTAATGAAAGGCTTAACTTGAAATTCAAATGACTTAAAATTATTTTTAAAAAGGTGAAAATTTAAAAAAAAAATTCAACTGAACGAAACTTCAGTGTTTAGGGGGGCGCCTGGAAAAAATATTGATTAACTCTTGGTGAATGCAGCTTCCTTGTGAAGTCTATTTTAATTTCCAGTGCTATTTTGGGGACAGTGTAACATGAATAAACATATTGCACTGATTACTGCAGCCTTTTTTAGACAGAGAATGTGCCAAATTTGCAGGTGGTAGAGGTGGGAATTTGTCATTTTGTCTGTGTGAAATGGAGGGGTAATATTTTTCTTGCCAAAAAAGCCATCACTTGTGTGGGCGTAAACATGTGATGTGACGTGCAGCATGTAGTTGCGCGTGAACAATGTTGTACAACACATACGTAGGGAGAATATTCAGCCCTGTGACAGTCTGACAAACCTCGTGGAGGTCCTAGTCCAACCTCCCTCTGCCGCTGCTGCTGTCGTGGTCACAGTCCTAGTGGTACTTTTTTGGTAAGTTTTCAACTTGATGGTGACGTTCCGTCATCCCTCCCTGATCTCAGCGGCTGCCATCTTGCTGAAGTGACGATGCGTCGGAAGAATATTTAGCCCTGCCACAGTCCATCCATCAAAATTTCAATCAGTTCCTGATAATATTCTATTTGAAGTTTGGTCACCTTTAATCAATAACTGGCCTGATTTAATATCAACCCAATATTAAGCACAGTTTTATTAAAATATCATTATCACTTTAAATGTGTTACCACTGTTTCATTTAGAAGATATGGCGTATCTTTTTCTTACATTGTGTCCTGGCTGTTACACTGTATGTGCATGTGAATCACACACAGTTGACCTAGAGTCCAATAACTGATATTCATGTAAAAAAGATCAGATGTGGAAGATACTACGAACTCAAACTGACCCAAACATGACAAGATTGAATTCACTGTCACCACACAAAGAGGAAAATGACTGTAGTACACTGAAATACTGAATTTGTTTCCCATGTGTGGGTGTGTGCATGGGCTGCTGCCATTATTTTTGATCAGTGGTATCATGAGGAATCTTGCCAATGCACTGCATGATTTACTGAGAGAATAAGAAATGACAAGTCTGATCAATTCTCTTTTCCTTTCTCACCTCCCTCACCTGTTTACTCTACTTGGATATTCTTTGGTGTAAATGATGATATTAATTACTCTTTTCTACCCTTTTTGTCAGACCCCTGCACTTCTTTACTTTTGTTTATGTGTGTGTGACACCAGAGTGCTGACACTAGTAAAATCAAAAATGAATGCAGATTAGCTGGCAACAATACCTACCATTCCTCAAGCTTACCAATTTGCCTGCTTGAGTTTTGTGTGAGTGGTTTTTCTAAATACAAGCTACATGCTACAGCTATGCTACTGACACCTCCTTTTTCATCTGCAGACCACAGTGAAGTCGCTCTTCCAAGTGTGTATAAATCTGTCTGAGATTGATCTCTCTGTTGCTAACATCAGTCATAGTCCCAATTCACATTTATTTTGCTATGTGTGTACGTGATGTACCTGGTCTCTACATGGGGTTGATTTGAAACACAGGTCAGGTCATGTGTCAGCCACCACGTTGTCAGCTCCCTTTTTGTGCCGGATATCAAGGGTATATTCCTGAGCCAGGAGAGACCAGCTCATTAACCGCTGGTTGTGTTTGTACATCTGGGTTAAAAACACAAGGGGATTATGGTCTGTGTAGACTGTAACTGGAGGAGAACTTGAACCGACATACACTTTGAAGTGCTGTAAAGCAAACAGCATAGCGAGTGTCTCCTTTTAGATGGTGGAATAGTTTAATTGATGCTTCTTGAACTTTACAGATAAATATCCGACAGGATGACACATCCCTCCCTCACCATCCTGCAGGAGCACAGCACCAGCCCCAGTGGCACTTGCTTCAACTTCCAGTTTAAAAGGCAAAGAGAAGTTAGGTGCAGACAACACAGGGGCACTACAGAGCAGAGACTTTGCAGCATTAAAAGAACAGTCACATTCTTCTGTCCACAAGAAGGGAACCATAGGACTACACAACCTTGTCAAGTGAGCAACCACTACAGAAAAATCTCTACAGAAACACAGGTAGTGACCTACCATACCCAGGAAACCCCTCAGCTTGCGCCTGGAGGTGGGAGCTGGAAAAGCTAGCACCGCCTCCACCTTTGCATCCATTGGGCGAATCTGCCCATGTCCAACCTGCTTCCCTAGGGAGGTGACACTAGCCTTAGCAAACTCAAGCTTAGCAAGGTTTAGCATCAATGATGCGGCTGCCAGGTGTCCAAAGACTGTACCTAAAACAGAACATGATCCTCCCAAGTGTTTGAGTAAACCACTATATCATCAAGGTACACACTGCAGTTTGCCCCCCCCCCAAAAAAAAAAACCCCAATGTGTATAAGGTGCTGAAAAGTGACAGGAGCATTTCTCATACCAAACTCCTAAACTGTGTACTGCATAAAAGCATAAGGAGTAACGAAGGCAGAGATGTCAGATGCACATGAGGTTAAAGGAACCTGCCAGTAACCCTTAAGCAAGTCTAGCTCCGTGATGAACTTGGAGGGACCAATGCTGTCAATACAGTCCTCCATATGAGGCAATGGAAAGGAGTCTGGCACAGTGACTGTATTAACCTTCCTGAAATCAGTGCAGAGGTGGGAGGTTCCATCAGGCTTCGGTGCAAGCAGACAGGGAGAGTTCCAGGGGCTACTGCTGGGCTTAGCTAGACCATTCTCTAACAGGCAGCGGACTTCTTGTTTCATGATGTTCCTTTTCTCCATGCAACAGCAGGAGGCATGTTGTTTGATGGGCTTAGCATCACCAACATCATGTCATGTTCCAAAACTGTGGTGTGTGACAGCACATCACCAAATAAAGAAGGATAAGAGGAAATCAAAGTCACTCCGATGCACTTCTGGGAGGTATGACAAGTGAGAGTCTAACCTGGACAGCCACTCAGAGATTGTTAACCTACCACAGTGGTTACTGTCAGTGGGAACCACCCCACCAACCCATCAGACTCAGACTCACAAACCAGTGAAGAGGTGCTTACTACAGTGGGTGACTTTAACATCCATGTGGACGTCAATGATGATTCTCTGGCCACTGCGTTTAAGTCGCTTCTTGATTCTGTTGGCTTCTGTCAGAGGGTAAACAAACCCACTCACACTTTTAATCACATCCTTGATTTAGTACTCACTTATGGAATAGAAGCTGACCGAATCACAGTTCTTCCTCAGAACCCCGTCTTGTCTGATCACTCCTTAATTACATTTGAATTTACTTTAACAAATTATATTCTACCTGGGAAAAAGTCCCGCTTCAGTAGATGTCTATCTGACACTGCTGTTTCTAGATTTAAGGAGCTTATTCCAGCAGAGCTTGCTGCCACATCTTGTAATAATATATTGGGCAGTTATGCTGATTTCACCCCCTCGCAGGTAGACTATCTTGTGGACAGCACTGCAGCAGCACTCCTTGGGACACTTGATGCCGTAGCTCCCCTGAAGAAGAAGGTTATCAACCAGAAAAGAATAGTTCCCTGGTACAGCCCAGAGCTGCGTGACTTAAAACAGAAGACCAGACAACTGGAAAGGAAGACACATTCCAGCCAGCACGAGGAAGTCCACCAAGCCTGGAAGGAGAGTTTATTAATATATAAAAAAGAACTCCGTAATGCCAGAAGCGCTTACTACTCGTCCCTGATAGAAAAGAATAAGAACAACCCCAGGTTCCTCTTCAGCACCGTGGGCAGGCTCACCAAGAACCATAGTGCTGTTGAGCCATGCATCCCCCCAACTCTCAGCAGTAACGACTTCCTTTCTTTCTTTACTGAAAAGATTGTGAATATTAGAACGAAGATTGCCAGTAATGGAGGACAGACTACAGTCCCCATAGAAGCACCTCCCAGACTTGGTGCATACTTGGACAGCTTCGCCCCCATTGACCTGTCAGAATTAACTTCTGCAGTCGGTTCCTCCAAGTCAGCCACTTGTCTGCTGGATCCCATCCCGACAAGCCTCCTTAAGGATGCCTTCCCTCTAGTCAACACTTCTATATTAAATCAAATTAATCTTTCCTTAGTCACAGGTTATGTGCCACAGGCCTTTAAGGTGGCTGTCATCAACCCTTTACTTAAAAAACCTTCTCTTGACCCAGATGTGTTAGCCAACTATAGGCCAATATCCAACCTCCCCTACATCTCCAAGATCCTTGAGAAGGTTGTCCTGGAGCAGTTACATGAACATCTGCACAGCAACGAGCTCTTTGAAGCCTTCCAGTCTGGATTCAGGGAACACCATAGCACTGAAACAGCACTGGTCAGAGTCTCGAATGATCTTCTTATAGCTTCAGACAGAGGTCTTGTCTCTGTGCTTGTCCTTTTGGACCTCAGTGCTGCATTTGACACCATCGACCACAGCATCCTGCTACAGAGACTAGACCATGACATTGGGATTAAAGGAACTGCCCTAAAATGGTTTAAGTCCTACTTATATGACAGGTTTCAGTTTGTTAATGTTAATAATGACCATTCGGAGTATAGCAGAGTTACATATGGTGTACCACAGGGTTCAGTTTTAGGACCGATTCTCTTCACTCTTTACATGCTCCCATTAGGTGACATAATCCGGAAGCACTCGATCAACTTCCACTGTTATGCAGATGACACACAACTTTACTTGTCGATGGAGCCAGACGACACAAGCCAGTTTACTCATCTGCAAGACTGCCTGAAAGACATTAAATCCTGGATGTCTTCTAACTTCTTAATGCTCAATTCAGATAAAACTGAGGTAATCATTTTTGGACCTAAACACCACAGGGACACACTCTTGAATCGGATCTCTACTCTAGATGGCATCACCCTAACTTCGAGTACAACTGCAAGGAACCTTGGGGTCATTTTTGACCAGGACCTTTCCTTCAGCTCCCACATAAAGCATGTGACTAGGACCGCCTTCTTCCATCTTCGAAGTATCGCTAAGATTAGGAATATCCTTTCCCAGAGTGATGCTGAAAAACTGGTGCATGCATTTATCACTTCTCGGCTGGACTACTGCAACTCTCTCTTGTCAGGATGTCCTAAATACTCTCTAAAGAGTCTCCAGCTGGTCCAGAACGCTGCAGCGAGGGTTTTGACGGGAGTTAAGAAGAGAGAACACATCTCTCCCACTTTAGCTTCTCTCCACTGGCTTCCTGTAGGATCTAGAATCGACTTCAAAGTCCTTCTGCTAACTTATAAGGCTCTCAATGATAAAGCTCCATCCTATTTGAAAGAGCTCATTAGTCCCTACTGTCCGACCAGAGCACTCCGCTCCCAGAATGCAGGTCTTTTAGTGACTCCCAGTATCAATACAAACAGACTGGGAGGTAGAGCTTTTAGTTACCGGGCTCCTTTACTGTGGAACCAGCTCTCTCCATGGGTCAGAGAGGCAGACACTTTAACTACGTTTAAGTCCAGGCTTAAGACCTTCCTCTATGACAGAGCCTTCAGTTAGGACTGGTTCAGGTAGCTCTGAACCATTGATAGCTATGCTGCTATAGGCTTAGACTGCTGGGGGACACATCAGGTTACATTGAGCCCTTCCCTCCTCTCCTCTCCTCTCCCCCTCTCTCCTCCTCTCCTCCCTGCACATTTTACTTGTTGCACTTTGTAGTTTGGCCTTGGTGTCTCGCAGTCTCTCTGTGTTTCCACAGATCCACCGGAGCCCCAACCGCCGCCTGCATCGCCCCCCCCCCCTTATTCCCTACTGTTACACCGGCCTGCGCTCCCCTTCCATGAACAAGTCTGCCATCCAGTCCCCCATCAAGCTGGCTTGCTCTCCCTGCCTCCCCTACCAGAAGCTTCCTTCTTCAGCTGTTATTAACATTTCCGTGTTTCCCACATTTTGTATTGTAAACTGTTTTCTTGTCCGTAACAACATCTACTGCACGTCTGTCCGTCCTGGGTGAGGGATCCCTCCTCTGTTGCTCACCCTGAGGTTTCTCAGATTTTTCCCTGTTAAAAGGGTTTTCTATGGAGTTTTTCCTCAGTCGATGTGAGGGTCTAAGGGCAGAGGATGTTGTTATGATGCCATGTGAAGCCCTTTGAGACAAACTGTTTGTGAAAACGGGCTATACAAATAAAATTGCCTTGCCTTGCCTTGCCTTGCCTACAGGACCACAACACAGGACTGTGAAGGGGTGCTTTCCACAGGAACGACACTTGGCACCTGACTAGTTACTCTGGAACGAAAAGGTTTGAGCATGTAAAGATGATACAGATGGGTTTTCCTTCTTCGCTCAGGAGTGTGGATGACATAATCTGTGTCAGTAACTTTACTCTCTACCACGTAGGGACCAGAAAAGTGAGCTGTGAGAGCAGATCCAGGAACAGGCAATAGCACAAGAACCTGATCACAGGGCTGGAATTGCCGCTTAACAGCTCTTCGATCAAACCTCTGTTTCATTTTGGCCTGAGAGGAAGAGAGAGCTTCTTTCGCCAGCGAGAATGCCCGTTGCAGACGTTCTCTACACTGAGAGACAAAATCAGACACATTAAGCTTAGGGGAGGCACTACTCACCAACTGCTCCTTCAACACTTTCAAGGGGCCACGCACTTCATGACCAAACACAAGTTCAGCTGCGCTGAATTCCCACTGATTCTTGTTTGGCATCCCGAATAGCACACAAGACAAAAGGCAGACTCTCATCCCAGGTTCTTCCTGTCTCATGACAGAATTTGTCGAGCATGGACTTCAGGGTTTGATGCCAGTGTTCCAGTGCACCTTGTGACTGGGGATGATATGGACTGGACACAGAGTGTGAGATACCCAAGGACTACAAGGTGTGCTTTAAAGTTTTTGATAGAGAGTTTGTACTTTGATCAGTCTGAACAACCTTGGGGAGACCGAAAGTGGTGAAGAACTTGACCAACGCCTTTGTAACAGCCGGAGCAGTAATCTTACGCAGAGGAACAGCTTCTGGGAAACAGGTGGTAACACACATCACAGTGAGCAAAAACTGATTACCAGACTTTGTTCTGGGCAAAGGGCCAACACAATCCACAATAATATGCTCGAATGGTTCTCCAATTGCTGGGATGGGTTGCAGCGGAGCTGGAGGCACCACCTGATTTGGCTTCCCCACAATCTGACAAGTACTACAGCCAGTACAAAAACTCACCACATCAGCCTTCAACCCTGGCCAGAAGAAATGTTTCAGGACACGGTTGTATGTGTTAGTGATCCCCAGATGACCAGACCAGAGGTGCTCATGTGCTAATTCCAGCACATGTTGCCGACAGCCACTACAACTACCTGATACACCATGCCCCAGTCCTCACCAGAACTGTCTACACCACCACCAGACTGAGGTACCCACCTGCACATTCACACCCCTTTCTCAAGAAAGAACTGTCCCCGTTTACCCTCACCACGACTGAAAGAGGCTGCAGCAAGACACCTAACCAAGGATGGATCCTTTTTCTGGGCAGCAATGAGGGTCTCACTGTTTAAAGGTAGAATGACTGGCGTCATGACGGACTGTGTTATACTTTTAGCTTCATTTCAGGTGTCATTCACCGAGGCACCCACAGGAGGCACAGGGGGCAGTTTATCCTCGGACATAATAGAGGCAAATAGTGTGCCAGACAAATCAACATCCGGGGAGTGCTCACGCGCCTGAGCTCTGGTCAGCACATTAACTGAAAAGATGTTAGGGTGAATTTTTGCTAAGTTGTCACGTTCCATCCCTGCTAACATGCTAACAACTTCAGGGACAGGATAAACTTTACCACTGGCTATGTTGTTTCCCATGATGAATTCCACCCCATCAACAGGGAAACATGAGCGGACACCCACGGAGAAAAACCCACTAGCCAAAGGCGACTGCACATGGATGCAATAAAGAGGTGCAAGTGCAAAACCTATTTCAATGCCTCTCACCATTACAATCGCATCGCATGCATACTGTTTTCCCACAGGAAGGACAGTGGAGAGGATAAGGGACTGTGAACAAGCAGTGTCTCGCAGCACTGTGACGGGATGCTGCTCCTCAACCTTCCCTGAGAGAGACAAAAGCATTAAAAATGAATGGCTTGAAACAGTCATCTGGTTCAATGGAGATTTTGTCACTGGAGGCAGTCTTAGTCAACCCTACACCCTTCGGCTGTTTAGGACCTAACCCCTGCTTACGCTTCCAAGCCACACAGTCAGCAATCAAATGATCAGGCTTACGACAGAAGAAACAGGGCCTACCCACTTTATGACCTGATCCAATAACTATCTGTACTTGCACGTCAGTGTCTTTTTGATACTCACGGGGCGAAGAGTCACGGGACACAAAGGTGGTCTCATGGGTGAGCCTGAATTCTTCTGCTAGCATAGCAGCCTGCTGCAGGGTTGAAACCTTCTGCTCATTTAAATAAACAGAAAGACGGTCGGACACACAATTTTTTTAATTCTTCCAGCAGTATTAACTCACATAGAACGGCTAGGTCATCCACTTTATAGGCAGCACACCATCGGTCAAAAAGAGTGGCTTTTTCCCTGGCAAAATCAAGAAACGTCTGGTTTGGCATTTTCTTCAGGTTACGGAACGCTGCCTATATGCCTCCGGCACAAGATCATATGCCTGCAGAATAGTGCTCTTAACCTTATCGTACACTAAACCATCTTCGACTGACAAACAAGAGCATGCCTCCTGAGCCTTACCTGTTAATTTACACTGTAAAAGGATTGTCCACACATCTCTTGGCCAGTGAAGTGCAGCAGCTATGCGCTCAAACGCACCAAAGTAGGACTCCACTTCTGATTCACAAAACACAGGAACTAACGAGATGTGTTTACTCACATCGAACGCGGAACCTGACGGAGACGGAGACCCAGTACCCACTGCGGCAGGGACAGAACTAGCCTGCAACTCCAGCTGTCGCAACCTGTTTGTAGTCTCTGCTTCCAGTCTTTTATACTCCATGTCTTTATGAAGCTGAAACTCTTGCTCTCTGTCCTCTCTCTCTAACTGAAGACAAGCCAACCTAACCCTCAACAGGGCATTCAGCTGAGAGCCAGGAGTTGACTCTGTAGAAAACAGGACAAACTGTGGTAAAATTAGAGGCTTTTCTTCAGTCCGATCACCCTAAACAACAGGAGTCACTCTAAAAGAGGCCTGACTCACCTCCTCCACAGAAGAATTAGAGCAACTTTTAGCTGACGATTCAGCTGCTGGATTCAGCTGCTGCTAAGCCCAGAGTGCTGTCAGTTACCGGTAAACTCAATACGCCCTTACTAATTAAGCCGTCCAAAACAACAGCTCTCAGTTCAGCCTTAGCAAGAGAGCTGGACACGGGGATCTCTTAAAAATGCGCAAGCTCACACAGATCACGCTTCCTACACTTCTCCAATTGAGCTAACGTGGGATTGGACACAAACGTGTTCACATCAAAAGCTGCCATTATCAAACACAAAAACACAGCACAACAAAGTGTCACAGCAGACCTACCACACAGGCAGCCACCGGCTCCTCCAGAGACTACTGACTACAAGCTATTCACTCGCACCTACCGGTGACAACACATAAGCTTGATCGCTGCACAAACAAATACCAATCTTTTTAAAAAAAAAAAAAACTCCCCCAGATCTTGCCTAATATTACCTTACCTACCTATCTTCTGGAGCGTGCCAGGCTCGAGGCGACTTAAAGGCAACACATCAGTGGCCGAAACCCTGAAACGCCAGCCCCCATAAGAGCATTGGATCTCCACCCAGGGTTACTCCGAAAATAACAAAGGCAAAATAATAAGTAATGAGTGCCTGACGGAAAAGCTGAGACAGCTTAACTGGACAACTCCCCTGACTAAACTGAGGAAGTTGTTATAAGGCAATAAAAAGGTTAGACAGTTTGAGCACGTAGACGATACTTACGCTTGGATAAGAAAAACACGACACAAACTACTCACCTATCCCAAAAATTTTCCTCTCTACACAAAAAGTCTCTAACAATCAATAGACCATGAGTAATTTTTATTTTTCCCCAGATGAGCCCCCAAATTGTTACGACCTGGAAGGATGGTTAGGGGAAGATGGGAGGTAACAATAAAAGTAATCGGGCAGGGAAGACAAATTGAGGAGTGGGAAAACGAGAATGGAAATTAAACTACCCTAGTAGTTTATTCTTCAGGGAGGGGGGGCTGTTTCCACCCTGTTGGAAAGGAAGAGCAATAACAAAAAGGATAAACAACTAAAAGTGAGCACAGGGCCGATTACCAATCAAGTTAACCAAAGAAAAAGGACCACTGTCTTAGAAAATACACCAAAAAGCACACAGGCTCCAGCCACCGGGAAAATCTGGTCTTCACCACACACACATGCAGAAGATGAGGGCTGAGCCAGCTCCAGACAGTGTAGCTACCTATTTATGCCTGCTCCCCCCCACTCATCACACCAAGCAGATTCACCTGCTGCACCTGGGGAGGAACCTATTGGAGAGGAACAGAACACAAGACACACCCACAGCCGTAACAAGGAGCAACAGCGAAAGCAGATATAATGTACTTTAAAAAGCTGGTCACGATCATTTATGCTCTTCTCATGGAGGCCTCTGCATTTCCTCAGAGGATGGGGCTTTTTATGCAGAGGGCAATGTTTGTTTGGATTGATTGGTTCTGTACTTTCTCTAGACTTAGCCTTAGTAGTTCCTGAGACCTATGTCTTGTGAACATACACAGATTTCTTTGTGGGCCTCTCCCACTTGCTCTTTCTCTCTGCTGGAGCTTCTGTGAAGAGGTTAAAGTTTGGGTCTGAGCGAGCTCTAGTCTCTGAGGAGATGAAGTCTACCAATGTAGAGAAAGGTGGGAAACAAACAGAATGTTCTTGTTTGTATCTTGTGCCAAAGTAAAGCCACTTTTCTTGTATGTTGCATGGGAGTTTCCTGATGATAGGCCTAATTCCTCTTGAGGTATTCCTTGGCGGCTTGTAGCGCCGACAACAGGTTGGCCAACTCCCTGAATCTCTGTGGATCATTTGTTGTGGGACCTTTGGAAAGTTTTTCTAGTTTGTTGAACAGAGCCTATTGGACAGCCTCAGGTGAGCTGTAAATTTCATTGAGGCGCTCCCATGCCATGTACAGACCAGTAGTTGGATTCCTGATGTTGACTGTTTTTATTCATCTAACTTGTTCTGCATACCCCTTCCCCAGATACTTGGTGAGGAGGTCAAGTTCTTCTGCAGCGACATGTCTAGATCAGCGATAGCATTTAGGAACGATGATTTTGAGGCCCAATAGTTCATTAGCTGGTCATCATATGTGGTGAGGCCTGACGTCACCAGGCAATTGTGAGCAAGTTATTTGATGAGGTCTCCAGTGGATGCAGAAGTCATGGCTTGCTCCATAAGATGTCCTTTGAACAGGCTGGTGTGCAGGAGGTGAGGGAACCTGTTTTAACTTCTGTTGTGGACAATTTCCACGAAGCTGAGGAGTTGGAGAGGAGTTAATCAGCTGATTGAAGCTTTGTTGTGGCAGTGCCCCACTCATCTGGGAGGCCTGAGGAACCTGGTGTGGCATAACATCAGCAGAAGCAGCAACTTGCGTTTGACTTGGATTGAGTGGATGGGGTATTGAAGGGATAACACAAGTTGGTTGAGGCGATGACGGATTGGGGAACCAGGCTATTAGCCTCACTAAATACTTCAAAGCCCATATCTTGTAAACCGGCCATGAGAGTATTAGCCTCTGCTATGACAGCATCCTTTTCTTTTTCATCACTTAATGGGTCAAGATTTACTTGAATATGTGCTTGCTCTACTTAAGTTCAATTTCCTTTTGTGAATGTGCCGCTCTAGCTTGCGCTGCTTCGGCTTTTGCCTTTGCCTTGACGATGGCCATGCTAATCTTTGAGCTTGAGGATATTCAGATTCAGATTCAGATTCAGATTCAGATAACTTTATTTATCCCCGAGGAGCAATTAAAGATCACAACTCAAAGCCTGATACAACTATCACAAGCCATCACAATTATTACAGATTGAAAGTAATAATGGTACACTTCAGAACTTTAACAACAGCACATATACATTTGTTGTGTATGTACGCTAAACTTGAGCAGTCCGTTGACCCAATGGAGGCAAGTGAGAGTGAGGCGTCGCAGCAAGAGCCGCGCCAACCAAGCCCGGGCGGGGCAGGCTGCAGCCAACAGGCGCTGCCACCCCAAGGGAGGTGGAGAGGGCAGAGGCGGGGGTCAGGAACACACGGGGGATATATCAGATGAGCAACTGCTTCTCGATTGTACAGTCTCAGACTGGTTATCTTTATTTCCTTTTTTACTGTTGCTATGTTGTGACATTACGACTCAGTGCGTTTTCAATATCAGGAGAGGAAAGCTACCATGAAGCTGTCTCGAAACTCTAGTGTTAGCCGCTTAGCTCTTGTTATTGAGTTGCTCTGGAGGGTAGCAATCCTTGTGTCCCTCGTTAGCTGTATTGCCGTCTTTTCACTGTCATGGACTATGTTCCTCTCAGCTCAAACACACCCAAGAAACTCCAGGACACGGATGGTTAATTTCCATGAAGTTTAGTGGGTACATTGTGAAACTGCAACACAGTATACAAAATACAATGAAATTCCTGAAATAACACTGCTGGGCTAACAAACGGTAACATATGCTAAAGGCAATAGAGTTAACAAAGCTAACTAAGCCTATCACATGCTATAATTAGCATCTTAGCTGCCTCTATGCTTAATAACAACATTTAAAATAAATAATGACTCAATGTTGCAAACAAAATACTTACAGATGTTGCCTGAGCAGTAAGGGAGAAAGAAAGGTGAGGAAAGAAAAGCAAACAACCAAGAGATGACACCTCTGTAGCTGATCACGGCATGGCAGTTTTCCTGCTTCCTGTTTTTCCCAGAATGCTCTAGTGGTTACTATGGTTGCGAAATTACATAAATAAACCACCCATCCATCCATTTTCTTCCGCTTATTCCTGTTAAGGGTTGCAAGGGGGCTGGAGCCTATCCCAGCAGTTTTTGGGGGAGAAGCAGGGTTCACCCTGGACAGGTCGCCAGTCCATCGCAGGGCCAACACGTATAGACGGACAACCATTCACACTCACAGTCATACCTACAGTCAATTTAGAGTATTCAATTAACCTCGTCCCCAACTGCATGTATATATTCACATTCACATTTGAGGCAAACATGTGGAGCCAGCCTAAAATACTCAATGAACTTGACATAATAGTAAAGGTGCCTTTTTCATTTTTGCTTTGAGATGCCTGAATATTGAATAAATTATTTCTCATTGCACAATACTTTAAGCTCACACCAGCAAATGTTTCTTCTTATCCTCTAATAGTCTTGAATAATTTCCATCTTCTCGTTTGTTCAACATTTCATCTCCAATTCTGCTCTTCTCTCAATACGACTCACCAATGGCACAACAGAGAAAGGTTTTCATCTCTATAACTGTGTATAAGTGTATAAGTTCTAGCTTGTTATTATATGGCATTAGCCATGCATACCTGAGTTCTTTTATTTTTTCACTCATGAGCAGGATGGGGCTGTTGAATAATGTTGTGACAATAAGCATGCTACATTTTGGCACACACTCCCAGTGGTTGTGGGCAACTGACTATCTAGTCTTGTTCTGTCTTCTTGCTGCAGTTTTCACTGTTTCTAAGGTTCCTATCCCCTCTCCTCTATTCAGCATCATATTTTCTATCCAGACAGCTGTCAGAGAGCCACCAGGGTCATTATCTTGATATGAGATACACCATGTTGGCCTTGGGCATCTCTCTCCCTCTCTCTCTCTCTCTCTCTCTCTCTCTCTCTCTCTCGTTTTCCCTCATATATTCAGTAATAGGGGTATTGATCTCTGGTCACATCTGTTGCCAGGTGACAGACAGACCAGCAGGGATGAAGCAGTCAATCTGCATTATTGGCATACTTCCCTTTTTATACCCTGTCTTGTGTGTGTGGGCTTCAGCATGTGCAGATGTGTATATTATATCCCTGTGTCAGCATATACACATCACAGATACATGACTGTTTTTTAATGTCCCCCAAACAAGTTAGGGATATCTTTAGCTAAAGATGAGATACACTGATACAGAAGGATAGTACTCTGATTGATCACATGCCAATGTGCTCAACTCCCAATGTCCACTTCTATTAGGAGAGGCAGTTGTTTCCTTATCTTTCAGGTCCACTCTTTACATTGCTGGCTTGTTTCTTCTCCTGGTGTACCATGGGAAGGACAGACTGACGAGAACAGTGATGATTGAGCCTGTGCCCAGAGTGCTGTGCCTCCAGTAGCAAACCCAGCTTGAACTGAAGAATGCTTCACTTCCTTCTCCAAGTGGATGCGCTACACAATAAAGTAAAGCAGATACGCTTTGCAGATGCAAGCCCTTAGTGAGTGATGCATTTTTAAACACATACTGCAGAGCCTGATGCCCCATTAGGATACAAGCATCACATTCACTTCCATGGACTTGCCTCGTATATTTAGATGCTTGAATCTTTAAAGCATTTTGTGTAAGTATTTAAAGACTGGTAAAGAGCAACCATGAGGTGTGACATCCCCACCACCCTTGTGGCTCTCTTAGATCATTTTCATATGGAATGCTGAGTAAGAATCAACATCAAAAAATCTAGTAAGATACAAACTTAATGTCTATTGACAAAAGATTCTCTGCAAAAACAGAGAAAACTGCTGTATCCACGCAATTTTTGAATCAATGGTTTGATACATTCATGAGCTGCTCTGCAATATTACACGATCTGAGCACAGATGAATTTGTATGTATGTGTGTCACTGCCAGTAATGGACAGTGAGTAATTATATCCAGTGGGAGCTGTTTTCACTGCAGATGAGAGGGAAACCTAGCAACAGAGAGAGATGCATATCCATTTGACAGACATATCTCCAATCGATAAATGATTTATGACATCACACAAGGACTATTTAAAGAATACCATGGGTTGATAGACCAAGGACTGGCTCAATGGGCAATATTCAGAAAAGTGCCTGGGGGAATCACTGGAGAGGGTTGGTATAATCACCCCATCTTGTAGGAGAAGGACTTCAAATAATCCATCCCAATCAACAGGCAGTGCACTTACTTGAAAGTGGAACATCAACAAGGCAGTTCCATTTAAAAACCCAAACCGGCTTACTGTAGACAAAGTGTGGTGCAGGGGTGTGTGAGCTGCCACTAGGGGGCAGTGGTGGGTATCCATCCATCCATCCATTTTCTTCCGCTTATCCTGGGGGGGCTAGAGCTCCTAGCTGCTTTCGGCATGAGGTGGGGTACACCTTTGACCAGCCATCGCAGGGCCAACACATATAGACAGACAACCATTCACACTCACAGTCATACCTACGGTCAATTTAGAGTATCCAAGTAGCCTAATCTCCATTTTCATGTCTTTGGACTGTGGGACGAAGCCAGAGTACCCAGAGAGAACCCACGCAGGCACAGGGAGAACATGCAGACTCCACACAGAAAGATCCTGTGCCCGAGCCGTGACTCAAACCTTCTTGCTGTGAGGCGACAGTGCTGACCACTGCATCACTGTGCCGCCCCCAGTGGTGACAGTAACGAAGTAAATCTACTTGAGTACAGCTTTGGCATATCTGTACTTTACCTGAGTATTATTTTTGGGGGATACTTTTACTTTCACTACAGTACATTTGAAGGACAAATACTTTTTACTTCACTAAATTTCACTAGTTACTCACTACTTTTACTTTTTTAAAACTTGTTTTTACTTTTCTTACTTTTGTACACTTTTAGCGCTTATATCAGCTGATGCAACACAAAATTCTGAGAAAATAAACTTATCGTACCTGTACTAGGTCATGCCATACATGGTGTTCAAAACAAAACTTAACATTGGCGGTGTGTATGTGTGTGGAGGAAAATGGATGAAGAAATGAAGAAAGAAACCGCAAGAGAAACTAACGGACAAACTCAGCCCGAGCACCCATGGCCTTATCCCAAGCCCATGTTTGAGATTGTTCACACAAAAACAGATTTGTTTCACTTCAAATGCTTGTTGTGCTTACCGTGAAAAAATTATGTCACGGCAGAGAAACTCGTCATCCAACCTGAAAAAGCACGGCACAGTTTGTAAGTGGAGCAAGCTAGTGTAATGTTACATTGCAGATGAACATTTTAAATGTAATAGTCTGCAGTTAAAGAAGCAATAGTTGCCAGTTTAAAAACAGTGCAGTGCAGTGCAGTTGAATGATTAAGTTGACTTTCTGTTCATGTTTTTTTTATACAATTCATATCCAACAGTCGAAGGTAGGGGATGGGGGGGGGGGGGTTTGGGTGTGTGTGAGTGTGTGTGTGGGCGCGCGGATGGTAGTGAGGTGGGGCTATCTTTGATGTGGCATATCTGGATAATTTTGGCAGTGATGCATGATATGGGAAGGTAATCTAGCCAATAACCCCCCCCCCCCCAAAAAAAGCATGTTTAAAAACGGTGATCTAAAAGCTAATTAGTAAATGAAAGGATACATTGAATGCTACAATAAATGTTTGTGTTTTGAGGCTTCTTGCCTTTATTTGTTTATTTTTGAGCTTTAAACATTTCTGTAGCTGCACAGTGGTGCAGTGGTTATCACTGTTGCCTCACAGCAAGAAGGATCCGGGTTCGAGCCCTGGCTCAGGCACAGGATCTTTCTGTGTGGAGTCTGCATGTTCTCCCTGTGCCTGTGTGGGTTCTCTCTGGGTACTCTGGCTTGTTCACGCAGTCCAAAGACATGGAAGTGGGGACGAGGTTGACTGCATACTCTAAATTGACAGTGAAGCTACTTTCATTTGCCGATGTATTTTTTTTGTACCTTTACTTAAGTAATTTTTTGAAGCAAATACTTTAGTTCTGTTGTTTGTTATATTTTGACTAAGCCACTTTTACATTTATTGGAGTAACATTTGGTGGTTTGGAGTAGTTTTTAAGTGAGATTTTCACACACAATAAAGATGTGCAAAATAACTTTTCCTTTGTAAAATTTAAAATCAAAAGCTGACCTATTGATTAATAAATAAATGCAGGCTATTCAAAATGCACCTCATCTTAAGATGAAGTGTAGAAGAAGTTGTCCTCTACCAATGTATGCAGCATTTGTATGTTGATGGGTTTTTTTATTTTCCCCAAAAGTGTGGGGAATTCGGGGTGCATCAACCCAGTAGGGATATAGAAGGGGGTGCATGGCCAGAAAAGTTTGGGAACTGCTGCTGTAGATGATGAAGACTCCAATAATGATTCATGTTGGTTGTTCTGTTGAGCACTGTAGTAATCTTTTAAAAAGAAAAATAAGAGAGGTGCGCTTGTGTTGGACTCCTTCAATATTATGTATGTGTTTTCATTTCTCTGAAAACAACAAGGTATGTGATGCACTGATGGAGGCAGAAGGTATCCCGCAATGACAACATTTAACTGGTCCACCACTTTGGTCCAGAAAGACATAACATAAAACTCATTTGATTTTGAAGTTTAGTACAGACATTCATGATCATTCGGGGAGCTCATCATAACAGTGACATTTGGAAGGAAATAAGAAAGTGAACAAATGACATTGGAATAATTTCCTCAGGATTGATTAACGCTGATCTGCCTTACTGATACAAGATCACACTGAGGAATCAAACCGAATGCAGAATAAATGAATTTGCACCACTCACTTGCAACTGGAGAAAGTCATTCAGATCATGAAACACACACACAAGCATACACACGGACACACACACACACACACACATCAGGTAAAACAAACATGGCACGGTACATACATTAGGGAGATGATACTCAATGTTGCTGTCAACGTAGTGCTTTGCTTCGTTGTGTTCGCTAAATCATCCCTGATATATATATATATATATATATATATATGTACAGTATAAAATCACTGTTGAGACAAGGCCCGATGCAGCAGGTAGATAATGTCATCATCCACCCCAATGCCAGGACGATGGGAACTGCAGGGGTCCAGCGCAGAGCTCACCGCTGTGCAGAGGTGGCCGAGGACGATCCTCTCCATGGTCTTCATCAGGTGACAGGTCAAGGCGACAGGTCCGTAGTGGCTTGGTTCACCAGGTTGGGCGATCTTAGGAACCGGCACAACACAGGAGGTCTTCCACAGGATCAACACTGTGTCCAGGCTGAGGCTCATGTTGAACAAGTACTGGACCACCTCACTGAGTTGGTGGGCACACTCCCTGTGCAACCTGGAGGTGACAGCAGCGGGGCCTGTGGCTTTCCTCACCATTGTCCTCCTGAGCTCTCTCCTCATTTGGTCCTTGGTGATGGAAAGCTCGGAGGGGCGGTGACTGAGGTGATGAGTCCAGGAATGGTGTTTGGTAACATTCAGAGGAAGTACGCATCCTTTGTGTTTTCTTACAATAAGTCCAGAGTTTTATTGTCCCTTGTGTGGCGGCTCACATACTGCTTGAAGTTTAGTAGAGTGGCTGAGAGGGAGGCATTATTAAAATACCTGGAGATGAGGAGGGCATCTGGGTGTCTCGTCTGTAGCATTGACACTGCACAGTGAATGCGCTTGCACGCAGCAGCTGCATTAGCTGATTGGGGGATGTGCACAGTGATAACAATGACGAGAAAACTCCCAAAGGATGCAGTACAGCCCAACACTGATTGCTAGCAGCTTAATGTCTCTACCGCGGAGCTGTTCTTTAGCAGTGATGTGCCTGGGGTTACACCACCTGTCATTAAAAAACACACACAAACCTCCGCCTTTCTTCTTGACGCTCTCTGCCACTTTCCGGTTTGCGCGCACAAGAATGAATACATCCAGGGTGACAACAGAATCCATTTATTGAACCAATCTACCTCTTTTTGATAAAAATACACAGATTTCACCAAATTAGACACAATTTGGAGCTGTCATTGACCCTTTTTGCATGATACTAAACACATTCTTACTCAATACAATTTTGACATTCCACCTGTGATGCACTATGATGTATAATGATGAGCACATACAGCAAAGGTCCAACACAATTCAAGCACAGTTTAAACACTATGCCACAGAATTGATCACAATTTGTGCTAATGATGGGATATAGCTAATAGGATCCAGGTCAGGGGTCACAGGTTGTTGAAAGTTTATCATCAACAATGGACAGAAACTATTAGAGACAGAACATAGTATTTACAGCATGACACTGAAGCTGACTGGGGAATCATTGGTTAACTTCAATTTTTGCACTCCAATTTGCAGTGTGCAGTAATACAACTTGATTTTAAATTAGATTTTTGTTCTCACACTTTTCAGAAATGGGGGCATGGTTTCAAGAAAATGTGTAAATGATTGTGAAAGCTGAATCCTGATTTTAGTGATTGGACAGTTTGTAATGGACACAGTTAAAGCATGGGGTGGGGGGGAGGTTACATACAAGCAATGCTAGCTAGCTAGCTGAAATTGCAAGTTGATCCATTAAACTGAGACTAGCCTGAGCTAGCCAGGAGGACAAACGTATCAAACCAACAAACATTGCCAAACATTATAGCCGCCCATTCCACCCCACAGGTGAATCTATCATCATGTCTTACCTTATCCTGTGAGCCTTTTTCCTCCTCTGGTGTCTTCTCTTTTTGACACTCGAGTGGCATGTCCATTTTGATGCACAATTGCTACCACTATTCAACTCGCTGACACCATGAGTATTTTGATGATGTCATGATTTAGGATTTATTACACCGCAAACACAAGGCTTCCCTATTAATTGCAGCTTAGTTTTGTTTATACATCAGACAATGAATACTTATATAGGCATATAAGTGCTAAATACGTGAATGGCCACAAGCAGAGAAAGGTAATCAATTCTTTCCAAATTGTTTGAGGCAGAACTTTCAGCTAGGGGGCCTGCTAGTGGCTGCAGAGGTCATATGCCTTTTGTCTGCATGTAGCAAGAAATGGCTCTGCTTGTGTGTATACAATGGAGGAAAACTGTAAAATCAATATAAATGGATGAAAAGGCACAATAAGACACCTCCTGATGCTGAGATAGTGCTTAAGCTTGCTTTATGAAAAAACAGGCAATTAGCCTTGACATAGCCAGAATGTTTTTTTTCCATGAAATCGGGACTTATTGTAAAATAATTCATGGAGAAAAAAAACCCAGGCTTCTGAGACAATAAAAGTCCAACACGATGTAGAGTTCTTTACACAACAAAGCATTACAGAGTGGATGACTGGATAAATTCAGTTAGAGGTCAAGGTTAGTGGGCTCATAAATTCAACCTTTTTTTATACCTCTAGTAATCATTGAGAGCATGCCCTCATTTGATGAAGAGAACAGTAGAAAGTGAGAGATAAATAAAGAAAGCAGCAAGCATGTAACAGTAATAGACTAACAGAATTGAAAGACATTTATGAGCTCAGCGATTTCATGGTTGTAAAATGGCCAATAGATATGACTGTATTAAGTTCTGGGGTGTGCTGTAAAATATTGTGTGCAGCACAGAAACTGAAAGAGCTTTTCCATAATTCACTTTATACAAGTTTGACTTGAGTTACCAACTCACTTAATGAGGTTGAGCAATTATTGTAAGAACAGTTCAATCAGAGCTAATACAGGTATGCTGCCATTTAGTGCTTCATAAATAAACATATGCCATTGCCTGTAATGTTTTCACCTTTTATATTGAGTGATATGTGGAATAATTGTTACCTGTAATTAATTGCAAGGCAGGATGATAAACTGAATCAAAGAGTCTATTGATCACATCAATGTTGCAGAAATTGGACAGCCAATGACAGCAAATTTACAGTTTTCTACTGCCATGTTTTCTACACTTTTTTATGACACAGAAATGACTGTAACAACCATGTTACTAGCCCCAACAACATGGTTTAGTTAGGCAAGTTATGTGGCAGTTTTTTTCAGAAGTAATTTATATTCACACATAAACCACTAATTCTAATAATAACCTTTAGTATAGCCCACTAAAACATACTGAAGGATGTGGATGTATGGCTAAATTATAGGGTATGTCAGCTGTGCCTTGTTCCGTGCCATTAAAATATTTTTAACCAGCACACACACGTGCAGGCATATAGCAGTTATGGCAGCTGTGGAGACATGCTTTACATTTACACAGACAGAATGTTGTGTTTAATGTTTTGCTGTGTCAAGGGTGATCCATGTCTCTGCTGCATCCTTCCCTACTCCTTTATCTTTCATACACCATACAGGCAATTCAATCACACAAACACACACACACACACACACACACACACACACACACACACACGCACACACATAAACACACAGCACACAGAAACACGCAAAATCTCATTTTGATATGAATTGCAGATGCCATAGTTTTCAAGCTTTTGTTACTGTAGGAAAAAGTTTAGCTCTGAATCTTCCTCAAAACTTTTGTTTTGCTCTTCGTAGCCTTTTTGACTGAGCTTTCAACCTCAATTTGCCTAGTGCTATTATTGGGAGTGATAATTTTTTTTCATTTTTGTATTTGTGGACAGTATATATATATATATATATATATATGATGTCACCGGCTCATGCACTGCGCGGCCAAACATGGGTGCCTCTATTAGGGGTATTTCCTACTGTTTTCCAATCACCAATGCATCTGATAAAGTCATGGAGTCTGGCTCTTGTACATATCTCTATTAACTGGTCAACTATAAGTCCATCCTCCAAAGCCCCAAAATCACAGACCTTGGCCAGCTCGTGAAATGCTGACACAAAATGGGCGACAGTCTCACCTGGGTCCTTTGATGAAACTCAAAACAGTGCACCCACAAGCTTGTACTGGAGCTGATGTGGGCCTACAGAGAGGCCGTGGCTGCAGCATAATTATTATCCAAGAACAAATGTTGCAAAGATTCGTTGTCCCCTCTGCCTGAGACAATGGTGGAGGAGCACGCACTTTCTCGGCTCTGCTAAGACCGTGTCCCAAAGGCAACAAATAATCTTCAAATGACATCAGTTATCGGTCCCAGGGAACAGCAGGATTACCGGAAACAGGTTGAAAATGTGGAGTATGTGGCAGGGCAAGAGCAGCCATCCTCGTCTGTAAAATATTGTGTTTGTATACCGTACACAATGATCAAACTGGTTTTAATTATCATGCTTTTAGTGCATTGACTCAACACTACACTGTATGACAACTGCCGTACCAACATGTCGCACCCCTTAAAGGCCCAGTAACCTCACTAACAGAACACTAAACCAGGCCCAACAGGTCACTATAATGAATGATTTCCAAATATAACAGGCCTATCTATTACTTTTTTGAATCCCCTAAAGCCATCACTTGCAAGTATAACCTAAATGACATTGGGATTTTTCTGCCTTCCTAAAACCAAGGAAAACAATGTCAAATTTGAGATTTCATTGGAGAAATGACTCACTGGAAAACTTATATAATTTATAGGACTGGCATAAATTTTTCTACAGGCATACATTAAACAAGACATTGTGCTTCTTTTTAAACACTATTCACCTCAGCCTGATGTGGAAACACCCTCAGGCTTCACAGTTTAGGATGCAAGAACATTGCAATCAGGAGATGCAGGTCACATTTGTCTGTCAGAATTGTTGGGCATTTCTTTCACTCACGGGTGTCAGACTGTCGGTGGATGTTGACTTCAGGTGACATCTGAGGTGCTCCAACCACACAATGGTCAGGTGAATGGTTGGTGTCTTAAATGCCTCCAGGTTCTTGGTTGTGTCCTTAAAGGTACCATGTTATGTAAAACCCACTCTACTAGAAGAAGCTGGACTTTTTGAAAGATCAAATCTAAAAAAAAAAAATGTATCAGTACAAACCTCCAATTAAAAAAAAAAATGCTGGCCTTCAAGCGGTAAGTTTTGCCATATCTGAGTTGCTTTACTGGTTGAACATGGCTGTTGAACTTTGCCTTAGAATCACCGCTAATAACAGTAGCCTTAGGTTAGGATTGACTTTCTGCTATAGTTCCTATTTTTAGGAACAGACAAGAGAGTGTGAATGTTAAGCCTGATCAGCAGCCGGCTGATTGAACAGATGGATAAATATTTTTTGCTTTTTTTTTTGTTATTCCACACTGCCAGTTATTGCAGCAGTGGCCATGACACTTACAGTACAAAGGTTCAAGGCACATGGCAGTATTCTGTATGAGAGAATAGTTCAGAAGATCCGAAGATGTTTTGTTTTTTGGAGGGGGGGCACTGTCTCCCATACATGTGAGACATGATAGGAGACCATTTCATTTCAAAAAAACCTGCTGTCAAGCTCCTCTTCACAATAAAAAAAAATTGTGAAGTCACATTTGTTTTGGCCAGTTGAAATAAAGATGCCCAACATGATGCCCAAAGTTACAAGCTTTATATAGATATATAAATGTCTACTCCCAGGTCAAATGATCTTGCAGTCGACAGGTCTTAGTGGCTTTATGTCTTTAAAAACCTCTTTGCACCCAGGCATGTACAGAAAGGTATATACGGTCCTCTAAAAACTAACATTTAGGCCAAAGTACTTCTGTTTCAGCAAAAATGTAAATTGTTTTGAGAATGTCAGAAAGGAAAAATAGTTTAGCAGGGTTTTATTATCTCCATTCCCAATTTAATGACAAAGCCCCATGGGATGGTAGTTAAAATTTCAGTTGAGCCCCTTCTGATGCATCAAGAGGCATCAAATCTGAACAGCTTGTTGAATGACAAGAATAAAGAGCAAGCCAGCTCAAGATCTCTGGTTTCATGCACATCAGAGGCCCAAATATATATATATATATACACTAAAATAGTGATTTTTTTTAATATGGTCCCTTTAAGGAATCAAGAAAAACAGAATTATTGTTTATGAAAGAAATTATGAGTGACTGTATGTTCCTGTATTTGAGAGTCGTATGACATTATCACCTGGCTCTACACTTATTGATATTTCCCTGACTCTTGGTTTTCTCTCTTAGTCATCAGTGTGGTGAATGCTGACTGGCCCTGTCTATCTTGAGGCACCAAGCGCCGTATCAGCATGCGGCTCGAACTCTATCGGCAGCTGAGCAGAACAGATGGGTGCACAGTGGACGAGTATGTGTGAATGATTATTGGCTAAAGGACTGAGGTCTTCACCAGCCTATCAATCAGGACTGTTTAGCAATCACTGGCTACTGCTTAAGGTCTGCTAAAGTGTATATAATGAACCCACAAGGGCAGAATGGTCAATGTGTGTGTGTGTGTGTGTGTGTGTGTGTGCATTTTTTCAATTACAATTTTTTTTTAAGACTTAACCTGAAGTGCACTTTATTTTTTTGCTCTGTAACCATATCTCAGTTTCACAAACAGTGGTAGTTTCCTACTGTGGCTGAAGGAGCAGCACAGGGTATCTCAAACTCCTGGAGGCCAAAAACACATCAAGGCATGGACATGGACATTGACATGGGTGTTGGTTTAAGTGGCGACATGGCATCTACTTGAGCAGCAATAGGATTTGGACCAAAAAACAGTGAATACTGAAATACAATAGCGAAACCAACCTAAAATAGAGAGGCTGATCTCAAAATGCCACCAAAAAAAGCAAACTGTGTTGGCCCTGCGATGGACTGGTGACCTGTACAGGGTGTGACCTGCCTCTCGCCCAAAAGCTGCTGGGATAGGCTCCACCCCCCACTTGACCATTAACAGGATGAGCAGTTGTAAACAGATGGAGGAAGTCCACTGATTGTTTTGATACTGACATGGTATTAGTTAAAAGTATTATTGAAGATATAGTTCAACCATTTACATACATTTGTAATCTGTCATTTCAATCTGGTATATTTCCTTCAAAAATGAAAATAGCAAAAATTATTCCTATATATAAAAATGGAGACAGAAAGAAAAAAGATACTGATTTTATATTGTTTTTAATATTTATGAAACAATTTAATAAACTATTTTTTATCAAAAGTTATTGCTTTAAAAAACAACAATTGTTTCTCATTCAGGAAATAAGATTTATAATGAGTCATTTGTTTTATTTAAGCCACAAAATATACATTACATCAATTATTGTCATGACACAGAAATTAATTCAAATCTTTATTAAGAATATAAATCTCTTAAACAGGTGCTAAAAAAACAAGCCCCCCTCGACCCTTAGTAGGATAAGCAGAAGAAAATGGATGGATGGATGGAACCTGGATCCATTCTGTCTTAAACTGTCTGCCGTGTTGATTACAGAGCCAATAACCAATACATTTAATCTTTCGCTGTCCAAATGTATGGAAAATGGTTCATTTATTCTCATTACACTAAGATGGGGACACAAGTGATCTTAACAGTTTTTGTCCAATCTCAAAACTGTCCTATGTTGCGAAAATCATAGAGCCCTTGTTATATAGCCAGCTCAAGCCATTTATTTCATTGCACTCAGTTTCCATACCAGCCTGGTTTCAGGGAGAAGCATAGTACCATTTAAGCTACCACTTTAGTTGTGCAGGATATAGTATCTGCTCCTGACAAAAGACAAAACTGTGTTGCTGTATTGGTGGATCTATTAAAGGCCCTGTTGACTATGTGATATACAAACTTGCAGATTTGCAGTTTTAATTTATAAAGCTAGAAAATTAATAAATTTCATTTATGACGTGGGATACAGGATGGCGAGCCAGAATCGTGGACCATGTTTCCAGCGACGAGAACTCATTTTCATTGTGCCAGTGAGGACATCCGCTTCCGCGTTCTGTTGGTAAACTCGCTGCCTGAGTGGTAGGAGTGTTGGATCCTTTTCTTTTCCCTTTATTAAGACTGAACTGAGTTGGTGTAAACAGCTCTAAAATGAACTGGAAATGAAAACATAAATTAAACTGAACTTGTACTTAAGTTGAAATGTCACATCTTCATATTAAGTTTGTTCATAATCATCACTGTTATGGATAAGATATGTAAGGGATAATCACCTCAGGGCAGGACAATAAACAGTTCGATATGCCCTTGTGGATGGCTTACCGCCCGAGACATGTTGAGGTAACCTTCCACGGGGGCATAGCAAACTGTTTATTGCCCTGCCTTAAGGTAATTATCCCGTTTATTCAATTTCTTGTCAACTTGCTAACATAATAAAAAAATTAAATACTTTCAGAATTATGCTTTTTCCTATTCGTATTGCATGCTAATTAAATGTATACTCTTTTTTTGAGTTCATCTCCCTCAAAAAGTAGTCCCCTTTAATTACAATCAATCAAATATGCATTCCTTACTCCGTCATGGAATGCCTGTATTTTGGGTAGGAGGATTTCAAACTTCAAATAAAGATCTACTTACAACCTAATTACAACCGATCAAACATGCATTCATCTGGGGTTAGTAGACTATTAATAAAAACTGGAACAATGGTTGGATTACTTTATTTGCAATAAATATATAACAACATCATTTAACCATTATATTTGGGCTATTTTAGTTAGATACACTCAAGCTCAATAAATAGCCTATAGGCTATTCAAGATAATTAATTTTCTTCAGGCAATCATTGATTCATGTATGTGTATTAAACTGGCCATTCCCTTTGATGGTTAATTGAGACATGGAGAAGGGCATGGGGAAATTCATGGCAAGGAAAGAAGAATCGGACATGGTAGGCTGATAGGATGGCAGACCATACTTGTTGTGGAAGTTTGCTGGGATGTGGACAACACCCGATTCCAAACTTTTTTGTCTGTGTTGGATGGCACCCAGGAGCTTTTGAGGCTGAATTCACACCTGCAATTTTTTTTTAAAGTATCTTTGCAGTAGGCTTTAGGTATGCTTCAGGTTATTCTTACCACACAATGATTTATTTATAACCTAGGCTTAGGCCTACTTGTGTCCCGTAACAGACATGATTTGTCTGAACTGGCAACAGACAGACGACGGACAGCAGTGCTCCTAAGACTGTGGTTGGTGTATCGGGTGGTCAGACCAGCTGCTTTGGACCATCATGGATGGAAGGCGGTGACTAGATATTTTCTGAAGCTCAGGACTGGCCATCTGGGGCCTCATGTATCAATACTTGCATGGATCTCATACTAAAAACTTGCGGTCGCAAGAAGAGAGAGAGTTGCATACACAGTAAATTCTGCAGAGTAAAATATGCTGTGATAAAGTTTATTTCCTCTGACAGAGTTACATTAACAATAATTAGAGTAAAATGCGCCCCTGTGCAGCCCAGTGTTGGTGAAAATTTTCAGAGTTACAAACACAGTGTAAAAAAGTACACTAGGAGCCTACAATGTAAAATCAAAGTTACACCAGACACCCATGAAGTACTCTGGGAGGTCCCATCAACCTTCACCTCATGTTGCAAACGGACCAGGAGTCTCCCAGCCGCCATTTTCTTGTCATCGACTGACTTCGGTAAGTCTCTCCTAATCGCTTATTAAACTGCTAATTTTTAATATATACGCAACATTTAGAATATCTAAATTATGTTTGTTAACTGTACATTTCATACGAGTTGTTAGTCATAGTGTGCTGAATTTTAAAAGATTATGTTGACGAAGTGGATGGCTAGCTTAAATGTGCGTGTAATATTTGGAGAAAATGTACTAACTCATGTAAAACTCAACAGCAAGATGTAGTTAATATTTTTAAGGCGGAGTTCTTTGTGTTTTAGCAAAAGGACAGTTTGTCACTGGAAGCTGCATGTTTGGGACTTGTCTTGACTTGTCCAGGGCAAGCTTTAGCAGTTACCCCCAGTTCCGCGGTCAGTGTAGGGTCACGGACTCTCTTGGGCCCTCACAATAAGAATTTCAACTCTCTGCAAGGTAGGTTGCAGAGAGGTAAAGCACAGTGCCAGGACCGCTATGATAAACAAGCGGCTGGCTAACATTTGCATTCTGTTGCTATCTCACTGGTTGCGCTTGGAAAGTTCAATAATTTGAATTTGGAATGCAGCAGTTGTGGTTTCCGTAGCTTTCATGGTCGGTAAACTCATGTCGTATTTCAGTAAGTGTAGTGTTTCTCTCTTTTGTGTAACTTTGCATGGACAAATAGCGCTTGTGGTGTGAATGACTTCCAGGCATTACTGGTTTATCTGTGCTCCTAACGTTATAGTGTTAGCTTACATGAGTTTATTAACTCTGCTACCGCTCCTCTGCTCTCTGTGTCACGACAGATCCGCTGCATGTTAGCCCAGTCTATCTCACACGCAGACAGTACACACACACACACACACACACACACACACACCGTCTACTTATATCTGCAGTCTGGAACTAAATTTTGTTAGTAATACCACCAAACATAAAATCTATTGTCTCTATGATTGTGAAATATTTTATGTTCAACCATTTGAAAATATTTGGTTCTTTTAGGAAGTCAAAGGCACTTGACACAGTTTAATATTTCTGATTTAAATGAGAGGTAAATTGCACCTATAAATAACAATATGATGGCAATAATGGAAATCTGTTATGTTTTCGTCTGTTGCAGATGGAGCAAGACTTCATCCTGCAGTTTGGTGAGGATGTCACGGCCAGGTTTTTGGAAAAGTAAGTCTCTATATCTTGACCTTGTTCATGCTGTGCTCAGTGAGCATGGCAATATTGTGTCACTTAATAATTCTAGGCATTAGAAAAACTGATGTCACTGATCCTGTTATCTTGTCAACAATTTTTTACAACCTTAGTTGTTGTCAGAATTTCTCATGTGGGAGTATCTCTGTCCAGGTGGCCCACTACATTCAAGCAAAAAGTCATTCAGCAGAGCAAGGCTCTTCCCACCTCAAGCGAGCTTGAAGAACTAATCTACTGTGCTGAAGCTACGTCAGGTGGAGAGGAAATGGATGACACCCTCGAATCTGGAATTTTTAATTTTGTTCTCTTGTTTTTCTCCTATTACAGTTTAACTTGTTGTTGTTTCAGTTGTGGTGCATGCATAATATTTTAAGTTGTGAGCTTATAGTACCATTGTGTTAATTAGTTTTTGTTTTGTTTCTTGTTTGTGTGTTTTGACAGGATGGGACAGGGATCTTTCCTCCATTCTTCTCCTCCTTCACTTAATTCCTTTGCACACAATGTGTCTGGAAGGTATTGCAGTTAAAACTTAAGCCTTGGGGTTTTATGTTAAATAAATTGTTATGAAAAATATATGTTGTGGTGTTCATGTTTTTCACCTTTAAAAGCCTTGAAATGTGGATGGTTAAGGAGAAAATCACAATTTACCACTCTAATTCTGCACTGTACTGAAAAATATTTTTGATATTTAAGGTGTTGGGTAACACTTAAAGGGAGTAAATATATCGAGGGGAACAATTTAACACCAGTAGGAAAAGGTTATATAAGAACACTCTAGAGTCATTTCTCAAACAACACTTGGGGTGAATTAAGTTTAACACTTGGAAAGAGTTAATAAACAAGAGTAATTTCTGATTAACACTTAAAACCACTTAGTGTTAAATGCAAGCGACACCAACAGTGTCATTTTCTTCATAGAGTAAAACTGAATTAACACTTTCAAGTGTAATTAAGTGCAAAATATTAACTCTAACTACAGTTAAGTTGACACTGAAATTATAACACTACCTTCAGTGTAACTTTAACATTCTGTAGATAGGGATCACTGACTCAGTGTTAAAATTGACTCTTTAAGTTTTAAATTTACACTGCCGATTTTACAGTGTTTTGCAGTCTCTCTGAGGCCTGTGTAAGGTCTCAGACAGACTAGGGCAATGCTGGTGATGTCTGCTGTGTTGTACTTTGTTCTCTTTGGATAGGGTGGTTCAGCAGTACAGCAGGATGGCACTGGCTCTTCTTGGATGGCACACTCTGGGCTGGTCAGGTCCTCGTCACTGTCTACCTCCATGAGTTCCACTTCTTCCTTCTGTCTCGCCTCTGTCCTGGCTGACTCCTCCATCTTTCTCTGTCTCATCTGTGGCCCACTTCTTCTGCTCTCTGTTCTCTATCATGCTTACCTGCCTCCTGGTTTCTGGATAGTCTGCAACGCTCATCTGGTGAGGTCCAATACTGCCAGTCTTCTCCTGCTGTCCATTGATGAAGACCAAATCCTGGACTGGTATTTTCTCTTACCAAGGACACCAGCAGTTGATGTGGACATTCTGTTGACACTCAGAACTGCAGTTAGCTTCTATGCAGGTTTTGATTAGACACTGACAGGTGAGGACGTCCAGCAGCTTGTCCAGTTTAGCAATGAACCTGTTCCTGTTTTCCAGTTTTGTCTTGCCTCTGGCTACTGCTGTTGCCTCCTCCCAAAGTGCTTTGATTTTGGCCTGTATGCAGACTTTGCTGTTGACAACAGGCTCTATGAAGAGGCTGTTTGCCTTTGTCCACTGAGACATAAGTGCAGGAACCATTTCTGTGTTGATGAGTTGGGAGACAGGATAGTTCCTTGAGTCAGATTGGCTTGTCTCTCTCCTCAGCAGGCCATACCTGAGGAGATCCTTGCCTGTGGGGAGCTCTGCTGGGGGAAGCGCTTTACCTGCTCCTACCAGATGACTCAGCTGGCAACTTGATGCACTCCTGGTTTTGTGTGATTTCCTACTCATTTTGTATGTAAGAGCTAGAACACAATCAACATGCAGTTTATACACTCAATATCAACTACTGATGAGTCCTGAAAAGGACTGCTACTGTACCATCAGTTGTATTGAACCTCTATTTCAAAATTGCAGAACTCCCAGTGTTTTCAACAAGAAAACCACTTTATGGGTAGGTGATAACTGGCTGTGAGGTTCAAGCAATTGCAGTGTTACAATTTTAAGAATACAAATTGGCTGCATATAGTCCCATATAGTCTCTGGCTGACAGCCAGCAGAGCAACCACCACACTAACCAACTATCCAACAAATCAGCCAATCCAATGTGTTATGTATATGTATATGTATTACAACCAGGCTACAAAATTATGCTTTTTGTAGCAATTGGTAGATTGAAAGTAAATTCTTCAGTTTCAGAGCTGAATCACTCACTCTGCTGTCCATTTGGATTTTTAAGGGTTTTTTGCAATTACAGCACCTTTGTACATATCAACAGAAATGCTTCAAACAAATTTATGTTATAATTTCTGTATGCATTAGATTTGGCTTCTGCAAAATTCATTAACCTCACTATATTGTACCAAGTTTTTGCAAAAAAATAGTAATTTCTCTTAATTTTCAAATCAAAATGATACATCATCATTTGATACAAATTTTGAGGCCATATTAGCACCCCAAAATACACTATTTTTTTCAGTAAGGCCCTTTCAGTTTCAGATTTTTTTTTCAATTTTGATCAAAATTCGACATGCCCCACTAACGGGGTCTCTGTGAATTCACGCAGCAATTTAAGGTCAGCCTCGATAACATGGAGGTGGTGTTTCTCCTTGTCTTTACCATTGCTACGATGTTTTTTTTTTTTTTAAACACCCTGTTGCTGGTGGTAAACTCAGTCTGCATATAAAATGAACCTTGAGAAGTGACAGTTCAGTTAGGCTCTGATGCCGGTTATCATTGCCACACTGCGCTTTGGACTGTACATCAAAACGTCTTACCAATTTGTTTAGCTCTTCGGTGCTGCAGGTGTCTGGGTCAGTTGTCTGTCTATCCATCTGGTGGCTCTTCCACTTGGTGAAAACCTTAATAGCGAAGGCAGTTGCCTTTTTTGTGTTTGATTCAAGGGCCCCGCCTTCAATTGTACGCAGCTCCTCATCTGTCAGGTCTCGAAATGGGGACCCTGGGCCTTGCCTTTGCTGGCGACATTGTAGGCCTAATATTGGCAGCTGCTGTCAGTGTCATTCTGTCGTCCTCGTCGCTCTCTAACCAGTCCTCAAATATTTTTCCTCCTCCAAATCGAATAAAATTGACAATGAATCCGTCCTTTTCAATTTTTAAAATGCTGCAATGTTCACAGTGAATAACATTAGCTCAGCTGTAGCAAATTAGTTTCTATGGCAACCACACAAGGCTGCATCTGATCACTAGTTTAATGATATAGTTGCTACATCGCATCTCGCTTGCGAAACTATTTATCGACTCTTTGAAATTCCTATGCTTTCTGTGATAGAAAAAAATACAAGCTTCACAGATGGACAATTAGTCTGAAAATTGACATTCAAAGGCTGTTCAAATGCTGCTTTTTTAGAATGTTGAAAAGGTGAAACCGGCATATTGATCTACTAATTGATGACACTGTGCTCAGTCAGCAGCAAGTAGTGCGGACAAGTCAGCAGGCACCCTGTCGGGTTACTGCCCTCCTCCAAGCCAATGAAAAAAATACCTTAGCATATGGCTTGATGTGAAGCTTACAATTAAATATCAGTAGCCTACACTGTGACAGAAGATCAGTTTCTTGGATAGGAACAAATCCAACTTTCCAAATAGCAATGTTGTTATGAAGCAGTTTTTCTTTCCTGGATTATGGAGATGTAATCTACAGGTATGTAACTCCTTCTGTCTTTAAACCCTTGGACTCCTGTATACCAGCAGAGACAGTTAATGTACTCACCACTGTGTCTTTTACAATAATGTTGGGTTTAGTGGAAATAAGCGCATTGGCATCTGTTCATATAATGTACATACACAAAGCTATTATTAGTGATGTCTCATCTTATATTTGGTAGACTCTATCAGATTGGTCCCCCATATCTTACCACACTTGTTCCAGAGACTCATGTTCACTTAAAGGTGCACTAAGCGTTGTTGCCTGATGTCACTTATGTATTTGTTTGCCATTTGTGATCCCTGTGTTGTCTCCAGAGACAATCTGTAATTGCTTCTGAAACATACTTTAAGTCCTATTGTTATATAATTGGCATTTTTTTTGTTATTGTTAACAGATTATTATTATTAGTCATGGTATAATTATTTTTTGTATTTGTCATTTATTATTTCATTTATTTGAATTTTTTAATACGATGTTTATTCTCAATGCCATGGTAAATAAGAACTTGCTCAGTTAATATTTGAGGTTAAATAAAGGTCAAATTAAATGAAAGAATGTGCTTGGACGGTGTCGCTGCAAAGTTTTTTATTGTTACTTTTCATTGTGTTGAGATGTTTTCTGTTCATAGAGTGTATGTAGATCGCATCTACCTCCTCATGGACTAAAGATGGAAACTAGTCTTGGCTTTAATATTGCATTACATGCAAATGTCCATAATTAAGCTTTGTTCATATTTTAGAACAAACAAATAGAAACTGAAACAGTAGCCTCTGAGTTTTTATGTCTTCCATACCTGAGAATCACTCTCACTATCTCTGCTTAAAAAAAATAATATATTCTATTAAATGTGAACTGGCCATAAACTGTAAAACAAGGGACTTCATGGTGCATTTGATCTTGTAGACTCAGAAATCTTTATCGAACTGGCTCTGAAGGTTGTTTACTGTTTGGCGAGACACAAAGGGAGCGAGCCCTTGAAATGTGTCAGGGACTTACTGAGTAGGTAAGTGAGTGAGCTGATGTGCTTTTCTTCACTGAAAAGGGAAGATCACCATCACTAGAAGATATTGAATCAAGGTTTGTTTTTTTCTTCTCTGAAGTGTAAACTGGTGTGATTTACAGGACTTAACCATAATATTGCCAATTTACTTAGCTGCTGGTGGGAATAGATTTGACATGATTCATTTGAAGGACAATGTTCTGCATTTCTGTGTTGTTCATTCTTCTTGCCACCAGTGTACAAACGCGTTTAGTCTCACGTAGCCACAGGTCTCTCTGTGTAGCTGTGCAAGCAACTGACAAATGTCAGATTAATTTGAATTTCTTAGGTCTCCAGACTGTCACTATTTTGGCATACGTTGCATCTATTTTTAGATAATAAATCAAATGATCTCATGTTGAAATAGAGAGCACTCCTCTGTTTCTGACTGGAAAGGCTGTCAGGATTGAGATTCAGCATAGAAACAAAGCTGTTTTAAGCTATTTTAAGAACAGTTCTCAGTGTGGGGCAGTGAAAATTTAGTTTGCTGACTTTCCACCTGCATCTCACAGTTCAAACATTAAGAGCACTAATGGGAGATGCAGACGCCCAGCTGTTGAAGGCCACTGTGTCAATTGAATGTAGAATTACCTTGACTTATCATTCATTTTTCAGAATAAGTCAGCTCAGGCAAAACGAAGGTAAATAAATCAAAGCTGCTTCTATTTTAAAGGCAAAGTCTGTACATTGCAGGTTAGTGTTGGTCATATTTTATTTTTTGTCATAATTTTATGTTAGGAAAACAAAGGGGTACCAGTTGTGTTATTTATTGTCATTTACGAGCGAATTGGTTTCAAATAAATAATAAACCTCCTCCTGTAGACAGAATGTGTGTAGTTCATTAACCACGTACATTATGTTCACATTTCTGCATGTATTTGGACAATATGCTTACGGAACACACACAAAGTTTAAACATATTTCATGTGACTTAGAAACAAAACAGATGTTACTCCAATAACCTGTCAATCCATTAAGGAGCTATGATAAATGTGTTGCTCTATTTGAAGATTTGAGAGCATTTTTTTTTTCATTTAGCAGCGCCTGTGCTCACAAACATTAGTCTGGAGATGTGTTGTGAGCCATGCATAATCACAGTGGATAATGTTAAGTCCATAATGGACAGATACTTAACAGCTTTACTGATTAATTAAATGTGTAGGAAAAAGCTAATTGTGTTAGGGCTTAAAATGTTTAAGTTTGGGGTTTGTGTTTTAATATATCCATGTCAGTGAAAATCATTTAGCACAGTATATGGACTTAAGTTCAGTTAAGTTTCTACATATTTATATATTAACAGTTGCTTGTGTGGTTTAGGAATTCCCGTAATAAATATTTCGAGCTACTGCCAGTCTACATTCAACTGACATACAAATATAGTTCTTCCTACTGTAGATTTTCTTAGTTGCAAATTTTATTTTTTCCAACTTGTTTATATGGCATCATAGAAAATTTTGAAAAAGCTCAGCTTGAAAAAAAAAACTTGCTGTATTTAATGAAACAATTATTCAGGTGAAGGCTCAGTATCTGGCCTCTAATCTCGTAAAATATGCCTGTGTATTTGAGGGTCAGTGAGATTCCAGCAGCCGTGAAGAAGCTTTGCTGGAGGCAAACTGAACTCTGAAGCCATTCTTGCCATTGTTGATCCCTCAATGCTGCATGGCATCGAATGGAATGGTGACTCATAATACTACACACTGAATAAAGAATGTGTTTATACATTATAAAGCCATCATGCACACGTGCATGCACACACACACACACACACACACACACACACACACACACATATATGCCTGCCTGTCCTTGGTTAATCATAGCCTTTCATATGTTGATGGACAAACCCATAAACTATCGCCAGCAGCTCTGACCTAGTAAACTGATTCTCTGAAAAAGCAGGGTAATGAAGTGTGTTTGGACCAATAAAAAAACAGGAAATACACACAGGAATGCACAGCCCACAGACATACAAAATATCACAACTACGCTATTCAAATGTGAAAGATTATTTTTGACAAGATCTAGTCTGCTTAACATGTTTAGGGAGTTTTGGTGGCATCCTTCAGCATTCTGTCAGCCAGGGGTCCACCACAGGGCTTGTTTTGGCCCACTAGATGAAAAATAGTGTGACAGTTGAAGAGTTGGGGCCTGGCATTCCTATCTAGGCGACTGGACATTTAAAAGAAGAAGAGGAAGAGGAAAAAATGATTGTAATAATCATCAAATCTTGAAGTCATGTCTCTAATTCACAGCATTATACTTGAGTAGGAATGAGCATGTTGATTCTGCCTCACCCCTGATAGGGTATCAGAGATCTGACATATGGCTTAAGGTCGATATTACAAAAATTGCGAAAGCTGAGACTTTAGCTGTGAAATGTTTGATTATGACACAGTGACACTACCTGCTGAGCTAAATGGCATGCAACATGCAAATGTAACCCATGTAGAAACTGATGTGTTACATGTCTGGTCACGTTCAGATAAATTGTGTATTCATCCAGATGATAGAGCGATATCTGGCATTTATTTAAAAAAGATGGATTGCTTCATATGAGATTATTGGATCACTTAAGATGCTTTAGTTTTCATTGGAAGCAATACAGCTCACATGAGGACAAAATTCAAAACATTTTCCACATTCAAATTATTTTTAAAGAATTTTTGAAATTTTCCACATTAAATTTACCATATCATGAAAGCATGTCATTTATGTGTAATAATAAAGACTACATTATAGACTTAGAGACTTAGACTTAGACTTCCTTTGTTGTCATTGCACAAAAAAAACAAAAGTGAGATTTTGGCAACGAAATGCCGTTGCTTGGCTTCCGGATTACAACAGGGATGGAATTATAGGGCAGTTTAAAAAATTAAATACAGACTCAGAAACTAAAACTAAAAACAACAAGAGCTAATAATAATGAGTGCAAATAGAGAATAAATAGATAAATAGATGAAACAGAATGGAGACAACAGAATAAACAGTATCTGTATTGCACAAATAGGAGGTGATTAATAAATAAAAGAAATATATTGCACAGTAATGTGTTGTCCATATGCAAAATATGCACTGAGAAAGAAGTGGCCCTGAAAGCCATTTTGATATTGTCCATGGGTGGGTGGGTTATTTTGCATTTAGCAGTCTAATGGCAAGGGGGAAGTAACCGTTTTTGTGTCTGGCTGTTCTGCAGCGGATGCTGCGGAACCTTCTGCCAGACGCCAGGCGGGAGAGCAGTCCATGCTGGGGGTGGGTGGGGTCAGAGAGATGTCGAAATTACCGAAAAAGTTGCATTGTTACCGGGAGCCGAAGCAGCCGCAGCCGGACAGGGCGCAGCCATCTTGACTACAGACTTATACAGGTATACTGTAAATTATGTCAACGCTGTTTTACTTTTTGTTTTGTAAAATTATTATTTTTTTTTTATAACTTCATCAGGTGTCAGAGAGATGCCAGTCTGTAGGATTTACACTGGATAATTTGCAATGTTACACTACATTTGTCTTTTTCCTGGCTGATGGTTGAAATATTAAGCTGTGGACAGTGCTGGGGTATGTCATTTCCCCCAAAAAGTGTGGCATTGCTGCAATTTCTATTTATTCAGACAACCAAGCTGTGCTCAGGGAAGAACATGGCCTCCTCTGGGGTCTGGTGAGCATGAGCAGGGAGGAGTTGAATAGGTCAGAGTAGTCAGGGTTAGACGATCTGAATATATTTCAATAGTTGAGAATGTTGGTTTGCCAAAGGGAGTGCAGCTCAGCTGATTGTGTCAGGGCCACTACATTAACATTTAATGTGAACAGTAAACTTTACAGCTCCCAGTATGGTGCTGACTCTTATTTATAACCAACGTCAGGCTGTGTTTGCTACTCTTAACTCTAGAACACATCATTTGTGTCAAGTTAGAAGCAGGAATTCAAATAACTTCAATAACCCTTTGTCAAGCCAAGTCATTTTGATGTTTTCTTAAAAAAATCTCTCCCTCTCTCTCTCTCTCTCTCTCTCTCTCTCTCTCTCTCTCTCTCTCTGTATATATATATATATATATATATATATATAAATATAACATCAAACCTCCTTCATCATCTGTCATACTGTCGCTCTCACAAAGTGAAAAAGTGCCCAGTATAGAACCGTGTGTGAACTCTTCAAACATTACTTGGGTCAAGACTGCAAATTATCCCCATAAACACAGAAAAAAATTTTGAGTAAAGTTATTAACTTTCATTGGCCCAAGTTCTAAAATATTGGTGTGAACCATTACCCATATTTTTAAAAAATGATCTCAACTTTTTTTTCAGGGTACCTCTTTCTTCGGCTGATAAATGTCCGTCCCCTGCAGTCTCGCCCTTTTTATTCTCCACTTGTCTTCATCCTCATCCTCATCCTCATATCTCTCCCTCACAGCTTGTGTCCTCGACCATTTTGTCCTTCTCTCTCTTTGTTCTTTCCATCCAACCAAAGATATGATCAGCTTCCCTGCGAGAGACCAATTTGTCCTCAAGCCGAGAAATTCTTATTTGAAGAAATCCCGTCATGCAAAAATTGCATGTATTTCAATTATTTGTCAAGATGATAGAAAATATTGCTATTAATGAAACCTGGAGGTGGGATTTTTGTCTTGTTCATCTGGCTGAGCTCACTATTTACAGGGAGTGACATTATACACTCAGGGATCCCTTGAGTGTGAAGTCAGATCTGAGCATACTCTCATGGATCGCTATTAACTAAAATAAACCAAAAGCATACTGGTGCTGCAATGCAAAGCTTGACTGATGGACATTTATCAGCTTACTGCATGCCAGTAAATCTGTCTGCTAAAGACAAGAACTGGTGCAAAAATAATACACAGATTCACTCAGCTCTGGCTTATCTCTCTCTCGCTTTGTCTGATTTCCAAAGATTGCGAAACAAAACACTCAGGTGGCAACTCCTCATTAGTCATCCACAGTTAAAATGGCAAATGTTTCACTTGCTAATGTTTATTCTCATTTATATAGAATTGCTGTTATGTAATTTTAAAAGATATATTTGAATGTCAGGATGATTTGCTGACACTGGGCTATTTTAATGATGGTGCTGTCATGTATTATTGGAGATGTGAGCTCCTTCGAGGTGGGATAAAAAGCTAGCAAGTGTGCTCCCTGCTCATGGGACGTCCACCAGCACACCAGCCAGCAGTTAAGTGTTTCATCAGCAAATATAAGTGGCATCAATGTAAAATGACCACATATTAAATGTCTAGGTGCCTACATTCTTACTTAAATGATTCTTGAAATATACATAACAGTAGTAGTACGGAAGCAGCTGTATTCTCTCCTTTTTTTCCAAAGAACAATAGGGAACATCCCATGCAGGAAGAACTGATGTTGAGAGACAAATAAATGATCAATCAATTGTCCGAACTCATGTGAAGGATACAAATAAAAAGACAGCAAAATACAAACTCAGGGCTCCCACTAATTCGGTGGGATGGTGAGTTGTATTTTCACGCACTTTGTTTTTAGTTGTACTTGTGAATATTCTCAGTTATCCAGGTCATCGTAATCCTCAAAAAATGATCAACTGCTGAGTCCTGGCCTGTGGTTGTGGCCCTCCTGTGTTGCGCCATGCGTTTGTGCAGTTGCTGTTTCGTCTCCCCTTTGTACAGGTCAGAGCGCTCCTCGTTACACTGGACTGCTGGACTGGTGACTTTTGTGGTTGGGAAGTAGTGCTCAGCACTAAGCAGAGACAGGTGGTTGTGCACAAGCTGGGAGGATTTTGACTCAGGCTCAGTCTCTTCCAAAACCCCTGCTAATGTTTGAAACATGTAAAATGTCCCTCTTTTCACTCGGCTTCCCCACAATTCAAGTTTGGCTTTGAATGCAGCGACTTTGTCTTCCAACTTGAAGACAGTTGTCATTTTACCCTGCAGTGACAGATTGAGTTCGTTCAGCGAACTGACGATGTTGCACAAGTATGCGAGTTTTGCAACCCAGTCCATGCCACTGAAATGCGCTGCCAGTTGTGTTTTTTTTCTGAAGAAATCTCCGCAGTGGCTCTCATAACTCAAAAACTCTGGCCAACCATTTCCCTTTAGATAGTCATCTTACTTCTGTGTTTAAGAGAAGGCGTGTGCTGTTCATCCATCTCATCACAAAGCTGCTCCAGCAGACGTGAGTTTAAGGCATTTGCTGTGACGTAGTTAATGACTTTAATGACATTGTTCAATACACTGTTTAGTTCAGGTAACATTCTTCGGCTAGCCAACATTTCCCTGTGAGTTACATAGTGCATCGACTCACATTCAGGTACAACCTCCTTAACCCGAGCAATTAAACCAGAAATCCGCCTGGTCATGGCAGCAGCTCTGTCCATGCATATGCCAACCCAAAAGGACACAGTTTTCCTGATATTTAATCATTCAGAGATTTGAATTGTTCTGCGCCAGTGGTGTTGCTTGGCAGCCTTCAGGCTCTCCTCATCCCAGATCCTGGGTGCTGCTGGAGGAGGCTGCAGACCTGAAGAGGCTCAAGCTGCCACCCGTAGCTCCACCTGCTCACGTCCCCGTCGTTCTCTTTTTCTGAAGGGGAGTGTTTAATACCAACCAGACTAATGTTTTCTAGTTACAGCCTTTGTTAAACTATGGACTGCATTTTTTAATGAAATGAATCTCAGCTAGCTAAGTGGCAGTGAATCTTGATGATGATAGCAGTACCTGATAATGCAGAGTGGTAAATGAAGTTTGTTTTAGTGTCTTTCTCTGGATTGGCCCCCTGTCAAATTTAGAATAGAATTTAAAATTCTCCTTCTACCATCAAAGTCCTCAACAGCCAGGTTCCTTCATACCTGACAGAGCTCATAGTCCCCTATTATCCAGCCAGAACCCTTCACTCCCAGGATGCAGGGTTACTTATGGTTCTGAGAATTTCTAAAAGTAGAATGGGAGCCAGAGCCTTCAGCTATCAGGCTCCCCTCCTGTGGAACCGTCTCCCAGTTTTGGTCCAGGATGCAGACACCCTCTCTACCTTTAAGAGCAGACTTAAGACCTTCCTTTTTGATCAGGCTTATAGTTAGGGCTGCTTAGGCTGGCCCTTAGATATGCTGCTATAGGCTTAGACTGCTGGGGGATCTCCCATGGTGCACTGGGCTTCTCTCTCCTCCTCTCTGTCCTCCTATATGTGTCATACATAAATCATATTCATACGTATTACTAACTTGTCTTCTTCTCCGGTGCGTTCGGGCTCCCCTCATCCAAGATCCTGGGTGCTGCTAGACCTGAAGAGGCTCAAGCTGCCACCCGTAGCTCCACCTGCTCACGTCCCTGTCATTCTCTTTTTCTGAAGGGGAGTGTTAAATACCAACCAGATTAATGTTTTCTAGTTACAGCCTTTGTTACACTATGGATTGCATTTTTTAATTAAATGAATCTCAGCTAGCTAAGTGGCAGTGAAGCTTGATGATGATAGCAGTACCTGATAATGGAGAGTGGTAAATGAAGGATGTTTTTGCTCACGTCCCTGTCTGTCCATCAGTCTCATCCCTTTATTGCTCTCTTTATCTTTGTCCCACTCTTTCCTTCTGCATGTCTGTATACCTCCATTATCTGTCTTTGTCTCTGCCCCGCTCTTCTGCTCTCTTTCCCCCCAACTGGTCAAAGCAGAAGGCCGTCCCCATCGAGCCTGGATCTGCTCAACGTTCCTGCCTGTTAAAAGGAAGGTTTTCGTTGCCACTGCTGCAGGATGTGCTTGCTGATGGAGAATTGTTAGGTGTAGATTCATTGAAGGAGTGAGGTACTAGACCTGCTCTACTTGTAAAGTGTCATGAGATAACTTTTGTTGTGATTTGGCACCATACAAATAAAATTGACTTGACTTGTCTTCTAAAACAAATTTTGGTGTATCTCTTGTGTTTTGTATGCAGGAGACGTGTCTGCAAATTTCTGGGTGATTCGCAACTGTGTGGCTATTTTAAATGGTAGGACTCTCTGCAGCTGTCATGCCAGGTATTCATCTTGCAAGCTGGGCCTTATTGCTCAACCAGATTAGCAGTAGGTGGAAGAGTCATATTTAGGTTTGCCACTGTCTCAAATGTCTGTAGTGGTTAAATTTGAGATATGAGGTCTGACGTGCTGTATATATTGCTTATATCATAGCAGCTCAACTTTCTCCCCACGTGGTTTGTGCTAGCTGACCAGTTTCTTTCAACAGCGATGTCAAATACTGTTGTCAGTTATCACTGACGACTCCCTTTTTTGGAACACCCATCACAGAAAACAGCCACAATGGGAACTTGAATAGTGAAGTGAAATGAAACGCAGCTCTGTCAGGCCAATCATGGTGGATCTGGATAGAACACTGCCAACACCCTCTATTCACCAATAGTCCCCTTTAATAGTGTTCCCTTCAATAATCTGTGGTTCCTGATGCTGTACCAGAGGTATACAGAGAATATAAATAGTAAAACAAAGAAATGTGCTGCAACTCCAAATGGCTTATTTTTCCATCTACACTGGAGAGAACTGCATTTGTACAGGCAGAGGCAGGTATGTGTTTTCTCTTTGCTGTGGGAGTATAAAAACATTTATCAAGAGAAAAGACATTGTCAGTGGGTTGGTACACAAGAGCAAACATGAGAGGAAAAAACAAAATTCTCTCCTGACATTGAGATAGATGCCTGGTCTGCATGGGATGATGGAGAGGAAAACTTTAAGAATAAAAGGAATGCTTATGCATGTGAATGAAAGATGAGCCAACACTGAACCATATCTGTGACCGAGGCCTGAGTAAAGTCTCATTTTTGATGGGACTTGTGGTAGCAAGTGGGAAAGATGGATGTGGAGACTTAATTTGTGTGTGTGTGTGTGTGTGTTTTTTTTAATACCTTTTTTAAAGTAAAGAGCTCTCAAACTGAAAGTGTGCTTAGTGCTCACACAACCACACTGCATCTTGAAACTCACTTGGGATAGAGAAGAGGGGAGAGAGAGAAGGGCAGGAAGCAGAAGTCTCTTGATGTACAGTGCACTAAAACCTCTTCTTGCACTTATCTCACATCAAGCAAATGCAAATGGCCAAGCTTGGAGAACGAAAAGACACACGTCCACAGAGAGTGGCATGTATCTTAAAAACAGTCATGAGCACAAAGAGGGGGCATGGTTCCAGGTGGGAGTGTCGAAGACAGCCTTCCTGTTGTCCTGGGAGCTGAAGCATTTCCCTCCCCAGTCCTCAAACAAAAAAAGGCTCAGTAAGAAAAGGAAGAAAACACAAAATGAGAAGAGTTTGAGCCACAGTTCTGTCACTGTGGATTTCCTTTTACTCTGCCTTGGTGTGCTGGTTTTTTTCAAGGTGAACCTCTGACTTGCTGCCAAGTATACTGGCTCAACTCTTGCACTAAAAACATTCATTCACATCCAAAAACAAGAACTGCAAGTGTCACCTGTTCAGGGATTGTGGAGAATTTGCAGAGCTGTAGAAGCAAGATGAAAGCACTCCATGGTAAAATTAATAAATAAATAAACAAAAATAGCTTTTTTTTATATTTTTGTCTGAAAAAAAAAAGGATTTATGCAGTATATGAACACTGGATGACGTTATGTTCCAGACCCGTCATGAAAATGTTACCAAGGGAGACATACTGATTCTGTGGCTTTAATGGTGGACATATGATTAATCTTTAGAGAATTACTAAAAAAAACCACACAAAAAACCCATTTAATTACTGCTCTAATTATCATTTGCAGGTGTCACATATATTCCTTGATATACCGTCAAGCTCCTGCATGGTGTGCACAATCACATCAGGGCTTGTAATGCTTGAATCCTAAACAGCTGATCTTCAACATGGGAGACATGCTTGAGGATCTGTCAAAAAATTCCTGGAAAAATTCAAGATTCCTTGGTCATTGAAACTTAAGGGATTTTTTTCACTTTTTGATCATTTCACAGAATGTCAAGGAATTCTGTTTTTACAGATGTAGCCACCAGAAATTGGAAAACCATGACAGCACTTTGACCAATCTGTGTTCAGGTCGGGCTGCCATCAAGCTAGTCCCATCACTGTTGTGAAAACCCATCACAATGATGTAGCTAATGCGTGGCAGACTCGTAACACCCCTAAGGGACATACATGTTAACTCGGTTATCTATACACCAGGAGGAGCAGTGAATAGAAGCTGAGACCGTTTACTGTGTTTGAATTCGGCTGTTTAATGAGGCCCATTTGGTGAAGGAGAGTGATTACCATACAGAGAAAATGATTACTAGATCATTAGATCACTCAGTCTGAGATAGCCTTTGTGTTATTCTTTGTGCCCATGAAATTTGGAGCACTGGTACTGGGAACTGAACTGTCCTAGAAGGAAATGAGTGCCCTGTGATCACAGTGGCTCACACCATCTGTGTTGGTACAGTACAAACTATAAGAGCTGGAAGAGGTTTTTTGTTTATGTTATTATGGTTTCATCATTTATGGAGCTGTTGGATTTCTGTTTGTCAACATGCCAGGCGTGTTCCTTCATTTGCATTCATTGAGAGTTGTCAGGGAACTTTTTTATTCCACCAAATTAAAAATCTATTTTCAAGGCTCATTACCAGAAAATATAAACTGAAGCAGAAAATTTAGTTACATTGAAAAATAATAATTGTATGAATTTTGAAAATTACTGCATTTATGTTTGGTGCAGGGTGGCACGGTGGTGCAGTGGTTTGCACTGTCAGGCAGGGAGAGCAAGCCAACTTGATGGGGGACTGGATGGCAGACTGGTTCATGGAAGGGGAGCGCAGGCCGGTGTAACAGCAGGGGATAAAAAAAGGGGGGTGGGGGTGCGATGCAGGCAGCAGTTGGAGCAGAGAGATGGAGCTCTGGTGGATCTGTGGAAACACAGAGAGACTGCGAGACACCAAGGCCAAACTACAAAGTGCAACAAGTAATGGTAATGACAGTTCCAAAATGTGTGGGGAGGAGAGGAGAAGAGAGGAGAGGAGAGGAGAGGAGAGGAGAGGAGAGGAGAGGAGAGGAGGGGGCTCCATGTAACCTGATGTGTCTCCCAGCACTCTAAGCCTATAGCAGCATAGCTATCAATGGTTCAGAGCTACCTGAATCAGTCCTGACTGAAGGCTCTGTCATAAAGGAAAGTCTTAAGCCTGGACTTAAAAGTAGTTAAAGTGTCTGCCTCTCTGACCCATGGAGAGAGCTGGTTCCACAGTAAAGGAGACCGGTAACTGAAGGCTCTACCTCCCAGTCTGTTTTTATTGATACTGGGAATCACTAAAAGACCTGCATTCTGGGAGAGGAGTTCTCTGGTAGGACAGTAAGGAATAATGAGTTCTTTCAAATGGGATGGGGCTTGATCATTGAGAGCCTTTTAAGTCAGCAGAAGGATTTTGAAGTTGATTCTAGATCCTACAGGAAGCCAGTAAAGAGAAGCTAAAATGGGAGAGATGTGTTCTCTCTTCTTAACTCCTGTCAAAACCCTCGCTGCAGCGTTCTGGACCAGCTGGAGACTCTTTAGGGAGTATTTAGGACATCCTGACAGGAGAGAGTTGCAGTAGTCCAGCCGAGAAGTGATAAATGCATGCACCAGTTTCTCAGCATCACTCTGGGAAAGGATATTCCTAATCTTAGTGATACTTCGCAGATGGAAGAAGGCGGTCCTAGTCACATGCTTTATGTGGGAGCTGAAGGAAAGGTCCTGGTCAAAAATGACTCCAAGGTTCCTTGCAGTTGTACACAGGGTCAGGGTGATGCCATCTACAGTAGCAATCTGATTAGAGAGTGTGTCCCTGAGGTGTTTAGGTCCAAACACGATGACCTCAATTTTATCTGAATTTAGCAGTAAGAAGTTAGAGGACATCCAGGAAGAAGTGTTGACTAGAGGGAAGGCATCCTTAAGTAGTCTTGTCGGGATGGGATCCAGCAGACAAGTGGCTGACTTGGAGGAAGTGACTGCAGAATTTAAGTCTGACAGGTCGATGGGGGAGAAGCTGTCCAAGTATGCACCAAGTCTGGGAGGTGCTTCTATGGGGACTGTAGTCTGTCCTCCATTACTGGCAATCTTTGTTCTGATATTCACAATCTTTTCAGGAAAGAAAGACAGGAAGTCGTTACAGCTGAGAGTTGGGGGGATGCATGGCTCAACAGCACTATGGTTCTTGGTGAGCCTGCCCACGGTGTTGAAGAGGAACCTGGGGTTGTTCTTATTCTTTTCTATTAAGGATGAGTAGTAAGTAGTAAGATGAGTAGAGAGTTTTACTCTCAGCAGGTGTGTCGCTGAGTGGGGAAAAGCGGTTGGAAACATGAAGGGGTTGGTGGGCAAACACGGGCTTACTGTGTCTAGGTTTCCCTCGTGATGTCACCCAGCGGGACTGGCTTGTTCCTGGTTGCTCGGGAACTGCAGGGGAGCTGCTAGCGGTGGCTCGGCTAGGTGGCTCCGCACCGGCTAAGGTGGACTGAGAAGCTCCTGAAGCTAAGGGACTAGCGCTAGCCTCCATGGTGTGGAGCCGGGTCTCTAACTCACTTAGCCTCGCCTCCAGGACTACAAACAAACTACACTTATTACACATACCATTATCACTAAAGGAGGTAGAGGAGTAACTAAACATCTGGCACATGGAGCAGGAGAGGGAGGGAGAGGTGGGGGGAGAGGCGGAAAGAGAGAGAGCAGACATACAGTAGCTTGTATGCTAAGGTGAGCTCGTGGACCTGTGGCAAATATAACAAATAGAACGGGGAATTTCAGAGAAAAGTCCTGCTAAAGACTTAAGTGACAGAAACCTATGTATTACACCAATACATAGTATACAGTGGTGCTTAAAGCGATTAAATTAACAGTACACCTGAGGGAGGATTGAGAGAGTCGAACACAACACAGTGACAGCATTACAGGCAGGAAATGACGCAACACGCTCAACATTAGTCTCACGGAGGAGCCCTGCAGTTTGCAGTTATGCAAATCAGGACAACAGAACCGAAATGAAGAGAAAAAACAGATGTACATAAACAAGATGTCAGCTGTTGTGTTAGCATTAGCAACTGTGAACACAAGTGAATAAAAAAAGAGTGAAAGCAGAAAGGGAGTGAGTTCCAACAAGCTCACCTGAACTCCACGGACTTCCGGGACGTTAGTGAGCTACCTACACCAGAAACAGAACACGCAAAGGCAAAATTAGGAGAAAAGGCAACTAAAACCGCTCTGAGCTCCGGCCGGTAGTCTGCACGAGTGGTAACCCAGAACCAGAAGGATACATCAGTGGTAATAACATCCAACTACACCAGTCGGAGTTGATAATGATAGCCTAGGTACTGCATTTATCTCTACTTCGAGACACAATAGGTTTCCATTCACCAGCACAGAGACGAGTCCCTCATCTGATGCTAAACAGCTCAGTGACTTTCTCCACAGCAACTTAATGGAGGAATTCCAGTCAGGCTTTAGGGTTCATCATACAGCACTAGTCAAAATTACCAGTGATCTCCTACTGGCATCAGATGAGGGACTCATCTCTGTACTGGTCTTACTAGATCTTCATGCCGCTTTTGATACCATTGAACTCCATATCTTACTACAGAGACCAGAAAATGTCATCGGCATTAAAGGAACCGCACTAAACTGGATTAGGTAATATTTAATAGGTCGATCTCAGTTCGTACTCGCTAACAATAATTCCTCTGGAACCACTACAGTCACTTATGGTGTCCCACAAGGATCCGTGCTTGGACTGGTCCTCTTCACTCTATACCTGCCTCCACCAGGTCACATTATAAGGAAACACTCAATTAATTTCACTGTTATGCAGACGATATGCAGGTGCACTTATCAGTGCATCCACATGAAACAAATCAGGTGAATAAACTGGAGGCCTGTCTCCTGTCTAAAGGAAATAAAAACATAGATGACCCATAATTTCCTTTTATTGAACTGATAAAACTGAAGTTATTGTGCTGGGCCCAAAACACCTTATCTAATGAGATCGGTTCCCTGGATGGCATCACCCTGGCCCCCAGCACTACCGTAAGGAACCGAGAGGTGATCTTTGATCAAGATCTGTCCTTTAACTCTTACATTAAACAAATCTCCAGGACTGCTTTCTTCCATTTACTTTAACATCACTAAGATCAGACACCTCCTGTCTCAAAAGGATGCAGAAAAACTAGCCCATGCTTTTGTCACTTCCAGGCTGGATTAATGCAACTCCCTCCTATCAAACTGTACTAATAAGTCTCTAAAGACTCTCTAGCTGGTCCAAAACGCTGCTGCCTGCATGTTAACGAGAACTCGTGGAAGAGACCATGTCTCTCCTATACTGGCTTCATTGCACTGGCTCCCTGTCACATTCAGAATAGAATTTAAAATTCTTCTTCTACATACAAAGTCCTCAACAATCAGGTACCTTCATATTTGACAGCGCTCATAGTCCCCTATTATCAGAGTAAAACCCTTCACTCCGAGGATGCAGGATCACTTGTGGTTCCTAGATTTCCTCTGAAATTAGAATGGGAGCCAGAGCCTTCAGTTACATATCAGGTTCTCCTCCTGTGGAACAGTCTCCCAGTTTTATTCCAGGATCCAAACACCCTCTCTTTGTTTAAGAGCAGACTTAAGACCTTCCTTTTTGACCAAGCTTAGAGTTAGGGCTGGCTGCTGTAGGCTTAGACTGCCAAGGGATGTCCAATGGAGCACTGGGCTTCTCTCTCCTCCTCTTTTTCCTCTCTGTCCTCCTGAATGTGTTATACCTATAACATACTCATATGTGTGACTAACTGGTCTTCTTCTCTTGAGCTTTTGGGCTTCCCGACATCCCAAGTCCCAGGTGCTGCTGGAGGAGGCTTCAGACCTGAAGAGGCTCAAGCTGCCACCCTTAGCATCACCTGCTCACATCCACATCTGTCCATTATTCACTTTTTGAAACTTAGACTGAGAAAAACAGTGCTGAGACTCAGGCAGGAGGAGGCCTGGACTCCAACTGGCCCCTGATCGGGAACCACAGCCTTGCCTGAAAATCCACATCACATCCTGTAATCATATACCACAGTGCTGACACTTTGTTGTAGAAGTTCCAGTACCAAAACTCAGTAAATGACTGATGAGGAGCCAGGCCATGCAACAACTGGGATGTCTTTATCTTTCAGTTACTGTACCCAGTTCATTGCAATATCATGATGTGCCTAATCATGCTGCAACATAAGGTCACGGTGCTATTTGTCCTAAAAAAGTTACACAATGTCATACTTATTCCTGATGATGACAGTTTGTCAAAGAATATCAAAGTAACCTTAAGGCAGAGTCCATAACATCATTTGTGCGGTTTGAAAACACAACATTCATTCAAAGTGATCACCTCCAACAAGACTTAATGACGTCATGCCCCAGCCCTGACAACATGACCCCCCCCCCCTAAAAAAACCCTATCAGTAATCAGCAAGCACACACTAGCCATTAGCTAGCATATGCTAAATTATGGATAGGACGAGCCAAAGGCAAGCAAGGACAAGCTACAGGCTGGCTAGGACAAGCTCAACACTGGCTAACACAGGTAAACCAGTAATGTTTTGTCACCTACCTGATCTTTATCCCCCAGGCTCTCCAGGGCTCAAAAGCGGATGAGAGCCAAAGTGAGACTCATTCTTGTTCTGAAATGAACTTTATCCCTTTGCCTCAGTGGGTTTGTATTTCCTTTTCTCACTGCTATGTGACCATCTGCCATTTTATCAGGACTGAACTCCGTCTAGTTGCTTGCTGTCTTTTTTATGCCCCAGGTACACCTCAAACCCACAAACCACCCCCAAAAAACATTTGGACTAAAACATTAAAATATAAGCAGAAGGCAAATACAGTCACCACCACTCACGTCCATGCACCCATCCATCCATCCATCCATTATTCAGCGATCCACCTATTTCCTTAGACCCACTCGTTATTCACTTAGTAGTAGTAGTGAGCATGCTGCAGGAAAAATATATGTATGCGTATGCATGTGTGTGTGGGTGTGTGTTTGTGTGTGTACACACGTGTATGCGTGTGTGCCTTTGTTGGTACATACATTTCATTTAGACTCCATTAACCTCCACCAGCTCTAAGTCATCAGGGGATTTGGGTAGAGGAGTGTCCTACAAACCAGAATAAGAGCAAATGAAAAGGCAGACAAAGACTCCTAGGTTTTCCACCATTCTTTCCAGCCTATGCTTTCATTATAGCCCCCAGGTCTCAGTGTGGGCATAACTACAAGGTGGAAGAGATCTTATGAGGACAAAGGCTTCAACAGTCAAATATTGTCATTGCCAGCATAGAAGATGTTTTTGTCCACACCTGAAGGGGGGCTTAGTGAGTGAGTGCCGAACTGAAAAATGGGGCTTAAATTAATACATTCTCATTCTTAAATCACTCATCTGATCTCAAAGCACTGAAGTTGAAGTTGTTCAAGGGCAAATCACTGTTCATCGTCTCAACCAAAATGTTCACACATCATATAACACATTTGTTTTTTTTAAGACAGATGCATTTCATTTTGAAAGGTGTATGTAGTTCTAGAAGGGAAATAGGTGTTACCCACAGCCTCATATTTAGAAGCAACCAACCAGGTCCAGGGTAGCTGCAGTGTCCTAAGCATCCCTATGGGAACTTACCAAGCATTGACTATCTGGGAGAGAGAATGCTTCAAAAGTAATCTATTACAGAACTAACAGACAGAAATGTCTCTGTTCAATTAACAAAAGTCAATGAAACAGAATGAAATGCACCATCTCTGCAGGGAGGGAGAGCGAGAGCACCTGCACACACATAGAAATAGCCAACCAATAACAGAATGGATTTATCACCTCCCACCTGACAAAATGGATGTTTTCAGGAACAAAAAAACAGCCTTTTCATTTGGTTGTTGTGATCTCAAATGCTTGTCGCCATGGTCACTTTACACAACTCCACACAGATATTGCCAACTGTCTTCCAATGAGACCTCCCCTGGCTTCTTGAATAGCTGAAAGAAGACACCAGATGACATATGCTATTTTGCATTAAAAATCTGCCTCTGTGCAGATTTGCTGTGTTTAGGAAACTTTATGTACAGAATGAATCAAGCAACTAATAGGTAACAGTCTCATTCATCAGTATCAGTTGTGCCACAATCACAAAAATTCTGAGGGAGACCACATATTAACAATGTTCCCTGTGGTTGTTTGTCAAAACCAGCTTTTCAGATTGCTTGAAGTCTGAATAATATGGCAACAGTTACAAGACTGGCACCAATTCGTGTGCATAACTGATTCCTCTTAAACAGGACTCCAGTACAGCCAGTGGCTTTGTGGGCCCCAACTCTCATTGCAATGACAATCATTTGTTCAATGGGAAGTGTGTGAGTATCCAATATGAATTATTTAAAAATTTTTAAAAGCCCTACATAAAGCTCTCATTTATTTTGGTCAGATAACTATGTTAACTTTTTACAAAACAATCTCAGATTTAGCATCTATGCCACTAACTTGATGCCAACTGCATTGTAATGTTGAGCAGCTAACTGCTGGTTCAGTGTCACTGTCAGAATTAGATAGTTAGAAAGAACTTTGATTCCACAACAGGGAAATTTGTGTTATCGCAGCTCAATTACAAGAAACAGCAAAAAAATATATAAAAAAATAGAGTTACATACGTACAAAACACCAAAATATACACAGTTTGCAATTATGGGTGGAGGTATTTAGATAAATAAATAAGTGTGCACTCAATTATATTCATTGCGTTAGACCTACCTTCACCAGGCTACCAGAATCAGCACAAGAGACAGTTTGTCCACACAAGGAGCTCCAGCTTTAACAAATGAGGTTTATTGGTGTACAATGGTCATGGTTTCTCTGAGGTACAACAAACAAGACACTGACAAAACGCACGGGGCGCAAAAGCTAAAATTTGGAAAAAACATGAACTCTGAACACGGGCAGCACTATAAGCTGAAAGAACGATAGAGGGCGACCACCAGACTAACTCTGGGTTGAAATAAGAATTTCGAGAGGAAAATAAATCAAGGCTGAGAATTCAGCGAGCCAAATTAGAATGGGAACAGAAAACTAAGGAAATCAGAAAGGGTCAGCACACGGCTGCCATAATCTGGGAAATAACTAACAAAAATACCACAGAGCGGAACTTGGAACTGGGTGGAGAGAGAGGAATTAGCACAGGAATGCTGGATCATAACTCATTGTTCTGAGTATGTAAGTGTTTCAGATAGAATAGATAAAAAAACAAATTAAGACAGCATGTGTGTTCCTGTAGAGGACAGACTTAAAAGGGGGAGTGTTAGTCATGCAAGATGATGGTTTGATTTTATTAATGTTTCATTGAGGCCCTGCGATGGGCTGGCAACCCATTCGGGGTGTACCCTGCCTTTCCTCCACTTCCAGCTGGGATAGGTCTCCAGACCCTTTATGGATAAGCAGTATAGAAAATGGATGGATGAATGGATATTTCAAAGAACTGACAGGGTGATTGTGGACCTAGGTGTTATGTTTTAGTATGTTTTAGTCTCAGACTAAAGCTATCTGGATGAAAGGATAAATGCATTCATGAGTGGAGGAGGTGAATTCACCACTCCTTCAATACCAATAATGCTAAAAATGCTAGCAAAAATTACAATCTAAAAGAGAATCAGCATGAGGAGAAATGTATCCCTGTCTCAAACCTTTCAGCATTTTGTGAAAGATAAAAAGAGTAATTTGAAGACAATTATCAAATGATCAAGGAGAGACTTTGGAGACGCTCACACTTCGATAAAAGTGCAGATAGCACTTTTTTTTTTAGCATGTTTTAGAGGTATTAGAGAAGCATATAACAGGGCAAATTATTTCAAAGCGAAACCCTTGGGACTTAATGATGGAATCATCTAAACCAGTTATTCTCACACTGTGACATATGAGCTTCCTCATGTGGTACACAGAGGAATCCCAGATTATTTTTTTTAAAAATGAAACAAACAAAAAAAATTTAATCACAAAGAATACTATACAATAGTAAATAGCACAGAATGAAAATACATAAACAGAAGAGTGTTTACAATAAGTTTTGTCTTTCCTATAATTTTTTTGTAGATGTCAGAAACGTGCAGCATAATATCCACAGCACCTGCTGCTAATGTTTGCAATAAATGACCAAAGACAGTGATAGAGCTATGACTCAAGTTATGGATTCAGCTGGACTGAGGAACAGTCAAGGCCCCAGTGTGTGTTTGTACTGAAGTTGAAAGCAGTGAATCCACAAAAACAGTGCACCTTAGATGGCACCTTTTAACCAAATATAGACAAAATGCAATGCACTGAATCAGTCCAGGTCCAAAATTCAAGCATGTGCTCTACAACTAGCTCAATAGCGGGCTATCTGGCAGGAGGGAATTGTAGATCACAACAATGATGATGAAGGGAAAGATTACCCTGGCAGTTTCGAGGGTGAGTGTAGGGCACAGGTACTCAAATAAAAATTTTTAAGTGCCACAAATAATTTTTTTCGATGAGTCAAAGGTCCATTATTGAGGTTGGTCAGGCCACACATCAAACTGTAATATTCAAAACAAAATGCCCATTTCATTCAAAACAACAAGAAAAATACAAACTATAATAAAATGTAATTTCCATTTTGACATGAATGAAAAAAAAATGCTTGCCTAAAACAAAACATTGACCCCTGTCATGAATCCAAAACAAACCTAAACACAAATAACCACAAGGAAGAAGGAAACATGTATTTCTGTCCTGTGGTGAATCAAGCAGCTCAGGAATTCCAAACTAACATAGATGCTAAAATCAAACCAAATGTCCCTTTCAGTTTAACAAACTGATTAAAATTTAAAAAGCTGCTCCATAAACTAAAGTGAAAGTTCAAAAATGTGCTGACAGTAGTGAACTCTGACTGACACAGTAACAAGCTATCTGAGTATAGTTGACACAGAGATAAGTCCTGGCCAGTATATCGTGTCCTGTGGAGGTGCGAGTGAAGATCAAGTGTGGTTGCTTGTGCATTACCTGTCTGTATGTCCTAAGGGCCACAAGGGCAGGGTGTAATATAAACACGTGTTTGGGGTTACAGAAAAAAAAAACCCTTTAGTGACCCTGCCTTGACATGCTGACCCAACCAAAACATACAGTGAAGGAATAACGGTTCAGAGGCCACAAATAGGCAGTGGCTTGCTGGCCACATATTGAAGATCATTGGTATAGGGCTACACTTCTTGTCAAACTCATTTTTTGACAGGTCTGAGTCAGTTTTTCAACAATGCAATTTCAGGATCTAAACAATCTCAGACATGTTTCTTTCTTACCAGTGAAAAAAGAGAGTGATGCAGCTCTGATTCTGTGGAGTTATTACGAGCACAGCACCCAGTACCTCCTGGTACCCCAGGTCAAATAACATCTTTAAAGGCACATTCAAGCTTCGAAAATCCCACCGAAGACCCCCACGGGTATTTAATTAGGCATTAGCAGGAAAAAAATGGCTAGAAGGAAAAGAGGATCGTTCCCCCCATGTCTAAAAATGCTGGCTATCGGCTTCCGGGACCAACGCATACACCTTTAACACAGCGTCCTTGACTGACTTATAAGTGAGATAGTCATTACTTAAAGACACATTAGCCTCCTGTGCCTTCCCAGACAACACACACTGCAACTGCAAATTTGAGTCTGACCAAACAGAGAGAGAGAAGAAAACATCTGGATCCTTCTCATGGAACATTGGCAAAAGCTGCAACTTCATCACAACATCAGGAGCCCCAGAGAGCATGGATGAACCTTCCTCTCCTTGTAAGACATCCCCACCAAGCTTAACCTCTGTGACTAACCCCAACCTAGCAATCTGCAGTGCTATCTTTGCCAGCTCTGTCTCACGCTGCAACCGTTGAATCTCAACCTGCCTTTCCATCTCCAGCTTGTGCCTTTCCATCTCAGCCTTTTGCCTCGCCGTCTCATGTGATACCTGCAAAAAAGAAACTCGTTTTGCTGCTCAAAACAAAAAGTTCCAACTGGAACTGAAAGTGGATTTGATGCTTGTGCCTGACCACATCTCTATTTCTGTGCCACCAACACCCCTTTCGCCACTAACTTCAGCTTAAGCGTAGCATTCATACTGTCTTTCTGTTTATCACTAAGATCACTCAAATCAATTTCATACTGCATCAGCTTATCCTTAGTACAAAGATCCAGAAAGCCTTCACTTGGGGCAGCAATAAATTCCTGTAACCCTGCCATCCTTCAGTAAACATTGCCTTAAGGTCAGCAAAAGAACACAGAGCAGAGCCACAGCCAGTGTAGCACAGGCCCACTAGTGCACAAGAGACACTACTAGTGTCCTAAATTAATGAGGAACTCTCCTTCTATCTACGCTGCCTAACCCAAACTAACCTAATCTAACTGAACCCTGGTCTTAATGTAGATTAGCGTCGGGATCTTTGCCTAGCTCATATCTAATTGCTAGCTGAGGAAAGGGCTTGTCAAGCCAAGCTTGAGCTCCATCTGAAAACCCTAACCCTCAGCATTAGTACAGAGGGTAGACTTGTTACTTATATTTCAATGGCCAACACTACTTATTTCTACAAATGCTGACAATCAAAAATACAACTGACTATTTAAAATATTGTGGAAGTCCCTTAAAAAATGGCCTGAGGACATTTTTTTGACATACCAAAAAGACCTATAACACATACAAAAAAAAAGGATGGCACAGTGTTTTACATACCATTTTAGACATCCTTCCAATTTTAGTTTGAACAGTTAAACACATAGATGAACAATACATTTTTCAGATGTTTATATACATGAAAAAAGATTTCTTTGGTATGCTCAAAATTACAAGAGTACCTATATGCATATGAATTGTCTCTCAAGTGCAGGAGTACCTTTGACAACTTTGCTTGGTCAAAAGCACCATTACTCCACTGCTAAAAGGACGTTCTTAAGGCTTAGCACCCTAGGCCACAACTTTTCATCTTTCAGCCCTATCAAGACTTTTTGGGTGAAGTCAAAGGTGTTGGCCAAGTCATTCGGATAGCTAAAATGTAGCGCATAAATAAATGCAAAAAGCATGACATATGCATCAGCCAATGTGGGTATTTCAATAACAATGTTGCCCTAAATCATGACTGCAGTCTTATCTAGCCAGAAAAATGTGGCATTGGCACACACCAACTGGAGTACCGTCAATGTCTGGCTCATCTGACTGAGAGGGCAAAAGACAAGAGAGACAGAGAAAGAAGACAAATGTGCTGAACATACCACAACTGAACAGCAAGAAGAGAGAAGCCAAATTGTTTAGCATCTGGGTCTGACATTCACCTGTGTCAGCTACAGACTCAGGAAGGATGCACTCAGGAGTGTCCTGCAAGGGAGATTTCTGAGAGTGATCATCAAAATAGCTTGACTCTGCATTTGTTGGCAGTGCATCAGTTTCTGTTAGGACAGAAGGTCTCATTCTGAAAATCTGAGACATCTCAGTTTGGATGATCCCTACTTTGTGGGCGCTGAAAGAGGAATACACATTCTTATGGAAATGACCATTTTTAAACAAGCAGTCGACCATCTTGTGTTTTAAATGTGTCCTCATATGAACATTTGAGGGGTTACTTGACTCCACACTTGGGACAAATGAAAGACACACACCCCTCCTGAAGTGCCTTTGTATGAATCCGTGTTAAGTGAACTTTCAAAGCATTTACTGAGTGATGTGCAGATACAGTCATCATAGAGACATGGCAATGGACTCAAAGAGGAAAAATTGTTATGATGCAACAACAGTGTTCAAGCAACTGTGCCCTTTTATCAAAGGTAGCACAAACTTTGCACCAAACTGTCAAACAGTCGTTACATTACGACATAAAATACAAACTCGAAACCACAATGCACTCTCAGGTTGAAAAGCAGAAAAAAATTATTAGGAACAATTTAAACTTAAACTTTTTGCAGGCAAGTGTTTCCCACATAATGGATTTGTCTATCTTTCTAAAGAATCGCTGTAAGTCTACCTCCATGAAACTGTGTTGTTTTAACTGTTTGAATGCATGCATACTAGTTTCCCATTCTCAACAGCCAGGTGCAGTTACAAGTTAGGACAAAAAAACTACATAAATGAGGGCATTTGACTCAACATGCATGTGTAATTGACAAGTGATGGAGAGAGGGAGGGAGCGAAGGGGGATTATCTATCGATCACAGATGGCATTGTTAGCTTGGAAGGATAATAAAAGTAAATATAACTGAATAGTCTAGTTTTGGGCAACATTAACATTGGTGTATTCCATTTTACCTTTCCACTGTATAGATGTTAGGTGAATTACCAAATCCAGCCACAGGTCTAGACTGAAACATGGTACACCATCATTTCCCAACCTAATTAGTTGTAAAGCCTTATTTATATTTACTTTGTTTTTCATCAATGCCAAACACATGGTGAAACATTCATGTGCAAAATTAATGCGGAACAGCTAATTCAACCTTTTACCAGTAATGCAAGACTGCTAACATGCATGTCTGCCCTTTAGAACATTAGTTTTCCTGGTTGTAAAATTACAAGTGAATCTCTAAAAGCTCAACCCAAGTGCTATCAAACAAAAACACATTACAACCAGAAAATAAATCGCAAGATTGAATATGGAGCCCACAAAATGGAAGCATTAGCTTGCCAGAGTAGAGTACTCAAAGCCAAGATCAAAGGAATGGCAGTCAAAGCACGAAGCAAGGAGAAGACAGTTAGCTGAGGGGCCACAGCAAATTTAACAAAAAATATCTTCATGTCCAGTCCACAATTAATTTCCCAGTAGAAAAGACAAAATAATCTTCAAATATATCCAAGTTTTTTATGAGCTACGAGGCGCCCAACACTTTTTCTTGAGTGCGAATGCAAAATCGGATTAAAGCAATTGAGCAGTGTATACTAAAACATATACACTAATAACTCATTAGTTTTGAATTAACTTTTTTCTATTTTTGAGTCAACACAAAAAAATAAACAAGGTTTCACTGTTTGGTCTTATAGCATCCTGTTACAAACCTAGGGGAATTTTATTTGAATGAGGGAGGTATTATGGTTTTGGTCTGACCACGGGTTTTGTGTGGCTGACACGACCACCAATAGGTCTTTTCAGTAACTAATTGGTCATGCAAGATCCCTTCTGGTCATCCCCTCCTTTTTTTCCTGCCAAAGATGGGAACACCTAGATGATTGAAGAGGTGTTTCAGTTTAGGCGGTGGTGAGCAAGATTTATTATGGGGAGGGTCAGCTGGCAGGAAATCATTAAGAAAATGAATAAGAGAGGGCACTCTTACTCAATTTAACAAGATCCAACCATAATTGGAGACCTGATTGAAGATGAAGGGACTGTTTCTTCAAACAAATAAGAAATGCACCACGAAACAGTTGTATCTCCCATTTTAAGCCAAAACTATGTCGCTGACAAGGATCAGTCGGCACAGTTTTGAAGGCATCTGTGACATCAGTTCTTGAGAGCCAAGCACCCTCACTGGCCAGCTTAAAACAGAGAGTTCTGATGCCAATGATGGAACATTTCTTTTGGAGTGTAGGGATGCTATTTGGGAAGATCTTTCCATTTGTCAATTCTGCAGTGGACAGACCTGCAAGGACACAGAACAAGGATGACCCTCTTTGCAGTTAATGCAAATGTTGCGAAATAACAGTTTCATTGTGTCACGATCCCTGTCTCATGCTTCCTGTTTTATTTTGTAGTTTTGTCCGGTCTTCCTGTTCTCCTTCCTTTGATTACCTTATGTGTCTCACCTGGTTGATTTCCACACCTGCGCCTTGTTCCTCATGTATTTAGCCCCTGTGTTTTCCCCTGTTCGTTCTGGGTCCATTGCGTTTTGTGACATGTGTTTAGTTTCATGTGGCGTGCAGTTTTGTTGCGGGCGTCCCCGTAAATATTGAGTGTCACTCGTCAGTCTCCTGTCACGTCGTCAAGTCTCCAGACTCAAGTACTCAGTCTCCAGTCTCCAGCCCCACGTCAAGTCGTCGGTCTCCAGCCCCACGTCAAGTCATTGGTCTCCAGCCCCACGTCAAGTTGTCGGTCTCCAGCCTTCCTGTTATCAATAAAACCTTGTTTGTGCACCATTCTACTGTCTGCGCTTGAGTCTACTCCCCCCCCCCCCTCCCCATCCTGCACATAACACATTGAAGTCATTGCATATGGGCTGGTTGTAATGGAAGAGCACCCTTTGGCCAAGGCTGTTTTTTTTTTCTTTCGCTGGGAGCAGTGGACTTAAAGGCTGGGTTGGCTAGGTTGGGTCCTATCATTTTTTTTTTTTGGGGGGGGGGGTGGCAGTAGCGTGAGGCAGAGTTTCAGAATGACATTGGATGGGACCCAACAGCAAGTATACTCTGTAGATTGCACAACAATCTAAAAAAGGCCAGTTTAAATGGAAGTTTGATTGGGTGAAATAGACTGTGGCTTTTCTGGAAAAACCTTTGTTTTACAGGTATTAAATGTTCTTATCTTATTTTCTTTCCATATCTTAAATTAAGTCACCTATCAGGGCTAGATACGAATGTGATTGCTGTCCCCGCTCTGGGAATACTGAGCATACATCATTTTGGTAGATATCAAAAGCAGCAAGGAATTCCCCAATTGATGTATCTTCAGTGAACCTAGGATCAGCAGATCTGAGAACATCAGTGAAATTTTCTTCCACTGCCACTTTTATTTCATTCCTAAAAGACAGAAGAATACGGCTTATTAGATTGATGGTTTTTCCTTGCATGAGCCTTGCTCTGAGGCAATGAGAAATTTTTGCAGTGGAGGTGACAAATCACCTACCTTGAAGGGTAGCAGGGAGTGCAGAGCCTAGGGAGTGATGTGGGATGTATATTTCCTGAATGAACTTACAATTAGCTTTACTTGTAGCTAAATGATCCTGCAATTGTGAGTTGACACAAACCTAAACTGTATATGAAGCATTTTGTCATTAAGAGGGTACGATGGTCTGTTTCAAAGGAAGACTGCTGATTTTGGTGATGGAATTTGTTACCTTTGTTTAATATTCAACTCTTACCATTTATGAGCCCTTGGTGGCACAATGTCAATTTCCTCACTCTTGACATCTTTGAAGAAATCCTGAGAAGAGACAGGAGTGAGTTCAGCAATTGTTTTGTTTGAATGAGGGAGTTGGTGCCATGTCACTCACAGACAGAGGTGCAGGGAGAAAGCTGAACCAAGTTTAAAATATCCCAATATATCAGTATGCTAAGTGCTGGATTTTACTAGCTTTAAACAAATGTTATGTTTTGACCCTTTGTGTGCACATTGTATGCATGCGGCAGACATAGAACTCATCATCACTCATGGTATAACGTCTATAAAACTATCACATGTCTTTGCAGCAAAGCAGATGAGAAGCCCCGTATTGAAATGGAACTGTCAGGCAGAAAAAAAAATTGAAGAGGTTATATTGTCTGAACAAAGAAATAGGATTCAGCCTGAGATCCAGAAGGAAGTGTCCAGAGCAAAAGTTAGGATAACCGTTACTGTCATGACAGGAATTCTTCCTTTCAGCTTAGTTAAATATAAAGCTTAATTAAAGTCAAGATCGCCATACTGTCATTATTTTATGTTTATTTCATGCCCTTGCTCTATTTAATAATCTTTGCTATAATAGCAATTTTTTAGGCTACATTGTTGAGGATAGCTGAGGCATAAGAATGTTCCTCTACCAGTATAATGGGGCATAACAATAATAAAACTGCTCTGACATCAAAATCTCAACCCCCAAGAAAAATGGAGACCCAGAAAGAGACCTGCTTTGCATTATCATGGCTTGCACATGCTGTGATTGTAAAATGCTGCAATGCTGTAAAATGCTGATGGTTTCAGGCATTCTTGTGTCCGTTTTCAGCTTAAAGACAGTAATGGCGCACTGACATACAGACACTGACATGCGACAAAGCTTACTGCAAAGGATGTTGGTTTGATGTAACATTGAACAATTTGCATTCTTAAATGTTAGGAAAAGGTGATTAATCATTTGCGGGATATTTATTGTGAGTCAGGCCAGTATAAAAACCTTGCTTCCCTTTCGCAATCGATTAACATCCATCCTATTAAGTATGTCAGTTTTTTCTGTCCAACTTTGACTCTACTATCTTAGCAAATATTAATCTGATTTGACGTCACGCCTGCCGTGTAAATTGAAGGTGCCTGGAGAAAGTGTGGTGCAGATTGATGTCAGGTCTGCATTGACAGTCAGGTCACAGACAGATGACAGTGAGTCTGGATTCTGATAGCTCTGATAGCTCTGATACTTTCTTCCATCATCATTTAACCCTAGGCCCCGCCCCTAAAACAACAGTTACTTTACTAGTTGGGTCAAATTAAACTATTAACCAAAAACAAAGTACCTCCTTTACAATTACAGTAAAATAAAAATCCCTGCTAGGTATTTGGAATTTGTCAGTAGTCATGTAAGAGAACTCAGTGATCCACAAGTTCTGGTGGGACAAACTTTGTTTTCAGGACCACATGTCCCGCAGTGGAGAAAACTCTGCAGACACACTTGTACCTGCAATACACAATTATCTCTTTGACAGCCTAGAGAGAAGAGCAAGTGTGACCTCATGGATACACCACAGTTCAAAGGAAGCTCAGTGAGAGGAAGCAATGGCGCTTCACATTATCTATTCATTTTGTCCTGTGCCCTAGCACAAGCGGTCTTTGTTTGCACTTTACCTCTGGTGAGAGCATGTCCCATCAAACTAACAAGCAGCAGAATGGGAGCAGAATAGCATGACCTGTTGTCCTTGCAGGCACTGTTTCTTCTTCCAGTTTCTCTAGGGGCTGCATATTCTTCTTTTCTGTCATTCTACAACAAATAAATGATCCAAAAGTATTCAACGCCCAGGCTCACTTTCAATGCAACAGATTACATCTATAATGTTATATGTATAATTCATTGTAGCAATTTACTATAATATATGTGAATCTCCAATGGTTATTCCCCTCTGTGTGTGTGTGTGTGTGTGTGTGTGTGTGTGTGTGTGTGTGTGTGTAGTGGTGGTGGTGGGGGGGGGGGGTGGGTCCTCAGGTTAGAAGGTACTAGGTAACCAGCTTTGTGAAGCATATTCTGCAACACTGTTGACCCTGAAAGAGATCTGCTCTGATCGCATCCTTGATCTCCTCGATCACTGGTGAATCTCGATTGATGGCATGAACAGGAGGAGTTGTGCATTACAAAGCGCAAAGAGACAAACAATTGGATTGCGCCCATCAGTCTAATGGTGTCATTGGCTTTAATAGCTTAATTTTATACAGAGAGTGCAGATATAACAAGGTGGCAAAAATTGCAGGTTGATGTTCAGAATGTCATGACATATGTAGTGTTGTTATGCCCCCCTCCAATTCTGTGTGAGTCACCTGTGTTATGCAATTGCAAATGGTGTGTGTGGTTCCCAGTCCCTGATTGGATGCCGACAACAGAAGTGTGGTTCAGTGCCAGCACTGCTGTGATTGGTGTGGTGTCGACCAGCTCTTACAGTCACCACTGCCTACTCTTTTAAAGCCACAGTTTTAAGACACACCCACTCTTGACCAGATTGACAGCTGCTGTAAGGAGGATTTTGCCAAAAGAGCAGACTACTTCAGCTTAATATACTCTAAATCTATCATAAAAAGGGACGTTAAGACCCTAGTTGTGAGTAAGTTGGTGGAGATGGAGGTTCTTGTGTTGCTAGCATTGCCAGTGTAGTCTGATGTTGAAAAGCATGTGCTTGGTGATGGCACCATGAGTGAGGTACACAAGGTGGAGCATCAGGATCAAGCTGTTTAGGTGGATGTTACTACCTTGGGTGGGACCAGAATGTAAGTGAAGATGTCAAAGGCTTGTCCTGATTCTCTTGGCATCAAGCTGAGGCATGGTTGAAAGTCTGCACAGCCTCTCCCCAAATGGAGAAGCCAAGAAAAGCAGCTAAACCATGTTGCACAACTGCAGTACTAGCTGGTAGTGCATAAACTGGAGATGGAGGCCATCAGACTGTAGGAGCTGGGGCTCCAGTCTCAGAGGGAAACAATTATGCCTGCCCCTGTTCACAACACAGGTAATCCTCCAATTTCCACCTCCTTACTTCGTATTGCCTTTGATGTGAGTAAGCACTAGTGCAGACTTAAGTGGATTCCTATTTTGGTGCATTTGAGTGTATATCTTCATCTCTGCAGTGGCAAATTGACATGTGGCCACTTTTACTCCAATGCAAAATTCATGGCAAAGCTCAAGACGCTGTTGCACCCTGTTACCAGATAGCCTTGACTATGACTGTGTTAAAAAACTGCTGTTTTGCATGCATATGAGTTGGTCACCAAGGGTTACTGACAAAAGTTCAGAAACCATATAAAAGCCTCAAACCAGACCTACGTTGAGTTTGCGAGGGAAAAGGGATACTTATTTGATAAGTGGGTTAAGAGTTACAAAGCAAGTGATTTTTTGTGGTGGCGTAAGTTGCATGATTTTATACCAAAATCCATAATTCGGTGTGTGTCAGGTTGAGGAGGGCCGGAGGTTGGGAAAGGCTGGATTTGGCAAACAACAAGAAAATTACAACATCATCATCTCCATGTTTGGAGTTGTTATTGAAAGAATGTCAAAGTCCGTTAGACCAAAACGTTATCAGATGACCTGAACACACACATGCACACATCTGCCCCAGACATTCCAGTTCTTCAGAGTTGGCAGAACATCCTGCAAGTTTTCTGGTCAGAATGACCTGAACACACACACATACACACACACATATCAGGTCTCAAAATAAACACCTCTCGGACTATAAAGATAGGTTGGTGGGATGTGAGAGGGGGGTTTTTCTCGACATAGACAACTTCCGTTGTTCTGTGTTGTAGAACTGTCACACACTGAGAATAAATACCCGTTGGCTGTACTCTATCTCTCTCTGGTCTATCTTAATATTTTGTCATTTGGTGACCGGCAGAAGTTCCGATCGAATCCTCTACATTTTGATTCTCCAAAAGAGCTACTTCTGTTGGAGGAGTTCAAAAACTGTGTGTGCAACTGCATTGTGGTTTATTTAAATGAGCAGAAACTGCAGCCCCTCTCTGCAGCCATTGTGTTAGCTGATGAATATATGCTTAGTCACAAGACAGCTTTTCTGTCAGTATCCACTGAGCAGCACCGATATACTCCAGCTTCACACTAGTCAGCCCAAAGCACATGTGGTGAAGGAGGATAGGGAGAGACTGTGTTTTTCTTCCACAAACCTGGACACGTCATTGCTGATTGTCAAAGTTTCAAATGCAAATCACAGCCACTCTCTCGTCAAAGTGTGCATCCAAAAGGCATCGGCTTAATTAAAGCAGAACCATGAGCACCTTTCTCCGCTCCAGATGTGGAGTGGGATTTGTGTTTTAAGCCATTTATATTGGCTACAGTGGTTTAGTGTCTTTGACAGGTGAGCCAGCCAGGCAGCATCCAGTGGGTAATTTTATTTTAAGAGACACCAGTGGCTTCCAATCAGTGATTCTCGCTTCTGCGTTGCCTTTCTCTGAACAGTCCACATGTGGTTTCAGTGCTATTTGACACGACATTACACGAGATGGGTTACAGCCCAAAGCCTGCGCACCATGTACATTTGCAGTCTAAGTTAATCACAGGTGTCTTTCCTGTTTACAATGATTTGTCCACAAAAAGGTGTCGCATTTTCAATTTCTGCGCAGAATGCAAGTAATAGGGTTAGCATGATTTCATAATCCCTGCATATTGCATTTACTTCACACGAGAGCCACCATTTTCCTCCTGTAACCTTGGGAAAGGCAGTCATGCCTTCAAAATCCTGTGCAACACACTTGAACTCCAGGTTCTCTGCAGTGCAGTACCACGCTCAGCACTTTGGACTGTACAAGGAGTTCATAGAGATGGAAATTGAGGTAAAAATTTCCTTCACATAATAATTAACATTTTCCTTCATTTATCAGTTAACCCCCTATGCACTTACAAATATGAATAGTTTAGTAAGATCAAAGTAAAAAAAAAAAGTAATTGCAATGAACATAAATATTGTATGTTTGACCTAACTCCTTTCTTTCTATTTGTTTTTATATATATATATAGGTGTGTGGCAGAAGTGCTCAACAGTCTGTGGAGACACTCCATGAGATGCTTCACGACCCAGAGCTAGCTCAGTCCCTGAATGTCCAGGTCAACATCATGAATGACAAGTGCAAACACTTCCTAAGTCTTCTTAATATCTTCCTAAGCTGATATCCGTGACCACAAAGATCTTCAAAAGAAAAACTCACCAAGTACATGTCACATGGGCAGCCATTGAGATCAAGGTGTTTGACCCTCGCCACATAGCATTCCTCTATAACTCCGAGTGATGATTTTGATTCTTATTTCAAGACTCTTGGTCCAGCAGCACTCGGAGCTGCACCATCTGGTGTGGTGTATTTGGATATGTTTTGGGATGGCTGAAGGAGATCAACCACCAACCAAAACCTCAAAGCCTTGGTCTTCCTGTGCCACAACCAAAGAGTCCACAGAGGAGCATTTCAGAGGGAGGAAATGGTGGAGAGGAAGGAAACGGTGGAGGGGGAGGAGATGGGCATTAAGAGAGGAGGGATGGATGGAGGATGAGGATGGCGAATGATTAGCCAGTGTTTGAGGCTATGCAATTATAGCTTTCATTTTCACAGTAGACTGTCATAGTTTCATTCAGTTGATGCAACTTTACAGTTGTAAGATTTGTTGTTACCAGTTGGTTAAATCATCCATTGTCATCTTCCGCTTATTCCTACACATTAAGGGTTGCGGGGGGGGGGGGGGGGGCTGGAGCCTATCCCAGCGGCTACGGGTGAGAGGCAGGGTACACCCTGGAGAGGTCGCCAGTCCATCACAGGGCCAACATACAAAGACAAACAACCATTCACACCTACGGTCAATTAAGAGTATCAATCAGCCTAGTCCTCAAATTGATGTCTTTGGATGGTGGGAAGAAGCCGGAGTACCCAGAGACACCCCACGCAGGCACAGGGAGAACATGGAGACTCCAGACAGAAAGACCCCATGCCCGAGCCGGGGCTCGAACCCGGAACCTTCTTGCTGTGAGGCCACAGTGCTAACCACTGCACCACCGTGCAGCCCTGGTTAAAGCGTACTCGTTTCAAAAACCTTACATTTATTACATCTATTTTTAGTATGTAAATTTAAATTACAGGAAGAGATTGCACTTTGTGCACTGGCAGCACTTATTTTAACAGAAGATGTCTGTTTAGCTACCTCGATAAAACAGGACACACACATTTTATTTTATTGTTTAATTTATTCATTTTTCCAGAAGTTGAAGCATATTCTTTTAGTAAAGTTACATAGCTTGTTTGACTCATCAATGTTTTGTAGTTTGAGCCATGTGTTTATTTGGGTCTGAAATAAAACCAGACAAAAAAACTTAATTATCAGAATCAAATGTGATGGCTGTGGGGGAGTAGCTACTAATCAATATCTCTTTTACCTCTAATTCTGTCATAGAGTGTATTCATGATGGATTTTTTGACCATGGATTGAAGGTCTTCAGGGGGTTGTGCAGGTTTCCTTGCAGGAGGGATGTCAACCTATCCATGAAAAAAGGTTTGTCTCAAGCTTTTAATGTTGGGCAACTTCAAAGAGGGAAAACTTGAGAGTCCTAAGTAGCTAAAAAACATTCATGACATCAGAACTAAAACTGCTCATCGACAGGAACTTCTTTTGGTTCTTTTAAGGTGTAGTTAGTAAGGCAAGGCAAGGCAAGGCAAGGCAATTTTATTTGTATAGCCCGTTTTCACAAACAGTTTGTCTCAAAGGGCTTCACATGGCATCATAACAACATCCTCTGTCCTTACACCCTCACATCGACTGAGGAAAAACTCCATAGAAAACCCTTTAACAGGGAAAAATCTGAGAAACCTCAGGGCGAGCAACAGAGTAGGATCCCTCACCCAGGACGAACAGACGTGCAGTAGATGTTGTTACAGACAAGAAAACAGTTTACAATACAAAATGTGGGAAACATGGAAATGTTAATAACAGCTGAAGAAGGAAGCTTCTGGAAGGGGAGGCAGGGAGAGCAAGCCAGCTTGATGGGGGACTGGATGGCAGACTGGTTCATGGAAGGGGACCGCAGGCCGGTGGAACAGTGGGGAATAAGGGGGGGGGGGGCAATGCAGGCGGCGGTTGGGGCTCTGGTGGATCTGTGGAAACACAGAGAGACTGCGAGACACCAAGGCCAAACTACAAAGTGCAACAAGAAGTGGTAATGATAGTTCCAAAAATGTGCAGGGAGGAGAGGAGGAGAGAGGGGGAGAGGAGAGGAGGGAAGGGCTCCATGTAACCTGATGTGTCCCCCAGCAGTCTAAGCCTATAGCAGCATAGCTATCAATGGTTCAGAGCTACCTGAACCAGTCCTAACTGAAGGCTCTGTCACAAAGGAAAGTCTTAAGCCTGGACTTAAGCCTGCCCCTCTGACCCATGGAGAGAGCTGGTTCCATAGTAGAGGTTCCCGATAACTAAAGGCTCTACCTCCCAGTCTGTTTTTATTGATACTGGGAATCACTAAAAGACCTGCATTCTGGGAGCGGAGTGCTCTGGTCGGACAGTAGGGACTAATGAGCTCTTTCAAATAGGATGTAGCTTTATCATTGAGAGCCTTATAAGTCAGCAGAAGGATTTTGAAGTCGATTCTAGATCCTACAGGAAGCCAGTGGAGCAAAGCTAAAGTGGGAGAGATGTGTTCTCTCTTCTTAACTCCTGTCAAAACCCTCGCTGCAGCGTTCTGGATCAGCTGGAGACTCTTTAGGGAGTATTTAGGACATCCTGACAGGAGAGAGTTGCAGTAGTCCAGCCGAGAAGTGATAAATGCATACTCCAGTTTCTCAGCATCACTCTGGGAAAGGATATTCCTAATCTTAGCGATACTTTGCAGATGGAAGAAGGCGGTCCTAGTCACATGCTTTATGTGGGAGCTGAAGGAAAGGTCCTGGTCAAAAATGACCCCAAGGTTCCTTGCAGTTGTATTCGGAGTTAGGGTGATGCCATCTAGAGTAGAGATCCGATTCAAGAGTGTGTCCCTGTGGTGTTTAGGTCCAAAAATGATTACCTCAGTTTTATCTGAATTTAGCATTAAGAAGTTAGAAGACATCCAGGATTTAATGTCTTCTAGGCAGTCTTGCAGATTAGTTAACTGGCTTGTGTCGTCTGGCTCCATCGACAAGTAAAGTTGTGTGTCATCTGCATAACAGTGGAAGTTGATCGAGTGCTTCCGTATTATGTCACCTAATGGGAGCATGTAAAGAGTGAAGAGAATCGGTCTTAAAACTGAACCCTGTCGTACACCATATGTAACTCTGCTGTACTCTGAATAGTCATTATTAACATGAACAAACTGAAACCTATCTGATAAGTAGGACTTAAACCATTTTAGGGCAGTTCCTTTAATCCCAATGTCATGGTCTAGTCTCTGTAGCAGGATGCTGTGGTCGATGGTGTCAAATGCAGCACTGAGGTCCAAAAGGACAAGCACAGAGACAAGACCTCTGTCTGAAGCTATAAGAAGATCATTAGAGTCTCTGACCAGTGCTGTTTCAGTGCTATGGTGTTCCCTGAATCCAGACTGGAAGGCTTCAAAGAGCTCGTTGCTGTGCAGATGTCCATGTAACTGCTCCAGGACAACCTTCTCAAGGATTTTGGAGATGTAGGGGAGGTTGGATATTGGCCTATAGTTGGCTAATACATCTGGTTCAAGAGAAGGTTTTTTAAGTAAAGGGTTAATGACAGCCACCTTAAAGGCCTGTGGCACATAACCTGTGACTAAGGAAAGATTAATTTGATTTGATATAGAAGTGTTGACAAGAGGGAAGGCATCTTAAGGAGCCTTGTTGGGATGGGATCCAGCAGACAAGTGGCTGACTTGGAGGAAGTGACTGCAGAAGTTAATTCTGACAGGTCGATGGGAGAGAAGCTGTCCAAGTATGCACCAAGTCTGGGAGGTGCTTCTATGGGGACTGTAGTCTGTCCACCATTACTGGCAATCTTTGTTCTAATATTCACAATCTTTTCAGTAAAGAAAGAAAGGAAGTCGTTACTGCTGAGAGTTGGGGGGATGCATGGCTCAACAGCACTATGGTTCTTTGTGAGCCTGCCCACGGTGCTGAAGAGGGGCCTGGGGTTGTTCTTTTCTTTTCTGTCAGGGACGAGTAGTAAGCGCTTCTAGCATTATGGCGTTCTTTTTTATATATTGATAAACTATCCTTCCAGGCTTGACGGTCTTCCTCGTGCTGGCTGGAATGTGTCTTCCTTTCCAGTTTTCTGGTCTTCTGTTTTAAGTCACGCAGCTCTGGGCTGTACCAGGGAACTATTCTTTTCTGGTTGATAACCTTCTTCTTCAGGGGAGCTACGGCATCAAGTGTCCCAAGGAGTGCTGCTGCAGTGCTGTCCACAAGATAGTCTACCTGCGAGGGGGTGAAATCAGCATAACTGCCCATTATATTACTACAAGGTGTGGCAGCAAGCTCTGCTGGAATAAGCTCCTTAAATCTAGAAACAGCAGTGTCAGATAGACATCTACTGAAGCGGGACTTTTTCCCAGGTAGGATTTAATTTGTTAAAGTAAATTCAAATGTAATTAAGGAGTGATCAGACAAGATGGGGTTCTGGGAAAGAACTATGATTGTAAAACTGAGAATAATTTTGCTACACCTTCACTCAGTTCCTTGTGATTTTCATTTCAAAATTATTACAGTAAATGGCTAGATAAGCTTTTTCTGGTCAGAATGATGCTAACAGTATAACATGAAAAGGCCAATGTCTTGTCCCTGCTCCATTTGAAGGGTTATGTCAGCAGAGAGAGATACACAGTAACTACAGTAGTTGGAGTCACCCAGGGCCAAATGTAAATGATCATCAAAGGAGAATATATCCTGGTAAGTGATGAGGACAGCATTAAGTTGTAAGTGGTGTGTATAGACCTGCTATACTGAGGGATGGAGGCCATTGTTACGATAGCCAGCAGCACTAATGAATGACAAAGACCTCACAGAGCCTAAATACCTGGACCTGCTCACCAGTCCAGTTAGTCAGTTGGGTGAGAGGTGAAAAATATCTACTACTAAGTCCAGTTGCCTTTTAATAAACCTCACTTAGACCTGGAACTTTTTTCTTCATGCAATCTCAGTCAGCACAGAGCTTTCAGAGGATTACTATTAAGATTTACTCTTAAGGGAAAAAGGCTCAGATAACCTTTGCTCAATCAAAGATGTCAATTATTTGGGAAATTTCTTTACACCACAAAAAACTTACATAGTTTGTATAGTTTGTCTTTTCCCATAAGCACATATTTTCATCCATAGATATTTTTAACCAGTTGCTTCAACAGTCTGTCTGAAAATAGCAAACATCATCCTAATGCTGAAGACCTCAGCTAAAATCTAAATGAGTGTCCTCATGTTCCCTCCCATGCTTTGAAACACGGGTACTGTGCACTATCAAGGCCTGCATTCACTCCAGCCTCAACCAAACACCAGGTTATTCACAAGGCTCATAGATCCACTAATGATGCCATTGCATCAGCATGTCAGACTGCTCTCACTTGTCTGGAAATCCTCTGTAAGAATGCTTTTTTTTTTGCTGACTTCTACATCAACATTGATCTGCACAAACTGCCCAACAAATTATATATTTATCACCTACTAGTGATAAAAATAATGAAAATTCTCAAAATCCACTGGTAGTATAAGTGCTTTTTTGTTGTTTTTCATAGCAAACATTTTTGTTAAAATGGAAATCCTTGTTGAAAAGACATTTGAAATCCATAGCAGTAAAACACATAAAGGACACTGAGTGTCTCTCCCTTTCTTTATTTATATCTACAGTAGCTACCTTCTTAGAATTCTGTTGATTTGAGATGTGCTCCTTTTTTAAACACAACCTCTGCCTTTCTCTTTTTGATTGGAAAGGACATTTTCCTTTTTATTCAAGCATATAGAGGAGGCAGTGGTCACATGGCTTTGTATTACACTGGGGTTGTTTATTTATTGGCTTTGGTAGCTCTCTTTTTTTCTCTTATTTGTCAAAGCTGTCTTTGTCTCCATGCGTTACTTCGTTTAGACTGTGAATGGTTTAGAGGTTTATGGAAAGAAGTGTGTGTGTGTGTGTGTGTGTGTGTGAGTGAAAGAGAAAGAGAGAGAGAGAGAGAGAGAGAGAGAGAGAGAGAGGGAGAGGTATTCCTCATGCTGTGGTTGCATACAAAGTTACACTAAGGGGACTCCGCTACTTTGATGGAAAAAAAATCAGGTTCCTGTAATGGAAATCATTATAGTCAAGGGTGAAGACAACTGTATATTGGGTGATTCTTCATGACATGAAATTAATGTAATTCATATAATGTTCTCCACAGTGTACGTGAGTGGGTGTGTATGTGTGTGCTTCTGGTGCCATGAGTGTGATGCTTTTAGTGGCATAGTAGCAATGTACACAGAGAAGTAGGCTAGCATGTTTTAATAAAGTCTTGAATTATGCACAGCAATAAGCAAGAGCCTGGACTTGAATAGTTGTGATCTAAGAGAGAGGAATCAGATGGCAGAGGCTGGCCCTCTCAGTGTCCCATGTTCATGAGTTTTTTTTCTCCATGTGCATGTCAGCGTAATGTGTGTGTGTGTGTATGTGTGAGACTGTGTAAGAGAGAGAGAGAGAGAGAGTGATCATAAGCATATATAATAGTGAATATCATTCAATGACAAAGACATCAATATGTGGATACCATGAGCTCCATCCATCGTCATCTTCCACTTATTCCTACATGAAGGGTCGCGGGCGGGGGGGGGGGGGGGGGGGGCTGGAGCCTATCCCCGCGTCAACGGGCGAGAGCCAGGGTTCACCCTGGACAGGTCTCCAGTCAATCACAGGGCCAACATACAGAGACAAACAACCATTCACACTCACATTCATACCTACGGTCAATTTAGAGCTCGTCCCCAATTGCATGTCTTTGGATGGTGGGAAGAAGCCGGTGAGAACATGCAAACTCCACACAGAAAGATCCCGTGCCCGAGTCGGAACTCGAACCCGGAACCTTCTTGCAGTGAGGCGACAGTGCTAACCACTGCACCACTGTGCGATACCATGAGCTCGAAAAATCAAAAAAATCTAGACGGATTGAAGAGAAATGATTGCTGGTCACACACCCTCCATGTTAGTGAAACTAAAGATTTCTTCTGAATGTCTCCTGAATTGTCTGGGCCACACATATGCTGAAGTCTAACGTGTCACAGCATGCGCTTTCTACCTTCTTCTTGGAAAACATCATTCCTGTAATCATGGTAACTTAGGTACAGCCATCTTAACTCTATTATGACAGTAAAAATCATGAAAGGCTTCTTGTGAATATTTAGTTAAGGAAACAACCTTAAAGCTTGAAATTACACTCAAATGAACCATCAGTTTAGGTCTATATTTTGTCTCAGGGACAAACTTGATTTGAAACTGAAGGTAGTTTGTGGAATGGATACTTAAAGGGTAAACAAAGAAGGCCTCTTTGTGTCTGCTAATCATTTTAAAGCTGAGGATGGGAACATTTGTAATCACTTCCTGTCCTTTTGCAAAAGTGTTGTAAACCAGCGGAAAAGTTAAACACTAAGATATTTCAATAAAGGAAGAAATGACACTACAAACAAAAAAATCACAAGTGTTTTAAAAAATATCAGTCACACAAACACACAAAATGATGCTTCAAATACATTTCAAATTTTATTTTGAATGATGCCTCGGCAATGATAACCAATGATAATAAGTACTGAAATACATCAAATAAAAATATTATGAGACATACTAAATTATCAAAATAAAAGTTAATATGCAAAGTGCAAATTCACTCCCTATTAACATACCTTTAGTTTACAGTGCAATCAATCTAGCTTTCAATACTACAAAGTCATTTGTTACATCAGAATATGAAATCGTTGATGCTGATCACAGCCGGGCCACTGAGACCTTCTTGAGCCATGGTTGACCTAAGGTAAGTTTTTTATGATTTTTAATTTAGAAATATTCCTCTCAGCTGAAGCTACTGTAAACTGATAGTCACACTGATCTGCAGGGCAAAGCAGAAGTTGGGATATATCTCTGTTATCTGCATAGTATGCTTTAATTTCAGTGACTCAATTTGTCATGTTCTTTGATGGCAGGCTAAGTAAATTCCAGAACCAGCCCCCTCCCATCCAAATGAGATTCCTCTCCATGGCTTAAGGTGTATGCTGATTGCTTCACCATCTCTTGGAGTGTAGGTGTAAAGACCAAGGACGCAAATACAGCAGAAGCAAAAGGCGTAATACAAGCAGGGATGTTTATTTAAGGCTATGGGTTGACAGGACATGACATGCAGTGGCAACCTGTCCAGGGTGAACCCCGCCTCTCCCCCGTAGCCGCTGGGATAGGCTCCAGCCCCCCCGCGACCCTTAAAAGGAACAAGTGGAAGAAAATGGATGGATGGATGGACATGCAGTGGAATGATGGCTGACAGGCAGATGAAACTGGGATGGAGGAAATTGAAAGTCGATGATTCAAAGGCTCTTCAGGGATAATGTTACAAAAATATTTGCTGGTCTGAGGTGTAGGTTCCTATTCACTGTCAATCCGAGTAAGGATATGGATAATTTTAATGATTGCACGGATACATATACAGATAGAGAAAATGGTGTACTCACTAATCCCTAATAGATGACTCTGTCTGCTGATTAAGTGCTCCACCAACACCATCTGGTGCCCCATTGCCATGTCCTCTTTCAAAGTAATTCCTCTTGACACTCAAATCCTAGTTTATATAGCTCTGTTGAGAGTAGGCGGTAATGTTCTTTCTGCTGATACTGGAAGGCTGGCCCATCATTGAATAAGTGAAGTGTTTTACTTCAGGGTACCTTTGTTTCATTCTTTAAAGTACCGGTTCAAGGTGTGCCCAGATAGCTGTAGAATCATGCAGTTGACCGTGAGAAGTGGAGCAAAAGGTAAGAGGTGGTTAGAGGCTGGTCTCAAGCAGTGAAAATTACTCCTATATGGAGAGTTACTTCATGGTGTGATTCTCCAAAGTAGAGTGACTGTATTTCTTCACTGTATTTGCACAAGTAGTTTGCTAAAATCAGTGTGCAGTATGCCGAATCTTCTCTTAGGGTCTCACTGATTTGCCTGTGGGCTGTATATTGCTACCTGAGATATGTCACTTGAATCTGCTCAGACTATCAGCCTGTGAAATTGGCCAACAAGCTCAGACTCTGTTATTTTTGGATTTTTCTTTACAGTAATCACATAGGATTTTTATTCTTCATGGATCCATTCTGTTGTCGATTTGACTACACAAACCTCTTCTTGCCCAGTTTCTTTTACAGAATGAATATGTATTGAGAAGGCACTCCCTGTGACGTATCAGCCGTATGATACTTTTAAAAGAAAATATACTGGGTTTGGCCACGAGTTCTGTGTTCTCTGATAGATCACATATTTTGTGTCTGCAAATCTGGGTGTGAAAACCAAAAATGGTCAAAGCCTGCAAAATGTATTGTAAGACATGTGACGATGCTGCTCCAACACAAATCTTCAGGGCAGATTTTTAATGTGGTTTTTTTGCTTTTGCTGTACATCACCAGAGAATTTCTGCTGGACTCTGAAGCATGTTCAGGTATATAGGTAAATGCACTGTTTTACAAATTAAACCTCTAACTGTCCAAAGAGGTGCAAGTTCCCCAAAGTGTTTGCAATCGTGGGATGGCCACCTGGGGAGTCAAAAGCATCTGTTCATGATATGATCTTGATATCAAACAAAATAGAAAGTCAAAAATGATGAAGATAGTTTTAAGGTTCAAGAAAACTCTTAAGTACTACCAATAATTTGCCAAGAGGTGGCTTTGAAAAGTTGAGGTAGGTAAAACAACAACCACGAAAGGAGAAGAAGACAGGATGATGGAACAGAGGAATAAAGAGACACAGAGGGAGGAGGGAAATGATGAAGGTGAATTTGAGAAGAGAGTAGAGTGGGGGCCAGTTTCTGGAAATAGACCCGACAGAGACGAAATAAAAAAGCACCACTGCAGCAGAGCGTCACAGTCTGCAAATTCCCTTATAGATATTTTATGGAGCGGAGAAAAAAAATGGATGCACACTGACTGCTCTGGCCAGAAGTGAGATGGAGAGAGAAAAAAAACGGCAAAAAAGGAAAGGGGGGGGTAAAAAGTAAAGTGTGGGCTTCAACTATTTTTATGAAATAGAATTTTAATGAGGGCAGCAGTTGCCAGGAAACATCTCAGTCAATTCACAGAGGAAAATATACTGCAACTTAAAGCTGCTATTTTGTCAAGCCATTGAAAAATCAGGAATTCTGAAAATGTTTGACAGAGAAAACAGGGTATTATGCTCTGTCACACTTGGGAATGTTTGAACAGGCATACCATTAAGTGTAAAATTAACCTTGCATTTGATCTTCAGTATGATGTTGGAGGATGACTGGATGATTGGTCAACAAAACAACTAGAAGCCTTGATTTCTTTCGTCAAATTCATGTACAATTTGTTCCTGTTGAATCAATAATTGTACATGTTCAGACATGCGTGCTTTGAAGCAGTGAACTATCAATAACATGTTGGTTGAAGTGTGGTGAATGAATGACATGATCGGTCTATGTTAAACACTTGTATGTGTCCTTGTAATTTTGATTTTCACTTGGATTAAAATGAAGTAAGCTTTGACAGAGAGTGCTTCCTATTTTGATATTTTAGCAACTCATAAATGTTGAGGTAAAGTTTTGTGTCAGTTTATCTGCTCTTGATTACTTCGATCATGGAATTTTTTGAAAGTTAAATTTGTCTAACTGTTTTTTTGTTCATTTGACAGTCTACAGAGCCTTATTGTGTGTGGAAATGGAGACTGCCACTTGGTTAGTTTTAGAAATATATGATTCTCATTTAGGTACTGTTGTATGCTAACATTAATATATTGGGCAATTGGTATAATTCAACTAAAATTCAGTTACTCCCTATATGCACATTATTTATATCACCAACTTCTTGACTGATTGAACTGAATCCTAAAACCTCTCCAAAACCATTCCTGTATTGTCACAGAGATGTAGGCATCCTAGTAGTGCCCTGCATCGGCCTATTATCTGGGGCTGGCCTGGCCTGAGGGGTGGGGAGCCCCAGCCTGGCCCAGATAATAAGCTTCAGGTTTTGAGAATTCTCAGGCCCTGAAAAAAAGCCTTTAAAAAAGGAAGAAATCCATCCAAGAAAGCCTTTAAAAAAAAAAAAATTGTTAATGTGGGACAGATGACATGGTGTGTGTGTGTGTGTGTCTGTGTCTTGGTGATGAAGGGTCAGCTGAGGGATACAGTCAGACATTAAAATAGGTTAATTTGTGTTTCTAGCGTGGTATTAATGTACACCCTGGATGGCTGCCAATGTTTCTCAGTATTGAGAAGGTTAATGTTAAAATCTCTAAACAAATAAAGTTTACTTTCCTTATGAATAATATCAAGTGAAGAAGTGAGTGCGTCATTGAAACAATTAAGTTCAGCATTAGATGAACAATAACTACAACCAACTATGATATTTCTGCTATCAAAACCAAGACATGACATTAATTCCAAAAAGACAGATTCAACCTCAGTTTCATGAGAGTTAAATTCATTATTTAATTGAATTTGATATTGGTTATGAACAAAAACAGCAACCCCTCAGTTTCAATCAAGGCAATCACAGAAAAATTTATGTTTTAGCATTGAAAAAAGGTGCATAAATTGGTCATTATTTTTAGGAAGGCTACGTATGTTTAAGTGAATCATCAAAAAACATTCAAATTATTGGTTAAATTGCCAGTCAGCATATGAAATTCATCTTCATTACAGTAGTTACTTTAGACTCTGTTGAATCTGTTGAAGAAATTCACATCAGGATTTTTTAATCAATGCATGTATTTATGATCATTTATAGTTAATGGGTTTAAGGATTCAATTATATGAAAAAAAAGAAAACAAGACCAAAGAAACAAATAAATATAAAATGTTTCAGCAGATAGGCGGTGGTGCAGTGGTCAGCACTGTCGCCTCACAGCAAGAAGGTTCTGGGTTCAAGTCCCGCCTCGGGCACAGGGTCTTTCTGTGTGGAGTCTCCATGTTCTCCCTGTTCCTGTGTGGGTTCTCTCCAGGTCCTCTGGCTTCCTCCCACAGTCCAAAGACATCAAGAGGGGACTAGGCTAATTGGATACTCTACTTGACCATGTGAATGAATGGTTGTTTGTCTAAATATGTTCGCCCTGTTATGGACTGGCAACCTGTCCAGGTTGAACCCTGCCTCTTGCCCAAAAGCCGCTGGGATAGGCTCCAGCCCCGCCCCCCCTTCCCCCGCGACCCTTAACAAGCTAAGCAGAAGAAAATGGATGGATGTTTAAGCAAATGTTGTTTTGATCAACTCCAGTGCATACCTACTGGGGATATGCCTCTCACTCCTGTGTTGGAGTGCTGCTCTGGGTATATATTATCAGCTTGTCGTGTTGGAGAAATGTGATGTCCCCTCTTTCCTGAGCAGCTCTCAACTTACGCACCAGTTCATTTCTCTTCTGATGGACGGTATCTGTGTAGCCCTCATTTATGTAGATCATTGACCCTTTGAGGCATTTGGCCCTCTGGAGAATCAGCGATTTGTCATTGTACTCTACAAACTTCACTACAATCGGCCTGAGTCTGTTGCCCCAGGAGACAGGTTTCCCTACATGGTGTGCTCGCTCCACCTCAATCATCCACTGCAATTTTAATTTCTCCACAAGGACCCTCTTTACCCTTTCCTTCGAGACTGCCCAGGTTTCTTCTGGTGTCTCCTTGATTCCATTTATTATCAAGTAGTTTCCTCTGGTCTGACCTTCCAGATGATCCAACTTGTCAATGGGGGTGAACAGATATCTTTTTCTGATTGCATGTCTTCACAGTTCTCAGTCCATTTTGTAAAACCCATTTTGATGTCATTCACCTCTTTCGGAGTGAAGTTAATGTTTGCCTTAATTTCTTGAACTTCTTTTGAAATATCATTCAGATGTGTGTTTGTTAAGACTAAGATTAATTTAACAAGTTCTTTAAAATTCTCTTGTTGTTGCTGCAAGAGAGCTAGGAACATCTGCTTATTCACCTGTGTTAGTGTAATATACTCCTCATCAGACTTCATGTCTTTCTTCTGCTTCAGTGGCATATTGCTTTGGCGAGAGTGCTAGCAGCCTGGGTAATGGTTGACTGCTACTGCTGCTAACTGCTGCTGGAGCCTGATGGCTACTGGTGGCCCTGGTGGAAGGCTGTAGGTGGAGGCCTGATGAGCTCTGGAAGCCCTTGTGGAAGGCTGCTGGTGGAGGTCTGATGGCCTCTGGTAGCCCTGGTGGAAGTCTGCTGGTGGAGCCCGAATGGCCTCTGGTGGCCCTGGTGAAAGGCTGTAGGCTGAAAGCCTGGTGGCTACTGTTTCAAGCCTGCTGGTTTCCCGAAGGAGCCTGAGAGGTTTGGCATATGGAGTAGGCTGAAGCAAAAATAATGCATGAAATATTATGAATATAAAGAGCCATCCACAACTTTGAGCTATCTGTCCACTTTGTTTGACCATACATCCCTGAAACATCTTAAGTCATTAACTAGCTTCAGGGCAACACCCCCTTTTTCACATTAGTGGTAAACAGTGCTCTGCATGGTTGAAACTTTTGACATCAGGCCCAAATAAGCTATGGACCTATAGACATTTTTTTGATTATGACTGATTATCACGTAATATAGCATGAAATAATGACAGAGAATGTCAGGATAATCAAGCGTTTGGGATGATGCTGGATGGAATATTGCACACTCACACACACGCGCACACACACACACTCATGTCCTGTTGCAGATAGTGTGACTAATACAGACAACAATTGGGTTCTTGAATTAATTGTCTTTTTGTCATATTCATGCACATTAAGACGTGGCTCTGTTCTGGTTAGCTGAAAAAAAACTAAATCCATTTTTATTTTATGTTATTGAGTTAATGGAAGTACCACAGTCACATTAATCATTATTTGAGCAGTGGCATCTATGTAATATGGTGGAATTCGAACAATTGTTAAATTACATCCATAGTCCAGGGGCCATAAAAACTGTAATAAAGGACATCTCACGGGATAGTTCATGGGACAAGGGAAACAATTAAGCTCACAGACAATATTTTACAAATACAAACTTGGCATGAAAAATAACAGAACTACCAACAATAAATACTCAAAATGTATTATAACCTTTGGGGGAACAGAAAAGAAAGCAGGTTATGTATGGGACTGGTTTATTTTTAACCAGTGGCTGAGGGCTTTTTTGAAGGTTCAGTAGTTGTGTTACAGTCCCAAATGTGTACCAATAGTTTACCACATGCTTTACCATGTGTTACCTCATGAATGTGTGCCTCCGACAGATACCACTATCTAACTACGTTTAACCCTGTGCCTCAATGTATTACATTCCTGATCCAATGAGCCTACTAACTACATCTCTGATCTAAAACCTAAAACCCCTCCAAAATCATTCCAGTACTGTCACGATCAGTCAAGAAGTTGGTGAAATAATGTGTATATATATAGGAAGTAAATGTACTAATTGCCCAATATATGCAAGTTTAGCCCTTTAAATTTGTCCATGTGCCTGAATGTATTACATTCCTCCCTTGTTAGTGTTGTATTTTTTTCCTTTTTTTTGCATGAAATCATTTAATGTCAGAAAGAAAAGCCCATCGAAAAACCTTATTAACACAACAATCAAAAAGAAAGGCTGCATAACTGACAATGTGTAAAATGTTACACTTATGATGTTGCACTAATGAAAATGCATAGGTTTTCCTGTCCAAACTGCTTCCTCGAAATGAGACTTGATGTGTTGTTGTATGTGAGCAAGTTGCATTACAGCAATTTGTGTAAGAAAATACAAATATCAAATCAGTGAAAGTATTTCCATAAAAGCAGTATAATGCTTGAAAATGACACTTGACAAAGCACAACTTAAAAAATAAAAGGCACTCATGAAATTGAATTTACACAAATGCTTCACTAAGCGGCAGAGAGCAATTTCCAATTCTCCAAAGGATACACACATACACAATAATGCAGACTACAACCAGAACATACCATCCCATTCATCATCAGCAGAGTTGTAGGGAGGTGGAAGTACTCTCCCATTCTTTCCTCTCCTCTTTCCACCACTCTGCTATGCTGCCTCAGAGGCCATCAAGTCCTCTCCTCTTCCATTTTCTCTCTGGCTCTCTGCTCTCTTTCTAAATCACTGAAGTGTACAACTGTAAATCAAACGACATATTCCACATCTTTACCTCCTGCCTCAGGCCCTTAGTCCAGGTGTAGTGTTAGCTTCAGGTGTGATGACTTCAGATTCCACTGGATGCGATCCTGTCAAGATATTTTATACCCTCTTATGTGAACTGAAATGTCTTTGTGTGACAACACTGTGGTTCAAAATTAAGTCTAATAGCTAAATATTCTAGGACCAAAGTTGGGACGGACATTATTTTGCTCATCCAAAAGGTTTCTTAAGTTGGAAATGCAGACCCGAGAGTTGATTTCTCATCACCGTCAAGGTTAACCCTGACCAGGAGATCTTGGCCAGTGGAGGACTTGAGCCCGGAGTATATGTTGCATTTTGCACAAATATAAGGTCGGATCTAAAGGGCCAAGATAGATTAATTTAGTGTAAAGAGCAGCAGCATTTAGACTTGGGCCGGTCTGAATGCTGCTCCCTATTCCGTATCATTCTCTTGCATGCCGTAGGCACAAACTATGTATAATTCTCTTTTTGAGTAGTCAGCAACTGCTTTAAGAAGATAGCTACATTGCCTTGGCAGAGCTTTGTGTTTTCCCAGTGCCCTCAAGAGCATCTTTATTCAGTAGAACAGCCAGTAAGTGAGCAGGAGACATTGTGCTACTGATAAAATCCACAAGCATAAATAATAAAGTCTAATAATGTAATACCTGCTGATAATGTATAATGGTGGCAATTTTAAATGTAATACAGCCCAAAACATAAAAAAACATTGTATATGGTTATCACATATATATTGCCCTAGCATTAAAAAAGATCCTTTGAAAAACTTGGAGCTAACAATGTAATAATATATAAACAGGACTGCATTTCTTGGCAATAAAAGATTCTTCTTGAAGTTCTTGTACAGTTTGCTCATCAAAAATAGTTAGTCGATGACAGAGTTGCCACATTCATTCATCAAGGATACGTACCATGCAGCTCTCACTCTCCTTAATTATGTTGTAAGAGCCAATTTGAGAATTAATGTTGTACAAAATCTTCTTTTTTTTATTCATAATTATTCACAATTGTTTTAATTCATTATTTAATGGTGGGAGGAATATTATTTAATTAATTACCGAGAAGTGTATTTGGTAGTTAGATTATTTAGTGGAATGTGCTAGAATCAGAGGAAAGACAGTGCTTGCTCAGTGTTAGATGGAAATATAATGACTGGAGCCAAAATATAATAATATACTGTATGTTGTATCATTTCTTTATTTTTTTCTGGCTATAAAGTGCCACACAATTAGGGAAGCATTGATTATCCAGCCAAGGACTGGAATCTGCTGGTTTTCAGTGCAACTGGTCTTGACCGGTGACCACGTCTCTCCAATTCCTAATCACTTACTTGCTGGCGCATCACTTTAAAGTTTAATATAGCAGCAAGTCTTTTTTTGACAGGCAGCGCATCAATTTACAAAGAACAGATTAGGCCACACAAGAAATTTCAATAAGAATGACATTGTGTATCTGGTGCATTTTCAAAACAATACACCATGTGCAGGTTCCTGGTCGTAAATACAGACTTGAAAAGGACACACTATAAACACATACTTCATATGCACATGATAAAAACACATTGATCAAGAGAAAATGGCCAAATCAGCAGAATCTGAGAAAGTTAACAAAGCTGCGGGCAGCTGGTGATTGCAGCTATGTAGAGGATAAACTTGATCGGCATTAGACTTAAATAGAATAGCCTTTATTGACATTGCACTATGAAGGTACAATAAAATTGAGGTTAAATATAAAAAAATAAAGAAGTAAAATATACAGAAATATACATAAATGTAAGTACGAAGGTTTAAAAAAAGAGATTAAAGTGGCTTTTTGCACTTTAAAATGGTGCTTAAGGTGCTGAAAGGTGGGAGGAGGTAGATTGAGTTGCAAAGTTTTTCAGGGCTGTAGGGGGCGTATGGGAGACTGGCTGTGAGTGAGTGTGTGCTTTGATTGGTGTTTGCAGTTTGGATTGCCCAGGGGAAGAAGCTGTTTGTCAGCCTGGTGGTGAGGGACTTCGTTGGCCTGTAGCTTTTCCCAGAGGGCAACAGATCAAACTGGGGTTAGGCAAGGTATGAGAGGTCTCCTGTGATGGCCTTGGTTTTTCTGAAGCAGGATGTGGAGATGTGTTCCAGGTTGGGCAGAGGGCAGCCGATGATCTTTTGGGCAGTGTTTAGGACCCTCTGCACCGCCTTCTTGTCCTTAGCTGTGGAGCCTGCGTACCACACACCCAGGCAGTATGTCGATACACTCTCCACAAAGGAGTGATAGAAGACCAGGAGTAGCTTTGTGTCCAGGTTGTTTTTCCTGAGGATGCTCAGGAAGTGTAGCCGCTGCTGAGAATTATTCACTAACGCCTTTATGTAGAGCCCCCAGGAGTGGTCAGCAGAGATGTGGCTGCCCAGAAAGTTGAAGTTGGCCACAGATTCCACTCCATTTATGAGGCAGGGGCTGTGGTCCTGTCTGATCCTCCATCCATCCATCCATTGTCTTCTGCTTATTCCAATTAAGGGTCGCAGGGGGACTGGAGCCTATCCCAGCGGCTACGGGCGAGAGGCAGGGTTCACCCTGGACAGGTCACCAGTCCATCGCAGGGCCAACATACAGAGACAGACAACCATTCACACTCACATTCATACCTATGGTCAATTTAGAGTACCAATCACCCTAGCCATTTGCATGTCTTTGGACTGTGAGAGGAAGCCAGAGTACCCAGAGAGAACCCACGCAGGCACAGGGAGAACATGCGAACTCCAGACAACACAGAAAAATCCTGTGCCCGAGTCCTGTGCCCGAGTCGGGACTCAAACCCGGAACCTTCTTGCTGTGAGGCCGCAGTGCTAACCACTGCACCACCGTGCAGCCGCTGTCTGAGCTTCCTGTAGTCCATAATGATTTCTTTTGTCTTCTGGACATTCAGGGTCAGGTTGTTGTCTGTGCACCACAGTGACAGCTTCACTACCTTGGCCCTGTACCTGCCTGGTGTGCACATGCTTTTATCACTACCCCCGGGATGCCTTGCACTTCCTTACTTATTTACAGTACCCTCAACACACACACTGTACAGGGTCTGTCACTGCAAGGTGATGCTGATGCCGCCCTTAGATCATTCATGTGGACTTTTTCACCATCCATACTATTTATTCATGTAAACTTCTTCTTAAAAATATTTTTAGGTTGTATGAGCAGGAAAGGTGTGATGGCTTTAAGGTACAGGGACCTTATAGTATCTATCTATCTATCTATCTATCTATCCATCTATCATCTATCTATCCATCTATCTATCATCTATCTATCTATCTATCTATCTATCTATCTATCCATCTATCTATCATCTATCTATTTATCATCTCTCTATCTATCCATCTATCTATCATCTATCAATCTATCTATCTATCTATCATCTATCTGTCATCAACTATCCATCTATCATCTATCTATCCATCTATCTATCATCATCTATCCATCTATCATCTATCTATCTATCTATCCATCTATCTATCTATCCATCTATCTATCATCTATCTATCCATCTATCTATCCATCCATCATCTATTTATCATCTCTCTATCTATCCATCCATCATCTATTTATCATCTCTCTATCTATCCATCTATCTATCATCTATCTATCTATCTATCATCTATCTGTCATCTATCCATCTATCATCTATCTATCCATCTATCTATCATCATCTATCCATCTATCAATCTATCCATCTATCTATCTATCTATCTATCTATCTATATGTAAAATGAAAGGTAGGCCACATCCTGACCATTTATGCTATGACATTATTTAGCAGAGTCCTGACATTCTCACCTCTGCCTAAGTAATATCTAATAAGATGTGTTACAACAATTATTGTCTGTTATAGGACGTATATATTTTATAGGACTTTGTGAATGAAACAACAGCAAATTCTGAGGCTTTTTTTTTTTTTTTAGAAAATGTCTGGTATATATAAATCAGTCTCAGGATAGCCCAATTATAGGCTGTTAAATTTGAGCTTGAATTGATGAATTCAATGAAAGTAAGCCGGATTAATTTTTTCCTCCCAAATGCCATTTTTAAAATAGTGCTTTCTGTGCTCAAAGCACAGTGTACGTTTCACTGTCACTATGGTCACGGAAGCCCTGAGGTCTTTTCTTTGGTCTTGTGACTTCCATCCTTCAATTGACAAAATAATACCCATTTTTGGTTTAGAACTATATCATAGTGCTAATCTCACTATACAAGCTAGTCTTGCGAGTTCCTCCTCTCGCAGCCGGAAACTCGAGGTTGCTGACTGTGGAGAACCGGTTGGCTGCTCTGGAGTCAAAAGTCTGTGTTTAAGAGAGTAATTCTACAAAGACAAGTTGGTGCAAAATCCCAAAATTGTGGTAAGAATATGTTTGGTGACTAGCTAAACTAAGAAATATTTGGTGGCTAGCTACGCTAAAAATAAGACTATGTCCGGTGGCTAGTTAACATAACATAAGTTTGAAGGAAGCTTTAGTTAGCCTCGTGGCCTTGTAAAAGAGTGAGCAGAACCAGTGTAAGGGGCCTATTAAATTGTGGTTTTCAGTCTTGTGATTTACAGGAAGTTGGATGTTGCTACACAGCTCTGAGACAAACTCTAGGCGCTATGAACCGGAGCATGGGTAAGATTTATGCTTTCATTCTGCTGTACAATGAAATTGGTATGTTAATAGAGAACATACAATTTTAAGCCTGCATTTTGTTTTCACACACTGATCTTGCCTTATAATGAGGCAGTGACCTTGTATTTGCTTGGAGCGCTGTCTGGAAGGCCAGATTTACATGATACCAAGAATGACTACATTGTGTGTAAGTAGCTTTTACTGTTTTCCCATTCCTTGTTTAATTTTACTGTGGCTTTTACATGCACACCACCTCCATTTATTTGTTTTCTAGCTGCCTGTAAGACCTACAACAAGACTGTGTAGAAGGTTCAGGTTCAGTAAGCCAGAAATGGCGGCGCAGGCAGAATCGGTGAGGAGTTCAGCTCAGAGTCATTCGAGAAGAGAGAGGGTAGACATCAGATTGGTTGTTGATCAGTTTGACTATTATTCAAGTGCATTAATATGTGTTGTGACTAAACACAGTGCATTGTATAGTGCCGATTATCTTTATTGATTTGTTTTCCAGCTGCTGGAAGTGCGCGTCCGTGGACTTCATGTCAGATGAGAAAGACGGAGTTGTTGGCAATTTGCTGGGGTGGATTGCGTGACCTTCATCCTCTCGGAGCAAGGAGCTATCTGACCTCTGCTCAAAGCTGCCGTCCAGATTGGAAGCGAAACCAAAATACAAATTAAAGCACCATCGATGACTGAGTGCAGACACAGTGGAGACATTTGTGGCTACAAGCTAACGGTTTCAGTGCTTTATGATTGTAGGCTTCCTGGTAATAATAGTGTAGTCCTTAGGATATAAATTCCATGATAATACAACATAATAGCATATCATAAAAAAATATGAATGACCAAATATTATTCTGCATATTTTATTATGAAGGGGTATAGGGTTGGGAGGGGTTTACATTTGTAATGACCGCAGGGTAACCAATAGGGACAGACCTCTAAACCAATCACGAGTGTTTTTTCTTGTTTAAAATTAGCGGTTTCATCCAATCGTGAGTGAAGAAATTCAAGCCAGTCCTGATGTTATTCTCTGGCCAGCCGCAGTTTCATCACTATTTGTATGAAAATCAGACCCTCCGCAAGGTCTCGAGGTTCGTTTCTGACAATTTCTGGCACTGCAAACGCGTTATGTAAATTTGCGTATGCTATCAGAAATTTGTGGGATCTACTGGCATTTAAGGGGACAAATCCTACTTTTCATGCAATGATGATCTGTGTGGCTGGTTTTGTTTGCCTCCTGAGGGGGTGTAGGTCAGGAATAGGATCAGGGAGAGATGATCTGATTGTCCAAGATGGGGGGGGGGGGGGGGGGGCGCGTCGCTCTGTTGGCATGGTTAATTTTAGAATAAACATGATCAAGTATTTTATTCCCCCAGGTTGCACACTTGATGTGCTGGTGGAATTCAGGGAGAACAGTCTTGACGCATGCTTTGTTAAGTCCTGATGACGTGGACATCCTCCTGACGAGCCCTCTGTTGTTTACAGAGCATGAGCAGAAGGTGGCCGAGGGCTGTGCTAACATTAGCATCTGAAGGGATGTAAATAGAAGCACACAATTAGCTCCTGTGGCAGGTAAAAGGACCGGCACTGTATTGACATGGCCTCTATGGTCCGGTGAGCAGTGTCTGTCTATTACTCTGCTGTTTGAGCACCAGTCCTCAAGCATGTAAACACTGAGTCACCCTCCTATGCTCTCACCAGGCTTGAGTCTGGTCTAGTGGTGGATCATACAGCATGCTAGTTCCACTGTAGCACTGGGGATTTGTAGGTGCAGCCAGGATTTGCTCACAATCAACAGACAACATTCACGGATGACATGGTTGTAGGTGATCTGTGACTGCAGCTCATCCATCTTTTTCGCGAGGGATCTGGCATTGGTGAGAAAGATAGATGGCAGCGAAGGTCTGTGCATTTTTTTCCTTAGCTGAGCTAGTAGGCCTGCCTGGTATCCAGCGCTTGCTGGGCCTGACAACAATCCATGGGGTGTCCGACAGTCTTGTTATCTCCAGTGGGATGTTATGAGTCTGTGAAAAGGCCCTTGCAATTTCCATTTTTGCATGAAATTCAATGCCTATAAGTTCCTGACAGTCGTAGATCATGCCTCTGTGACATGAGCTTAAACGAAGAAGGCTAAAAAGATATAAAAACACAAAAGGGTGCAAAGTAGTGGGAAGCCTTGGGCTGCAGCGTCCGTGTGCGCCACTGACTTGGTTTGGATGTCAGCCTCTTTTGGTTCTTGTACAGTTCGCTGAGGTAAAGTGGGAACATTATGTAACTTTAGATGGACTTGTTCCCCCTTCCGTACATCCAGGCCATTCAGGAGACAGAGATTCATAGAGTTCCACAAACTGCCTTCTGTCTGACACTGAATTTGCTGCTTTTTCTGACTCTGAAACTGCTTAGGCCTGTTGCCAAACTTCCCCTTCTTGATGATGAACCTGACTGTCTACCAAACTGACTTTCAGTATATTTCTAACCCTTTGCATAACATGGTTGAGGATGCTGGCAATGAGCCTGTAAGGTGTGTTCACACCAAATGTGACGCAAATTTTTCACTTTAAAATTACATGTAAAGTCTATGTAGAGGGACGAATAGAAGCAAATTCACATGTATACTCGCTGGTTGGCACGAATGACGCCAATAACGCCAAATACACGGCTTTTGTGATGTGAATTTCTCATATTTGTGTCTGCACGCAAGTTGAAAATATTCAACTAATGTGACAAATTCACATGACGCTGTGTTGAGAGAGCAGCATTAAGATTCCCCTGGCATCAGTGACGTCATTGACATAAAATATAAATGAATGAATGAATCTGTGAATTAGCTAAGTAACCATTTTATAGAGGAATCATTCAAAAAATATTATCCTCAAATTCATAAACAACTCTTAACACAACAAATAATGAGCTATGATTAAACTTCAGGACGACGATGCTTCATAAGGCATGAGATGTAAGCAGATGTCTTTCAATGGAAACAGGTAGCCGGACTAGCTGTTTTACTGCCATGTGCTTCCACTTCCTGATTAACTTGTGACAACACACACCATCATGTGACCCACTTCCTGATTTGAAAGCATAAAAACATGCTTACCAAAACATAGAACAAAACAGTCATGGATGAAAGCCTGGATTCTTCTCAGTAATGTAACATTCGGGCAGTTCAATGTTACGGACATCTACTGAAAGAAAAAATGCCAATTCTATGTTAATGGTCTCCTCATCGTTAATTTCTCTTCAGTTTTTTAGATTTGTAAATGAGTGTTCATGTTCCTCATTGTATATTGAACTTAAGCGTCATTATAGTGCCAGTCCAGTTATTTAAATACAGTTTTAAGTGAGGACTGAGTCATTTTAACAATTTCCTTGAGAAATGTTTGAAAAAAATTGAAATTCTATATGTCTTCCAAGAAAAAAATGGTAAATTCATTTTATTATGCAACATCCTAATGGAGACACTGATTTCATGGTACATACAACAAGAAGTCTTCAATTTTGTAGATAAGTGGCTATCCTAGCTGTTGTCAAGGTCTGCCAGAAAAAATGTGTTGCTCCGTAGCTTGAACACCTAACATGTTCCATGATCACCCTTCTCTTTCTAAATTCTAGCAGAATCCACTAAATAATCTAACACCCAAATACACTTCACAGTAACGAATTAAATATTATTCCTTCATATATTAAATTATGAAAGTACAAATCTAGGCAAATAAACAATATTTTAAATACAGATTTGTATGAAAATAAAGTTGGCTCTTACAACCATGATTAAGGAGAGTGACAGCTGTATGGAACCTATCCTTAATAAATAAATTTGACAGCTATGCCAACCACTACCCCTGTTTCTGATGAGCAAACTGCACAAAAACTTTTAAAAATCTTTTATTTTCAAGAAAGGCAGCTATGTTTATGTATTATCACATACATTATTATTGCCATTAAATATTACATTATCAAAGGATTTTTTTGTTAGATTCCAGGCCAATAACATAATAATCAACCAATAATCAAATGACTTATTACATTTGTTCAAACATATTATCACATCATTGGCTCAAAATTTGTATTACATGATTGGATTTATGACATTTTAAATGGCCAAAGTTATTGTGAAATTGGTTGGAAGTACATCATTGGTTGGTTTTACGCTATTGATTTCCTCAGCATGTGGAGAGTCCATAAAGTTACATGGACCCATGTTGTCTATCATATTTAGATACTTTCTTAAAAGCCTGTCTGCTTCCCTTCACCTCCTCACTTCTGCATGAGACTTGACAAAATTTTACAGTTGTGCTCATCCTCTGGTGCAAAGCTAGGGCAAATCATCAGTGGTGATGATGCCTGAGGTCACTACCACTGGGTGGTTCACGTCTTTCAAACATCAGACACCCTTGGTCAGGCAACCCAACTGAGGTTGATCAGACCTCCACTTGTGTCCTAACATCACTCAACCATGGATCTGCCCTTTTTAACCAGTCACCTTGAGGCATTATGTTCTGCCTCTGTGCTGTTGTAGATGGCCTTTCTCCTCCTCTCACCTGTGACGCTGAGTGCAATGTAAGCTTTGCAGAGAGACTGTCCTGCGAACCCTCTGCACCTATCTTCCACTGGCAAGCACCTTGCAGTCTAGCCCTTTCCTTGGGCAGTCACTGACCAGGCCATCATACTTACTCTTCTTGCACTTCAATGCCTCCTCCATATGCTCTTTCCATGGCACTGTGTGCTCCAGTATGATAATGTTCTTTGTTGCCTCTCACACCAGAGTGATGTCAGCCCTGAGGGTGGTCTTAGCTACATGCTGCGAGAACTTTAGTTAGCTACCAATATTCACTGCCAGCTGCCAGTCCTGTGCAGTGTTAAGAAGCCCGTATGTTGCTCTAGATGGTGGTGTTGGTTTCTCCCAGGCTCTGATGAAGTAGATGGTTTTATTCCCTGGTTTTTACCTGAGTCTGGTCTTGAGCACCTGGTCATGTCACTATCGGTATCGGCCTTCCCCCACAGCTTTTGGGCAGTAACTCAATATATGCTCCAGTATCCCCTTCCTCTAGCAGCAGGGGCATGCTGGTGTGTCAGCCAAGCCTGGACTAGCAACTTTATGCAGTATGGCTCTGCCCCTCAGAGGTCAGCCCATGTGATCTTCCTCTCCATAACTTCGTCCAAACTCGTCAAAGCCCCTTGTCTCATTCCCACTGCTCTGCTGGTCCTCTCCTCGTATGCAGCTGCTCTTATTTTGTTCTGGACCAGCTGCCTCCACTCCTTTCCCTGAGCCTTGTTAAACCTGATGTGGGGTGCGATGGTTTCCAGTCCAGCCCTTCCTTTGGCCACTGTTCCCACCAGGACTCTATGGCGTAGCCAGTACTCTGCCTGTACCACTGCAGCCTCTGTTCTTTATTTCCTGCTAGTTCTGACTGCAACCCCTGCTCCAGAGACTTTCAGGTCTGATAAATCACGGAGTTGCAGCACCTCTCTTGCATACAAGAGGCTGTCAGAGAACTTTCCCAAACTCTTGACCGCCTTCTCAGAGAAGGAAGGGATGGGTGTTCCTGCGATGGAGAATCGAAACTTGTCTGTCACACTGCCCTTTTTAAAGACCAAGGCTCTTGATTTAGCTGGCTTAAATGACGTCCTGGCCTTACCATCTTTTTACCCAAGCATGGAAAAAGGCGCACACCATATCAGGCATAGGTAATACAATGTGCTTGTTACAAGATGTTTCTGGTTTTCAGGAACATCAGACTATCTGTCCATTTAGGTGTCACAACAAAATGGATCCATGTGGCAACAACAAGAGGTGGAGGGCAGATACACCTCAAGATACTCTGTAACAATAGTTCCCACTGTTACAATAACGTGTGTGAGGGTGATGAAAATTAGTTCAGCATATGAATCTAAATTCATCAGCTACCCAGTTTGTGCTCTCTAATGTGTCATACACAGACACAAACATATTCATTTCAAATGCTAAGCTGGTTATTTAAGAATGTTGTACCTGATCAGCCTGGTGATGTTACAGAGAGAAGTCCATGATAATACACGCTTAGGAATCCAAAACTAAATGTCCACAACAACATGGTCTCAATGTGGCTGTAACAGAAGATTGTTCAATGGTTGGTTATTTCATTACATCAACTATTATTCCATTGAGAATTGGAAAAAAAAGGTAGTTAATGAATTATAGTCTAGGGCAACTTTTTTTTTTCTGCGGAGGAATGTAATGCTGTCATCAGGTTCTTTCACCATGGCACCACTGCTTCTAAGAAGCAAAAACAGTGACAGTTTAATTTGCAATTGCCAGAACACAAGCTAATACAGGCAGTGGAGTTGCAAAGAAATATGTTATTGTATATGCTGAGACCGTATGAACAATGAAAAGTGGTTATGACAGCCCTTTGCCTTCCTGGGAGAAAGATTGGGCTTTAATGAGAGAATAGTCCCAAATCAGCCAAGCCCTTGAAGCCAAGTCCTCAGACCATTTTCTGGGGGGATGCTTTACTTTAACAAATTCCTCCAAGGGTCTCAATTGTCTTGAATTTGGGTTAGTATTCACCAGAGCCCTTAGCAGGATGAAAATGCTGAGCTTTCGATTTTTTGTCACGCTACAAGGTTGTGGCATGGTGGTGAATTTTGATTATCCACCATTAATAGCACCATGAATGCTCTACCTAACTGCAGCCCACCCTGACTTATTTTACTTTGTTTTTTCAATCAATGTAAAAATAGGATAGAATATAGCCTGTACCATTTCTAGCTTTAATGAACACTCAGCTGGCATCCAGCAGCCAATTATATTTTGAGTATTCACCCAGACCCTGATATAAGAGTCATTTTTCCTGTCCTCAATTTACACCTTAAAAATTAAAAACATTATCAATATTGCATGTATGTAAACAAGTGGTGAGCCTTAACACTAGGTGTGCACACTCACTTATACCTCACGTATACCAAATTCAGAGGTGAGGTTTTCTTGGCCAGATGTGGCTGCATTCTTTCAATAGTGTGTACACAAATGCATCCTGAGCCACATTGGAGAACAGACAAATCAGCTCATGTCCTTTGTTAAAACAGAAATACAACTACTGAGTGCAAGAACAGCAACATATCACAATGTCAAGAGCATGTGAAAAGCACATAAAAAGATGTTATGACTGCATCGAACAGCTTTGCTGGGGTGTTCGGAACATGTTTCCTCTCTGCATATTTAAAGCAATGTACATGCATTTACCCCTTGAATTAAATACGTGTCGGGTAAAATCGTTGCAAATGGAAGTTATGTGTTTACTTGCACATAGAGCTGGTAAGTAAGATTCAATCAAGTCAAGTCAATTTACCAACCAAAGTTATCTCATGACACTTTACAAGTAGAGTTGTCACGATTTGCAAAAACCGGCAGACCCAAAAGCAGACAAACACAATGAAAGTTCAAGGGTGTTTATTTGAACTAAAGCTGAAGATAGGAGGTAGTGGTGTAGACCAGGGGTGGACACGAGCAGGCGGGCAGGCAAGGCAGTTGGTGGTGCAGTCGCTGAGGGGAGGCAGAGAAAGAAGTCAAAAGTCACAAGAGGCAAAAAGTCACAGGGATAAAAAAACTGGATTTCCAAAAAATACAAAAAGAGCAGAGATTCTCTAGAGCTAATAGGCTAAAACTAGAATTGGCTAGTAGCGTTACCACACACGGGAATTGGTGCAACGATCTGGCATCGCAGGCAGGGCAGATCAAACACTTATAGGCTTCCAGTGACGAGCTGATGGCAGGCAGGTGAGGACGATGAGGGAACTGGAACCAGGTGCGCCTGCTGGAAGCCGGAGCCAAGCCACCGCCCAAAAACACACGCCCACTCACAAAACACAGATACTGACAGGGACTGTGACAAGAGTAGGTCTCGCACCACACTCCTTCAATTAGTTTACACCCAACAATTCTCCATGGACAAGCACATCTTGCAATAGCATCAACTAAAACCTTCCTTTTAACAGGCAGGAACGTTAAGCAGATTCAGGCTTAATGAGAATGGCCATCTGCTTTCACTAGTTGGGGTGAAAGAGAGCAGGAAAGCAGAAAAAGACAGCGACAAAGAGAATAAAAGGGGGAGGGAATGATGGACAGACAGGGATGTGAACTGGCTGGAAGGAGAAAGATGGCAAACATTACCAACACCCCCTACCAACTATAATCTTGACAGGTTACTCAAGCAATCAATTTCACCATGATATGGGCAATTATGTGCTGGCAAACACAATGCTGATGTTAATGCCAGTACAGTCAGAATACTGATATAAATACTATAAGTACTAATACTAATACTGATACTAAGCATGGCAGCTTAAGCCTCTTCAGCTCTGCAGCCTCTTCTAGCAGCAGCAGCAGCCAATCATCTAGGAAGTGGGGAAGCACAAAGGCTCCGGAGAAGAAGTTCAGTATGAGTACAGGAGGACAGAAAGGACAAAGACGAGGAGAGAGAAGCCCAGTGTATCATGGGAGATCCCCCAGCAGTCTAGCTAGCCCTAACTATAAGCTTTATCAAAAAGGAAGGTCTTAAGTCTGCTCTTAAAAGTGGAGATGGTGTCTGGAGCCAATCCCAGCAGCCTTCAGGCAAGAGGCAAGGTACACCCTGGATGGGACGCCAGTCCATCACAAGGCCAACACCTAGACAGACAACCATTCACGCTCACAGCCATACCTAGGGTCAAATTGGTGTATCCTAGTGAAGTGGATTGCGGGAGGAAGCTGGAATACCCAGTAAAAACCCACACAGGCACAGAGAGGGAATGCCAACTCCGCACAGAAAGACCCATTGCTCGAGGTGAGGCTCGAACCCGGAACCTTCTTGATGTGAGGCAACAGTGCGAACCCCTGCACCACCATGCTGCCTTCCTCTATCCTTCAATTCAATTCACATTCGTGGTAGAGGAATTCAAAGTTGCGAAGTGCAGAGTTGTAATGATCTACAGAGATTTCCAGGATGAACAAGGCAGGCATGCAGGCATCATCACAAGACCAGCGCACAAGTGGGCAGCTCACTCATCAGTTGCACAAGCCAAAAGCAATGACTGAAAATATGTGACATCATTGGAGCACCATGCACAGGAAGACAGGTTTATCACACCTCCCATTTCCAACAGTGGAGGAAGGTATGAACCAGTGACAGAAGAGCCATGATTCAAGAGAAGATATGGAACCTGGAGGAGAAAGTACAAAGGTCAAGGGGAGTGGAGTTATCTTCCCAAGGAGCCTGGACCAAATTGGACCTCGCCAAGAGTAAGATCACTGTGGAGGCTAGAGTGGCACCAGACAAGGTACTTGTGACACTTCCTAACATCTTAGAGCAGGAGAGAAAGAAGAAATGCCATCCACTTTGGAAAACAACATTAATCCAGTTTGTAAGGAAGGGGTGGAAAAGCCACCAAACACAGTCACAACAAGAACCAGCCTGTTAAAAAGCAGAGCTATTCACTTAAAATTGGATCAAATAGGGATGGATTTTAATGTCAAATCTGGATTTGTTAGGTAGTTCTTACTCCCAACTCCACTGACATTAAATTGAAACAGCACTGGGACTAGGCTTCATATTGAATATGGTTTATGGATTGATGTATGCCAAGATAAATAATACACACATGCACACGAACACACACAAACACACACAAAATCACAATAGCAATAGCTATGTAAAAAAAAAATAAAAATAAATTCAGTGTACATAAATCAGTCCCTTCAGGAATTCGCGATTTTGCGATCGCAACTATTTAAGCAAATTCAGGCAATTCCTGCAAATTTTGCATGCCCAGCAATTTTATCCAATCACCACAACTTTAATCCAACTTTGAACAATCGCAACACTCCTTCTTTTCATGTCACCCTTTACGTCGTCATTTACAGTTCCTGTTTCTACTCGCGAACATGCTCGCTTGTGTGAGAAGGAAATATGTCGCATTTGCCTACGTAAATCACTGTGCTCTTCAGTTTCCCCATACTCTACATGAAAGTGGTGGTTTTGTTCCCCATGTAATATTGTGGTTGAACACAAAAGTAACTTATCAATTGACAAGCATTTTTTCCACCACAGAATACCAACGGAAAGACTCAAAACTGCGCAAACAGACAAGACAAATCCCTGTGTCACGGTGATTTATCCACTGTCAAATCAGTATTATTTATTTGTTTTTTTTATAATTAAAAACTGTTTAGATACTTAACACGAAACCCAACTTTCTTTTTATCGCCACCCTTCAACTTAAGCAATTGCCTTACTTTTAATCATTTGTTTATGCACTTTATTTTCAACTGTGGAATTTCATTTATTTTGTATTTGTATTCAATATCTGTTGAAACAGAGTATTTATGGCTGTGTGTCAGCTCAAATTAAATAACACTATTCAGTTTTAAAGTTTAAAGTTGCCAAGTTCAGAGGCACTGAGAAATTATTTTATTCAGTAATTACTGAGTTGTCACATTCTGAAAAGAACAAGTTTTGTTATCATTATACTGCAAGTTCTATGAACCTGAATTTTTGTTTTCCTTGCTAAGCTACAACTTAAAGAGCGTTGTTCTGGATGGTGATATAGTTTCCCAATGCACATACTACAATAAAAGAGTTGGAGTATGAGAATTTAAAGTTTCATTATTGATCAAAAATTTTGAGGCACTTTTTCAAAAAAAAAAAAAAATTTAAATTGCAACTTTTGTTGACACTTTTCACTGAAGCTGCCGCAAAATCAGGCATTTTAGGCCACAACAATCATAAAAAGTGCCGCAAAATCCTGGAGGGATTGATATATTGAAATACATTTTCTCCTATTTGCCACCTCCAGCTGAGCTATGCATCGTAAGGTGGAAGAACAAGGTAAACCATATGCAGGTTCCCATGACAACATTTACTATCTGTGTTGTCAACCCACAATGATTACAGCTGATAATCATGACTGCCAGTCTGTTCGGTGTTACTCATATCTCCAATGAATGAACTGCATGAGTATGCTATTACTCTGTCACACAAGCGCTACAATCATGTAGCATGTATTCACTAAAATGTCTCCTTTTTCCCCTCCATCTCAGGCTGTACCCTTGTGGAAATGCTAAAAGATAGAGAGAAGGTAATTTTATCCTTTACAGACAGAAAAGCAAGGGAACAGGTAAAAAGAGGAGTGGAGAAGAAGCAGTGAGTAGTTAAGAAGGCTGAGGCAAGAGGGAGAATAACTTCCAGTGAATAAAGGAAATAAAAGGGGGATTTATTTTGGCTCACAAACAGCCAATTCATAACTTGGTGCTGCCTGGCTAAACTGTATTACTCTGCTAGTTTACAGCCTTGGTGGTGAGCAAAAAGAAACATTTATTATCCAGAAAAAATCTTTTTCTGACATGGCCAGTATAATGTGCAAAAGAGGTAAAATCAAATCATAAGAAATCAAGGAGAGGATAAATGGCTTAGGACACTTTCTTTTACAGTCCAGCTGACAGGCATGAAGGCAAATGCCCTTATAAGTAACTTGAATATTATCTTCACTGAACGGGAAACAGAAAAAGAGGTGAGTATGTTTTAAACATTTAGGTCTTTTAAAATAGTGACTTAATTGACCACCAAGCTGCAGCAGAGGATGATAATTAACATTGTGATGACAAGCCTTTAATTGATAGATGTAGCTTGTCTGTAACAGATTAGTGACTAAATGCAGCATAAACTTAAATCAAGGAGCCAAACTACTGAATTCAATGGCAATGGCAACTCTGTAGAAAAGCCAGAGAAACCTCATCTCAGTGTGAGAAGGAATAAATCAGGAGCCAATCAAGAAATGAAAAGTTACGGTTCAGCCATGTCTTAACATTTAATAGTTATATTTGTTACATGCACAAAAAACACAGTGTAGTCAGAGATGTGATGTGGAGTGTGGCAATGACGTTAGTCCAGTCAAGCACCAGAATAGAAACATCCTATAACATATTAGACCTCATTTTCAAGTGGTACATGCAATTTCTTTTAAACCTGTCATTAATTTCAAGGTACATATTTGCCTTCACCAAGGACATAAAGTTATCATTTGATTGATTTGTCTGTCTGTAGGCCGATAAGTTATGTCAGAGCAAATTCTTGTGGCTCTCCAGTGAAAAGAAAGTGGCTTGCACTCTTCTCAGATACTGTAGCAAAGATGCCTCATTTTAAGAGTGTGCAACAAAGAACAGTGTTATTTGACTTGGCGTTGCCATCACTGACAGCAGTGCAGTATCAGTGGAAACCAGGCTGGTTTGACTAGCTGGGGCCAGGAATGAGCATCTTTGCAATCTGTGTCAATGCTGGTATAACGTTCCCCTATAAAATGTAGCATTATTCATAACAATATGTTAGGTTTAGTAACAGTTTTCTGATTGTTCAAAAGAGGTTACTTACTGAGCATGAATCCACAGTAAAGAAAAAAAAAGCAGTAAAGAGGCAGAGTAGGAAATCATAAGCAATTAATGGGTGAGAAGAGTACAGTGTTCATTTATGGAGGTAAGTTATTGTGAAATTTGATATCCCTACATAGCACCTATGACATAAAATATTTTGTTTCCATTTCAAGTTTTAAATGTAGATATGTAGGTGTCAACAGGTGTGTCTGCGCGTGTGGCTCAGGGGATGAGGAAAAAACAAGATTATGCAAGCCTTGTACATGCAAGTTGGGATATGTGTTGATGAACACTGTCCTGCTCCACCACCACACCATAACATAGAATATTCAGTGTTGTACAGAGATAAAGCAGGGTGTGGAACTCAGAAAACATGTAACAAATTAAAATGAACAGAACACAAAAGACAACCTGGTAACATGAAGGCTCAAGCAATGGGTGAGGTGATGAGTAAGGTGACAGGAGTAAATGAACATGAGGATCTGATGAAGAACTGACTGATTAGAAAAATTAAATACACACTTAACTAATGATGCAACAAGAAACAGGAGGGAGAACTCAAGGACAGGGAAGGAGTACATTGGGTAGGAAACACTAGGAGCAGGGCTGTGGCTGAGGAGGACTGATTAACTGGCAAGACAGAGGTGATTACTTAAAAAGGCGAGAAACTGACGGACAGGAAATGTCAAGCAAACAAAGAGACAGGAGGAGCTTTCAAAGTAAAACAGGAAGTAACCAGAGTGAACTGAAACATTATAAAAAACAAGAAACAAACTCATGAAAAATAAGAAACACAACTTAGAATCCAAAACTGGATGTCCATATTTAATAGTGCGCACACCCAAAATAGGATCATGACATATTATGCAAATAGTACTGCTCATATGCAATTTTTAGTTGAGGTCATTGATCATTTTCTTTGTGCAATTTATTAAAAAGGAAAATTATGCAGGGTTTAAGGTAATGGGTGTAATGGGCTCTTGCAGGGCCTGTTATCTCTGACATGATCAAATGTTTAACCAATACAGAGACAGTCATGCCAGTGTGAAACCTCAAAACAAATAACCCATGTAAAAAATGTTGTCAACTTAGAAACTTTCATTGCATAAAATACATTTTTTTTATTCTTTTAATTTGAAAAACTGGGTAATGGTTCACAACAATATTTTATAACTTGAGCAAATTATGATAAATATCTTGCCTCCAACCTTATTTTTTTAATATCCATGGAAAGAATTTATTAAAGTCTGTGTAAAGGAAATGCAGAGATCTTATTCAAAACAAGAAAATGTTTGGTGAAAAAGTGCAAAAAATTTACTTTGTATGCAGTGCTTCATTTTATTAAATAATATTCTTTGTTTCCCTCCATTTTGTCATTTTGGTTTTTGTAGGTGCGTCCAACTGTTGGACTGCAGGGTGCAGTCCGGATACTAACTACATAAATCCTCTCATTTACACTGTAATACTATAAATGCTTCATGCAGCGTCAGCATCAGTGTTTGTCCCACTTTCTCAAGTTTATCCATCCATCCATCCATCTATCCATTTTCTACTTTTTATCCTGTTAAGGGTTATGGGGGCACTCGAGCCTATTCCAGCTGCCTTCAGGTGAGAGGCAGCTTACACCCTGGATGGGTCACCAGTCCATTGCAGGCCCAGCACATACAGACAGACAACCATTTGCTCTCAGCCACACCTACGGTCAATTTAGAATATCAATCAGCCTCGTCAAGTCTATTTAATTTATATCGTGCCAAATCACAACAAAAGTTACCTCATGACACTTAACAAGTAGAGCACTCTAGTACCACTCCCGCTCAATGAATTTACACCCAACAATTCTCCATGAGCAAGCACATCAGGTAACACAGGCAACGAAAACCTTCCTTTTAACAGGAAGGAATGTTGAGCAGATCCAAGCTCAATGGGGACGGCCTTCTGCTTTGACCATTTGGGGGGAAAGAGAGCAGGAGAGTGGGGCAGAGACAAAGACAGATAATGGAGGAAGACAGATATACAGAAGGAAAGAGAGGGGTAGAAATAAAGAGAGAGAAAGGGAAGAGACTGATGGACAGACGGGGATGTGAGCAGGTGGTGCTATGGGTGGTAGCTTGAGCCTCTTCAGGTCTGTAGCCTCCTCCAGTAGCACTCGGGATCTGGGAAGCGGGGAGCCAGAAGGCTCCAGAGAAGGAGGAGTTAGTAATACGTATGAGTATGATTTATGTATAACACATATAGGAGGACAGAGAGCAGCCTAACTATAAGCTTTATCAAAAAGAAAGGTCTTAAGTCTATTCTTAAAGGTTGAGAGAGTGTCTGCATCCCAGACCGAAACTGGGAGACGGTTCCTGACTGTTGAGGATTTTGTATGTTAGAAGGAGAATTTTGAATTCCATTCTGAATTTGACAGGGAGCCAATGCAGAGAAGCCAGTACAGGAGAGACATGGTCTCCTCTGCTAGTTCTTGTCAACCCAAAGGCAGCAGTGTTTTGGTTCAGCTGGAGAGTCTTTGGGGAATTACTGGTGCAGCCTGATAGAAGGGAATCGCAGTAATCCAGCCTGGAAGTGACAAAAGCCTGGACTAATTTTTCTGCAGTGCGGTGGAGGGATTATATCTCTTGGCTGGCCTGGGAACGCCTCGGGATCCTCCCGGAAGAGCTGGTTGAAGTGGCTGGGGAGAGGGCAGTCTGGGCTTCCTTGCTGAGACTGCTGCCCCCGTGACCCAGACCCACCGGATGAAGCGGAGGACGACAAAGACGAATTTTTCTGCATCTTTTTGAGACAGGATGTGCCTGATGTTAGCGATGTTACGTAATGAAAGAAAGCAGTCCTAGAAAAGTGCTTAATGTGGGAGTTAAAGGACAGATCCTGATCAAAGAGAACTCCTAGGTTCCTTATGGTAGTGCTGGGGGCCAAGGTAATGCCATCCAGGGTAACTATCTCATTAGACAGAGTGTCTCTAAGATGTTTTGGGCCCAGCACAATAACTTCAGTTTTGTCAGAGTTTAATAAAAGGAAATTATGGGTCATCCAAGTTTTTAATCTCCTTTAGACAGGCCTCCAGTTTAGTCAGCTGATTTGTATCATGTGGATGCATTGATAAGTACAGTTGCATATCGTCTGCATAGCAGTGAAAATTAATCAAGTGTTTCCTAATAATGTGACCTAAAGGAAGCAGGTATAAGGTGAAGAGGATTGGTCCAAGCACAGAGCCTTGTGGGACACCATAACTGACTACAGGGTTTTTTTCTCCAGGATTTTGAAAAGAAAAGGAAGGTTTGGTATTGGTCTGTAGTTGGCCAAAACTTCTGGAACTGAAACTGCTACTTTAAAGGACTGTAAGTACTGTACTTGGAGCGTCCAGTCCATGCCGCGGTGCAGTGTAAAAAGAGCATCACACGATATTTTCAGTCATTTGTACTCACCCTCAAGATGGAGAGCAGAAGAAGGAATGCTTATGATGCAGCTTTCAAGTTAAAGGCAATCAATCTGGTGGTTAAAGATGGAAATAGAGCTGCAGCACGTAAGTTTGGCATAAACGAATTGATGGTGAGACGCTGGAGGCGGCAACATGACGAACTGACCCAATGCAAAAAGACTACAAAAGACTTTATCTGATTTCAGAACTAAATTGGATATAAACTCTGAGAATTCAAATAAGAATACAGAGTAAGGACCAGGAGGGTGGTACACAATGATAAATAAGAGTGGCTGTAGAGTTGCTGCACAGTGGTGCAGTGGTCAGCACTGTCGCCTCACAGCAAGAAGGTTCCGCGTTCGAGTCCCGGCTCAGGCACGGGATCTTTCTGTGTTGAGTTTGCATGTTCTCCCCGTGCCTGGGTTCTCTCCGGGTACTCTGGCCTCTTCCCACTGTCCAAAGACATGCAACTGGGGACGAGGCTAATTGGATTCTCTAAACTGACCATAGGTATGAATGTGAGTGTGAATGGTTGTTTGTCTCTATATGTTGGCCCTGCGATGGACTGGCGACCTGTCCAGGGTGTACGGTGTACCCCGCCTCTCGCCCGTTGACGCTGGGATAGGCTCCAGCCCCCCCGTGACCCTTAATAATGGGAATAAGCGGAAGACAATGGATGGGCTGTAGAGTTTTCCAGGCTGAATGAGACAAAATAAGAATCAGGCTTTCAAATGAATTGAAATTAATTTTGGGTTTGGAATTTATTTCTAAACATCTGTCAAAAATGGCACCAACTCCACCTCCTCAGCCAGAGCCTCGGGAATATGAGTGTTAGTGTGACTGGAAGGAGTGGATTTATTTAGACTAACATACTGATCATCACGCAGCCAGGTTTCAGGGAGACAGAGCAGGTCAATACAATTGTCAGATTTCATTTCATTTACCAATTCAGTTTTTGGCCTCAGGGATCTGATATTCAATAGTCCACATCTAATATTTATATTATTTTCAGTTAATTTAGTGGTTGTGTTGATTTGGATTAGGTTTTTCTGATTGAATCCTCTACAAGTAGAACTGAAGTGAATAGGGGGACAGACACAGTCTCTATGGAGTTGTGGGTGGGTAACTGCCTGAATGGACGTGCAGAGATGGCAGCTCTGCTTCCTGGTTTGAACTCCAGGTTGTTGGGTTTTTGATTCTATTATAAACTGGGCCATATTTCTAGAAATGAGAGCAGCTCCGTCCAATGTGGGATGAATGCCTTCTCTCCTAATCAGACCTGGTCTCCCCCAGAAAGTTTTCCAATTATCTATGAAGCCCACTTGGTTTGCTGGACACCACCTCAAAAGACAGCGGTTGAACAATGACATGTTGCTAAACATGTCGTCGCTGGTCCGATTAGGCAGGGGTCCAGAGAACACTAAGGAGTCCGACATCGTCTTCGCAAATGTACACACCGACTCAATATTAATTTCTGTGACCTCCAACTGGCGTATTCGGATGTCAATACCACCATCGTGAATCACGATTTTATCATATTTACATTTACTTTTAGCCAGCAGTTTTGAATCTGACTCAGCGTTGCCCCTGGCCCCTGGAATGCACTTGACTATGGTTGCCGGTGTCGCAAATTTCACGTTTCTCAGAAAGGAACTTCCAATTACCAGAGTTGTTTTGTTGGTGGGTGTGTCACAGAGTGGGGAGAACCTATGATAGACGTGAATTGGTGGTTGGTCACTGACAGAAGGCTTCTGCTGAGGACTATGCTTCCTTCTGACAGTCACCCAGCTGCCCTGGTTTTCCTGGCTTCTCAGGAGCTGCCGGGAGAGCGCTAGTCCCTGCAGTAGGGACTGGCTAGCTCTTGCGGCTAATTGTTTGGATCCATCAGTGCGGAGCTGCCGCAGGTCCAATTCAACCATGCTAAGCCTCACTTCCAATGCTACAAACAAACTATATTTAATGCACTTATCCGTGATCACTTTAGGAGGCTGAGGAGTAACTGAAAATGTGGCACACTGAGCAGGAGAGAGGACAGCGAGAAGGAGAAGCCATTGTTGGCTTAGAGTGGAGAGTTTACAGGAAAGAAAGACTGCCGTTACAAGACAGATGGTCTTTAAACTTCGGCCAAATAAAGTAGATAGACATGTAGTTTTGGCAGATAATTAGTTAACGAAAAAGGAATTAGCAGGGATGATCACATTTTATCTAGCACAACAAAGCAAAGCACTACGTTCAGCAACGTACAAACAGGAAGAGAAGTCACACGCTTACCGTAACGCAGGTAGAAGAGGAGCAGGAAGAGCTTAGTCCCCACTTGCATGTCTTTGAACTGTGGGAGGAAGCAAGAGTACCCGGAGAGAACCCACGCAGGCACAGGGAGAACAATCAAACTCCACACAGAAATACCGTGTTCAAGCCAAGAACCCAGAACCTTCTTGTGTGAGGCGACGGTTCTAACCACTGCACCGACATGCCATCCCTTCTTTCTCAAGTCAGTGAGCATAAATTATCATAGATCCTTTATGCTAACTCGCTATGCTGTGGAATTGTTGTGGAACTATTGTTGTAATGTAATTGTTAGTTAATAATAATTGTTGTAATTCGCAGAGCAACTTAGTTACCTTATTCACCTTTCGGAGGGAAGAAAAAGTGAAGGAGAGGTTGATTGATTTTATCAGGAGTTACATTGATGGAGACTTGACTTCATGTCACCCAGGAAGTTTAAAATAAACTTCTACCAGCAACAGCTTTCACCGCATTAAAAGTGGAATTTTCGTCCCTGTAAATGCCTGTGGATCCAACAAATTTCCAGCAGTTTATAGTATTTTACAGCCTCTGAACGTCGCGTTTGTTGTGCCACAAATTGTCAGAAACCAACAATGAGCGCTCGCAGGGGGTCTGATTAGGATATGAATAGCAGTGAACCCCTGGCTGGTCAGAGAATTACATCAGGACTGGCTTGAATTTCCTCACTCTTGGATGAACAGCTAATTTTAAACAAGAAAAAAAAATCACTCATGATTGGCTGAGAGATCTATCCCCACTGGCTCACCTGGGGTCATTACAAATGTAAACCCCTCTCTTGCAAAAATACAATATTAATAGAAATATATTTTATTCTTTCATAGTCTTGTGTAATGCTGTTATGTTGTATAGTCATGGAACTGTTATCCTAAGGACTACACTATTATTACCACAAAGAGTACATTGAGGAAAGGAACAAAGAACAAGAACACGTTTATGCAAAGAAGAGGTTTATCAGCAAAAATGCACACAAATTTGTATAAACACATAACTATAGGTCTACAAACACATAACTATGTACAAAGATAAACGCACACAACCTCCTGCACAAGAAGTCTACAATTCTACAGCACTGAAAACTATTTTGCTTGCAGCCTCGAATGTCTCCACTATTTCTGCATTCAGTTGTCTGCGGTGTGTTGCCTTGTATGTGTGGTTTGCTTCCAATCTGGACTGCAGCTTTTAACAAAGATTGGATAGCTCCTTCATTCCATAGGATAGAGGTCACATAATCCACCCCAGCAAACTGACAACAACTCCGTGTTCCTCATCCAACATTAAGTCCATGGACACGCACTTCCAGAGCTCCACCTCATCATCTGCTAGGACACTCCATTTCACTTCCAGCAGGTGGAAAACAAATCAATACTCTGGTTCATAGTGCCTACAATTTGTCTCTGAGTTGTGTAGTCAACATATGGCTGCCTGTAAGTTCCAAGACTGGAAAAAATACAATTTAATAAAGCCCCTTACACAGGTCCTGCTCACTTTTTCTTTTTCAAGGCCAATAGGCTTGCCTACTTTAGCTGAAGTAGCCACCAAACATAGTCTTACTTTAAGCATAGCTAACCACTGAACATTTTTTAGCTTAGCTAGCCACTGAACATTTCATAATGTAGTTAGCCACCAAACATCCTTAACGCAATTTTGGGATTGTTCCCCATTTTCTCTTCATATAAGTATTGCCTCCAACACAGACTTTTGACTCCAAAGGAGCCAACCGATCCTCCACAGACAGCAACTTGGAGTTTCCCGTTGTGCACGACCAGTTAGTGGCAAACTGTAAACTCTGGTAAGCTGACGAGAAAGCCAACTGATAGTGTACAGCAGTTTCTTCTCGTCAGTCTGCGGACTTGCTAAAAGAGGTTGATCGTGTCCATGCAGAGGAGTGGAAAGTGAGATGCCATGCCAAAAACATGTCAATGTGTCTGTCTTGCGAGTACTTCCATATGAGTCATGCTATTGACCTCGCACATGACTGGACGAGGGCTAAGAGGCTCGTTGGCCTCCTCCAATCAAAGGCAAGGTCATTGTTACACCAGTAGAACTCGAAAGACGAACTTGTATAATAAGATTAACATTATGAGATATTTCTAAACCATAACGATGTTTATTTTGTCAGTTGGACCATGGAAGTCACGAGACCAAAGAAAAGAGCTCTGCGCTTCTGCAACCATGGTGACAGTGAATTGTACACTGTACTTTGAGTGCAGAAGGTGCTATTTGAAAAATGGAGTTTGGGAGAAAAAAAAAATCTGGCTTACTTTCATTAAATATATCAGTTCAAGCTAAAATTTAAAAAGGTTATAATTGGGCTATCCTGAGCCTGATTTATTTATACCAGAGATTTTCTAAAAGAAAATATCACTGCTTTGAATATGCTGTTGTTTCATTCACAAAATCCCATAAAAACTATACTAAGTCATATAGCAGACTATAATGGTTAGAACACATCTCATTAACTTAGCTATTACTTAAGGAGAAGTGAGAATGTCAGGAGTCTGCTGAATAGCATAATGGCATAGATGGTCTTGAGATGTGGCCTATTTTTATTTTATAGATAGATAGATAGATGATACATAGATAGATAGATAGACAGATAGATAGATAGATAGATAGACAGACAGATACTTTATTGGTCCCCAGTGAGAAATTTCAAGGTCCCTGTCCCTTGAAAACATCACACATATCCTGCTCATACAACCTAAATGATATTCTAAAAAAGAGGTGTACATAAAAAAATAATACAGACAATGAAAAAGAACTGAATAAAAGTTCACATGAATGATCTAAGCATGGCATCAGCATCACCTTGCAGTGACAGGGCAGACTCTGTACAGTGTGTGTTGAGGGCACTGTAAATAAATAAGGTAGAAGGCCAGGAGACCAGCATTAAATAAGGACAATATAACATTAAAAATAACACATATATAAAAATAACATTACATATATAACAAATATAACAGATAAAGCATTAAAAAATGTCACCTCTGGTCATTGTAGTGAGTACAACTCCCCCTGCTACTCTGATTTACATTTGTATAGCTCACAGAATTTTCATTTACATGTTAAAGCCCCATTTATTGTTATATGCACTCAAAGGCCGACCATTCCCCAAAGAGCTCATCCATGATCCACCAAATATGGCCTTTTTCTTTTCTTTGTTGCTTCTAGAATAAACATTACCAAATCATACATAGGGTTTTAAAAGGGGTCCAGTGACAGAAGAAACAGTCTCCTGTTACACACGTGGATAAATACAGCGTTTTTAACTGTGCACTTTTTTTATGTTAAGCAAATTACTGTTGATGGAATGTAGAAGATGGAAAGAGAGCTTCATTTTGCCAAAAGTGTCCTGTTATTTAATTTAAATGCATGCATCACACACATGTTTCAGTCATTTAAAAATTATAGATAATCCTCTGATGTTGATATTGCCCATTATGGAAAAGGGGGATAATATGTAATATGATTAATTCTAGGGCGGCACAGTGGTGCAGTGTTAGTACTGTTGCCTCACAAAAAGAAGGTTCTGGGCTTGGGATCATTCTGTGTAGAGTTAGCATGTTCTCCCTGTATCTGTATGGGTTTTCTGGTACTCTGGCTTCCTCACACAGTCTAAAGACATGCAAATGGAACCTGGGTTAATTGAATAATCTTAATTGACTGTAGGTGTGACTGTGAGAGTGAATGGTTGTCTGTCTATATGTGTTGGCCCTTCGATGGACTGGTGACCTGTCCAGGGTGAACCCCGCCTCTCGCCTGAGAGCAGATGAATGGATCGATGTGTAATTCTAGCAATTTTCACAAGGCTAGTATTTATGTGACGGGACAGTGTTAAAACGCAAGTATTTTCAATTGTTATATCTTTTTGCAAAATAATCCCTTCCTACCACAATTATGACGGAGTGCCAATGCAACATAATGAAAAAGGTCACCCGAGAGGTTGAATGTCATACAGACCCCTCTGGTGGAAAGAGGACTGTGGCCACACAATTGTCTACATCATTTAAACAACTGAACATCTGTGGAAAGAGCTGAAACATGCAGTCTGCAGAAGGCACCCTTCAAACCTGAGACAGCTGGAGCATTTTGCTCACGAGGAGCGGGCCAAAACACCTGTTGACAGGTGCAGAAGTCTCACAGAGATTTACAGAAATCATTTGATTGCAGTGATTGCCTCAAAGGGTTGTGCAACAAAATGTTAAGTAAAGGGTACCATCATTTTTGTCCAGGCCAGTTTCGTGAGTTTGTTTTTTAAAATTATTCTGTTGAACCACAATTCAAAAGCAATGCCTAGTTTTCATGACTTAATTTTCAGTAAATTTTTATCTATTATTACGTTGTCAGTTTCAAGTTATTTCAGTAACCATTGTGGGTTTTTCTTTCCTTAACGGAAGGGTACCAACAATTTTGTCCACGTGTGTATACCAAGGAGATGCAATGACACCACTCCTGTTCTGCATGGACCTGAACCCCTTCAGTCAGATCATCACAAAGAGTGGTTACAGAATCTGACTCTGAAGCGGGGCATCAATCAGCCACCTGGTCTACATGGATGACATCAAGCTGTACACCAGGAATGAACGAGAAATTGACTCATTGATCCGCACCACCAGGATCTACAGCAACATAGGGACATACAGTAAGGATGTCATTCGGATTGGAAAAATGTGCCCGGATGGTATCAAGGATAGGCAAGATGATCAGAACTGAAGGGGTCAACCTACCAGAGGGGAATATAGGTAACATCTAGAGCAGCTACAAGTACCTTGAGATCCCACAGGCTAATAGAAACCACGAGGAGGCAGCAAGGATGTTAACCACTACCAAAGTCCTCCAGAGAATAAGACAAGTACTGAGAAGTCAGCTGAACCGTAAGAACAAGGTCCGAGCCATCAACATGTACGCACTGGCAGTCATCAGATACCCTGCTGGGATCGTAAGCAAAGGAGGAGTTAGAAGCCACAGACATAAAGACCAGAAAGCTTCTCACCATGCAGTGTCACCCTAAGTCCAGCATCCTGAGGCTGTACACTCAGTGGAAAGAGGGAGGATGAGGACTAGTGAGCATCAGAGCCACTGTCCAGGATAAAACATTGCTACTATATTGCACACACACATCGACCTGTATATACATGCTTAATAAGTGGCTGACATTTAGGTGCAAGGGTCATTAAAGATAAGTGGCTGACAAGTTCTAATCAAGACAATGGACAGATTTGTGAAATCATACATTATCTTTATTATTCACAAAGACAACACTGAAGACATAAGTAATGCTGTGACAGAAGATGTAAAATGTTACATAAAAAAGTGAACTTTAAACATTAAATTTGTCTGTGATCAACTGAATAATGCAGCAGGGAAACTATGTGTCAATTTTCTCTCTTCCTGTTGAAGCCTGTCCTTTCACGGAACATGTCATATTTAAATCACAAATTTGAGAACCACCGTTATGACGGTCAAAGAAATCTTTATGAGATCTGGTACGTAGACCGACCGGCGCATTTTTAAGTACACTATTGGATAATAACTAGACGGGTGTCATGATACTGGACCCCAAACAACTTCTCTCTTTGCCAGTGTAACCTGTCAAAAAATTGATAAACTAAATACACAGTTAGGTATTTAGATGTGTCATAGGTTGGGAAAAAGCCAAGCTGTTACAATGTGTAAAATACTTTTTATTTAATGGAGCATTATTTTTATTTAATTCATAATAACATTCTTTATTTCATTTTGCATTTTGTTTGGTAATTAATTTCATTCCGGAGGTCCAGGTTGCTTCAAAGAGTGGTCAGGTGAAGGAAACGTAATGCTATGGGTTCATACTGAGGCAGATGAATCTTGGTTGAATCTTGATTGTAAAGAAGTTGATGTCCTGCCCCTGGCGCGGCAGGTTAGGGTGACGCGCTGTGAGAAATACACAGAGCGATAGCGGGAAGAGTAGACACGGACGATACAGAGATGCATAAAAGTTGTAAAACACTTAATACTGTGATACATGGTTAAAAGGAGAAGCAGTTAGAGTCGGCAAGTGTCCGGTGAGCCACTGTGGGCAACCCTGGGAACCTTACCTGTTTTTAATCTTTTCTTTTCTCTGTGAGTACTGTTATATATGGGGCAGTTAGCTCCGTGAGTTAGCTTAACCTCATGCTGGTTAGCCACCAACCTGAAGCAGAAAACCACAGTGTTGTGTTACTTTTTATGTTAGAAGACAAAAAAACGGGAATGTAAGTGTATATATAGTACTGTGTATTGTGCACATGAGGGCGCTATGTCAGTATTGTGAGAACAACATTACAAATAATCAACAAAGAATTTATTTCACATTAAATTACTTACCTTAATCCAATGTAAGTGAGGATTTACTGGACTGTGAGTGGTTTTCCAGATCATTTACAAGAGATTTTGATTGTTTATCAGCCAATTAATTTTGTTTTCATCAAAAACAAGTAAGGTTACAATTCATGTGGTAACACAAGAGTGTAATACAGCACTTATCTTTTTATAAATTGACATTTAAAGGCTGTATAATCACATTTATTGAAATACATTGATATTTAGAAAAAAAACTGTACGGTTAAAAAGAAGTTGAATAGATTTATCTAAGTCTGTTATATTATGCAGGCTGGGTTTTTTGGATACCCTGGGTTCTGGATTGAGATTCTCCCGTGGACAAGGGGATGGCGAGCTGACAGTGAGAGCATCTGGATT